>NC_053129.1:21922226-22264226 GCF_010015445.1 Perca fluviatilis
GTCCCTGAAGGTCCTCAGTTCTTTTCTGTTTATCTCTTCATATAAGCTCAATGAATAATTTAGACTAGTGACTAACAACCCAATTACATTGCTAGGTGTGAGCTTTCTGTACTTATATCATTATCCTCCCTTTGTTTCTAGATAGTTTCCTTGGTTTTATATTACTGATCTCTTCTCATTGCACTGGATGAAGCAATGATTTAGAAAGATTCAGATCAAATCATTTGGCAGAAATGGGTATCATTATTTAGAGATTGGATAAACTGGACTGAAGATCACTCATCTGAATCCTTGCTTTAAATGTAACACCTTGGACAACAGTTTTTTGTCACACAGGCATACAGTACCAATTCAATTTCAATAAAATTTATTTATAGTATCAAATCATAACAACAGTTATCTTGAGACACTTAATAATAGTAATTGATTCCAGAAACCTCCAGCATGCAAACAGAAAGTAAAGGAAACCCAAAACCAAACTCAGTCCTTTTGTTTTTATTGATAGCCTATCGTTAGGGCACAAAAACACAGTGTAGGGGCAAGACGTGTCTGTAATTACTGAATGGAAACTGGATTATTGTGAGGAACCCATGGGGATGGAAAACAGTCCTGTACCTATTCCTTGAGTCCTATCCCTGCCCCTCCTTCCTATTGTCTTCACACTTCACTGTAATCTTGTTTTATTGTAATGAAGGGGGTGTTCAGCTTGTGTTTTCATCTTATTCATTCATATCACTTTGTCTGGACAGTATTGATAATACAATTGACACAGTTTCTTCACATTGTAACTTGCCGGTCTCATGCTTTCTGCAGACTGGTGAGTAATACCTTTGGCACTGGTGAGGTTGCGGACTAAATGATTGTCCCACAGAGGATAGGCTTGGCCCCACAGACGTTTCATACAATATCATCTTTCTCACAGCAAGATGACTTCATTGTCAACTGAAACTGCTGTAATCCTGAAAGTGGTGAGGATTTCCCCTCAGGTAGCAGCTGAAAAGACAAACAATGCTAAAGCTGTCCGTTAATGTTGCTGTCCTCTCAACATGTCAGTGTCTAATCTTCCAGTGAAAGTAATTATATTCGGCTGATAGCTGTTGTTCTCCATACGTGTGTAGGCGTGCCTGGCCATTTTCAGTTAAATGGAAGTCCTATAGTCCAAAAAGTTTTGAGTTCAAGTAAAAATGTTGCAGTCATGAACCTCTAGCCTGAAAACAATTACCATCATACTGCTGGTTGTTATCAGATTTTAAAAAAGTATATCAATTTGGTTCAGTTGCTGTTTTGCTAACATGATAATGCCATTGATTTGATTAATCATTTGATGGTGAATTCCATCTTGCATCCGGCATTTTCTGTCATTTAGGTATAGCTGTGGTTTTCCAAAATAAAGGAGATTCTGATGAAATAGGTTTCACTTAGTTGTAACTTTACAATGTCAAAGTGCCTTGTTGTATCATGTACAGTAACACTCTGCATCATCAGGAAATGATGTGTTGTTGAAAACAATCATTTATCTCAGATGACTTGGGCTGTGAGACACACAAAATGACTTCCTCACAACAAGATAGATATTTCCTGTGTTTAACGATGTTTATGCACGTCTGATAACGTACAAGTTGTTGTCATTTCCTGCCATAGTCGTCTATTTGTTCCCACCATATTTTTACAGTTTATAAATGTATTTCTGAAGAATATTGTTTACAGCCATTTCTGCTAAAAAAGTGGATATTAATGTTTCTTTTCTGTTGTTAACCATTATGTATTTTGTCATATTTGTTATCTACTCCTCAAATGCTAATACTAGCATTATATGTAGGTACTGTTTTTACAGTTGTTTTTGTAAATGTTGATTTGTTCATTTAGTTTGTCTATCTGTGTAGGCTACTGCTAACCATTTTAGCTGTCCAAAGTTTTGCCATTTCAACATTCTAAGTAGGCAAACTGTTAATTTACTGTTGGGTTAACTTTGTGTTTTTTTACTCTTTACTCTTTTTGTGAATTCAGTTTCCTTGTTACTGTACAAATTTATTTTTAAAATTAGGACTACCTATATTCCAACTAGTTATTGTTTACTGTATGGTACCAAATCTTGTCCTAAACTTTTATTTGAAGTGTTCTTAGGTCACTGAATAGCTAGACACGTCGCAGAAGAAAATCAGTTTCCTATCCAAGTTGTATAACATGAAGTAAGATGATAGCATCATATAAACTGGTATGCAAATTGGCCAGGTGGGCAATGAAGTAGCAGGTTAGCAAAAGATAACACAGAAGAAAACATTTGGAACAGCAGTCTTATCATTACTAACACAGAGATGTGCAAGTATTACTGTAAAGCTTCAACTCCTAGAGCACATCCTATTGAGATCTTATTAATGTTATTTATGTTTTATTGAAGACAAGGATGCAGAAACACATTATATCTTAATTAAAGATCGAAATATCTGCCGTTCATACCCATCATCAATTACAGCTGGGTTTTTTTTGGAAAGAGACAGATGTGAGGCCATTGCCTTAGAGTTCCAATCCTTATATTGGTGTGTGACTCAGCTGACTTGTGTAAAAGCCTATGGATGGCGACTAGGTTAAGGGCGAGCTTATCTGAGGCAGACTGAGGAGGAGCTATAGCTGTTGAATTGAGACACGCTATAGATAAATAATGTCTGGTGTTTATGGTGTCAGAGGGCATTATGACAGATGAGAAGCCAAAAATAGGAATAGAGATTTTGCTCTCCTACAAACAAAGGCTGTAACTGAAAGAAAGATGAGGGCAGCCATAATAAAGAAAACTGTGCATGCTAGATATGATTAGATGACACACAATGTTGGCTTTGAAAAACTCTTTAACACAGCCTTGCAGGCACAACAATACTGAAAAAAATGCATTGCAGGTTCAAACACTGTGGTTAGCTCATGCCCCCATGTCTTTAACCTCAATACATCCGTTTGGATTAGCACTCACTTGCACACATTTTTGACACAGATTCTGTACAGTTTGGCATCTGTTTTACATTTTCCCAGACAGTTTTTCCAGGGCTGTATACGACGCATATCTTTGTTTTGCCTCTCATACATGCACACAAAAGTACACTGTACACCTACACTCATTAGAAAGCTTATCGCCTCCAACGGCTGTGAAATACTGGGAACCCCGGTCTGCTGCTTTTAGTTCAATGCAAAGACTGGGTGAGAGAGAGAGAGAGAGAGAGAGAGAGAGAGAAAAAAAAAAAAAACCAAAAAAAATAAAATCTTTGTGATATCAGACCCTGAGACAGACAGAGCTGTCGAGAGTTTGCCAGGATTAATGGACATTAGCACATGAAGTCGTGAAGAAACCAGGAAACGGCACAGGAAATGCCTCAGAGGGTGTGTAATGCTATCTCTGATTGCTGCCCATGTGGCTCCCGCATTATGTATGCTGATGCGGTGGGAAAATAGTGGGGGCTTTTGTATGTTTAGCACACGATTGAGATGCTAAATATACTGAGATATTTTAGAAAAAGTGATTGGGTTGTTGCTGTTATAATTCACTAAGACACCAGGGCGCTTAGACAGCTCACCTGGTAGAGAGTGCAACCATTGTACAGAGGGTCAGTCCTCACCGCAGCGGCTGCAGGTTCAATTCCGACCTGTGGCCCTTTGCTGCGTGTCATTCCCACTCTCTCTCCCCTTTCATGTCTAAGCTGTCCTATCGAATAAAGGCCTAAAATGGCAAAAACTAATTCTTGAAAAACAAGACACCATGTATTCTAGTGATTTTTTATGAGTGTATACCCTATTCTATACATTCAGTTTTAGCAATGTATGTTTTACAATACAGTAGTTGCCTTCAGTTGAAATATAATTTTAAACAGAAGAAATTATCATTATGTAAGAATGTGTAACTGTTTACATTTTGGTCTCAAATTATAGAATTTTAGTTGAATGAAAAACAAAAGAAAGAGCATACATACAGCTTCATATTTATTAATTTTTTCAACACAAAATTATACATCTTTGTACAGTGCTTTTGCTTTTGGCTTGTCCCCACCAAACATCTTGTTCAAAGACTTGTTCTTTAGTCTAAATAAGAACCTCAGAGATAGTAGCATTACATTTGAATTCAGACAAGAATAAACTCATTATATACATTCTGTGTTATTATTATTGTATTATTTGTTTGCGTTATTTGTACAGTATACTTGCAAATGACGAAATCCATGTTACAGAAAGTTCAATATCTCACAGGTGCCTGAGCCCAGTCTCACCCCCTATGTGTGTATTTCACACTCAGTGAGTCAGAGACAGTGAGTTGCTATCTAATCAGCACAGGAAGAAACTACCATGGGTCTGTCATCAATGTCACCAGACTCATACAAAATCCTCAGGAAACACAGGTTCACTCTCTGTTATTCTACTGAGCTTACTGATTGACAATGAAACTTTAATTTTTGGCTCAGCAGTTGTGAAATTATCTGAATAATAAAGGTGAACATCCAAGCAGCTGGTTGGCAGGTGCCAGCATGAGTATTATGGTATCAGGAGGAAATCTGATGTTTAGGACATGTTTTATAAATCCACTTTGTACAGGTTATCCTACTTTGTGGGCCAGTAATGCCCGCATGTGCGTTAGCCAACAATGACACAAGATTGGATGATAAATTTAACATCCCTGTGAAGAAATATGACATGAGGTGTTGTGTAAAATAGATCAGTGTAAGAGTAGCACAGACACACCTGGTGTCACACAATCCATTAGTGTTTAACCTTAAATAGATACTATTTCTGTGCATCATGTCTGGTGTCCTGACCCTTTTCTTCTATTTTTAACATTTTCTTTGTTACATCACTACCTGGTGTCAAGTTGTACAGATATGATGATGTCATCTGGGTGAAGTACCTGGCTACACTGAAAGGATGATCCCCTCAACTTGTTCATACAAATAACTCGAGAATCTGTTGCTCAAATGTCACTTAAATGATTGAAATGAATTATCAAAAGTTAAAAATGCTTTAACTAAAATGATGATGCATGATGAGTACTTATATCAGGCTTGTTTTAGCTGTAGATATATTACAGAAACAGTGGAGAAACCCAAAACCAAGACAAATTTTGTCTCAAATTTCATCACACCTTCTGACCTTATTAAAAACCTAATATGTAAATAACAGTAATGAAGTGGTAACCCTTTCATTTGCAACAAACTGGGCTTTCACATTTCATGAAGGTGACAAAATACGGAAACAAACTGAACATTAGAGTTAACATGTCTCTCCTTTTTCCTTGTGGATCACTGTACAGCAACCCCACACCCTGACCTCTGATCTCACATTATACCTTTTAAGACCTGGTATTGACATTTCTAAACCAGGTGCCACTTTACCACCGTCTCTTGTGACTGATACATTTACATGTTCACTTTAAAGAGTAAGTTAGACGTCAAGTCCCACTGTGCCTCATCTCCTCTGTAGTCAGCCCCATACAACCTGCACCTCAGTTTCCCAGAAACCTGATCCACTGCTACAAACCTTGACTTAAATCCTCTCCTGTCATCTCTTGCGTTACATATCATATTTGAGTCCCATCCACCCACCTAACCTTAACCGCAGGAAGACGAGTGGCGGGTGGGGGGTCTGTTGGAAGTTGTCATCTGTTTTCTTCATCAGTGGAAGTCTAGGTCATCAAACCACAAGAGCCTCTGGCTCACCTCAGCCAAACTTTGGTTTCGTCTGACTGCCACAAAGGGAGCAGTGTTTAAAGCTTTAAACAAGGGACATTATTATCACGGTGCGAAAGTGAGAATTTGTGTGAAATCTTTCAATCTGAAGACTTGGTGACAGAGCAATGTTTTTTTTATTTGCCTACAGCAGTATGCAATTTTATATGTATCACTTGGTGAGTCCACGCAGTTAGAAGAAAATACAACACCATAACACAACTGAGCAAAGACATGATTTAAGCAGGCCTTAAAGGGTTCACCATGAGCACACAGATGAAAGGCAGAAATCTCAGAAATGGACTTCCGGACAAACTATTTACATGGATAAAGACCAAAAAGGGTTTTTGCAGTTTGGCCTTTAAGGTGTACAGTAGAGTGCGGATCGGGCCAAATTTTTCTGTCCGAGCCCGGCCTGCGTCCGACAGAGCAGTAACCGAACCCGGCCCGAGCCCGACAGGCGTTAAGATATTTATGTCCGAGCCGAACCCGAGCCCGACACAGTTAAAATCTCTTTTTTTTCTCATGCTAATGACACATACGTTTGTTTGTGTGGAAAGCCCGCTTTTATTAAGCAACTGTAGGAAGGAATTCGGAAATGTCAACAGATGAGCACATCAGTGCACATGGGGCAACAAGTGCACGTTAACACAGGCGCGCACCCACATAATAAGCTTTTGTAAATTTAAAATGTTCAATGACTTATCGCGCTGATGTGAAAGAGCGCGACCTGAACCCGAACATCATTTCTAAATATCTGTCCGAACCCGGCCCGTCCCGACGGGTCCCGACGGGCTCGGTTCGGGTATCCATTCTCTAGTGTAGACCATGGACAGTGAGGTTTCTTCAAAGGGAAACAAAGTTTGGGAAATACACAAATTCACTTTCTTGCTGAGAGTTGGACGAGAAGATCGAGAAGACTCTTCAATCGCTGTACACTAAATATGAAGCTACAGCTAACAGGACATTAACTTAGATTAGCATTAGGACGGACATAAAATGAGGGGAAACACCTATCTTGGCTGGGAGCAGTGACTTTCTGAGTTTTGTCACCATTATGTTGGCAGAGCTAGCTGTTTACCCCTGCTTTCAGTCTAAGCTAACTGGCTAGTGGCCAGCTTTGGCATACAGAGAATGAGCTACCGAGAATGCGAAGAAACATATTTCCCAAAATGACTAGATAGGGCCTACTGTATTTCTTTAATACATTAGAGGTCTGACAGCCTGATGGATGCTCAGAGCAGCTGTGTTTTAAAGGATTTAGTTTGCCCATGTTCCAAGACACAACACCATTTGGAAAGTTGATGTTTAGTCTCAGTAAACCAGATGCATGGTCAATTTCAAAAGGTGTCCGTCTTCTTAAGTGTATTGCCAAACTGACAAAAAGATCATTTGAACCAGACTGGATTAGCTTGAAGGCTCCCGAGATAAAAGTTCTTGCTAGAATATTCTAAAAGGTGCTGGGATGTCACCAGTAGGCTCGACTCCATCTCCCTCCCTACTTTATAGATAGCAGACAGATGGAACTAGGCTGTCGCTTTGCTAAAGTTAGCAATGCAATTAGTTCACACACTAATTAGCTGTGAGAGGAGCAGAGGCATACCAGATTTCCCCGGTGTCTAAAACCCGTTTCCCAGCCCTGAATAAGAGTAAATGAGGTCCTGGAAGCAGCAGCAGGAAATATAAAGAAAAACATAGCAGCTCCTGTGATATATAAAGGTTTATCTAACAGTTGATGTAAGTGTGGTTTAGTTATGGAGCATGGGAATGGAAATTTGTATTATTCTGTGTGGTATGACAAGGAAAAATATTTCACATTGCATAATCAGTGTTTACTAGAATGACTTTCTCCGTTTTATAGAACATTGGTTCCCAACCACAAGAGGTTGGAACTTCTTTCTAACACACATAGATTTTAATCATTTCCAAACTCGTTGTCGTCAGCCTCAACCAACGCTGACTCAAGTGACATCACTTGAGACAAATTATCAGACTTTTATAGCAGACAGATTTTTGTCACATATGAAGTTATACTCATCAAGACCTGTAAACAAATTATGATGTGTGAAAATTAGCGGAGTTCCTTTTTAAGGGATCACAAGCCAAAAATGTTGGGAACCGCTATTATAGAAGAGCAAACGGTTCATAGTTTTAATATACTAATTTATATATTATACATCCACAGTAGCCTGGGTAAACCCTGACGACCTTCCGGCAAATTTGAGATTTGCTCTGCAGGTCAGTCTGGCGAAGAGCCCATTCAAACCCATTTCCAATGTCCTCAAAATTGAGGCACCAATCATAAACGCTGAGGCGGCCTTAACACCAATCACAACCGTTGAGGCGGGCTTTACACGACGAGGATAGCGCAGCGACGGCGAGCAGCTTTTTGTTTACATTCAACATGACGGCTACCGAAGCCGTGCTTCAACATGCCCAGGGCTCGGTAGGTTAGTCTGACATATGCCGATTTTATACCGGTCAATGCTATAATTAACTGACAACAAGAATATTAATTACCTAAGTTCTGCAACGATTTACGCACACGGACAGAGACACAGTCTCTTTTCCCTTACTCTCAACTTCTCCGCGTGTGTGGCGTGGTACCCGCTTCACCGGTGTGAAGCGTGTGTCCGCCTATTCTTGCACATGTTAGGAGCCTCGTGAATTAACCTACAACATATTAGCTGTTTGGAAATTCTTCAGCGTGTGTACAGAAGATAACAAGTTAGCAATATGCAACACCTGCAAGGAGACAGTAGGGCGTGGAGGGACCACACCAAGAACCAGAATCACATTTTTTTTGTTGGATATTGGATGTGAAAAGCGTCACCCGGATCGTTGGTCTGATTAGTTGAAGGACTATCCAATGAGCCCAGAGGCATTTGAGTGGCATCCGTTGGTGACGCCCCTCTGGAAATGAACTGTCAATGAACCTTTTCCAGACCCACTCTCAGTTACAGCTGAGAAGGGTCTGGTGTTAACCAGGCTAAATCCACAGTATACTGGGTATTGCAATCAGGGGAGCTGGAATATTATTTGTCTTACAGTAAATTTCTCTCATACTAACATCTTTACTCAACTCTGCTTAGATAAAATGTGGTTTTGCTTTAGGTCTAGCGATTCCTGAGAAGGCCACATTTCCACTCGCTTGTATTTGTTGATACTGCTCGCCAAGCATAGCACTTCATAGGAAAGACAAAATACCGTCTGATGAGACGAGATGTTGCTTCAATCCGTGTACAATGAACACGTGTGTGAGTGTGTGCGGAGGTGAAACTGCAAACCCTAAGAATGTTGAATAGATACAAAAACAATTAAAGCTCTGTTAAGGGAGTACAGCGCTGGCAGGCATTGCACATCAGGTGCAACTGAGACCTAACAATGGAGTGTTCTGGACTGGTGAGCAGGTCAATGTCATGTGTATTGCTTATCATGAACAGGGGCCAAATGCTTCACTTGACTGACACTCTGGACACATTAGACATTCATAATGGACACGAGTCATGAGAAGGTCAACTTGATGCATTCCACCTTAAGTTACATTCTTGTAATTTGAAAAGGATACTCCTGCTTATCTTCCAAGGTCTTTACTCGGGATCACTACTGTTTGCACAGTGTTTTTTTTCTGGCCTCATCCACTGATCAGGTGAGACAGTTTTATAAGCTTAACTTATGTTGAAGTATCCAACCCATATTGTACAACCGATACTGTAACAGGAAGAAATGAGTCATTGTTTCTTTCAACAGGTGCCAATAGGAACATAAATCCCACATGTTCAACAATCTGGGCCTGTTCTTCCAGACAAATCTGGGGGAAAATATTTTAACTTCCCCTCTGAATCGGGTTTCTGACCAATAAGCAGTGTAAATGTAACATTGTTGTTTGTCTGACAGTGGTGAAGAAATTCTATGGAAGCAGGGGAGGTGTCGTTGGAACATTAGCTATTCATGCACTTGTACTCCCCTAGAGGGACGAGTTCAGGAATCCCACCCATTTACGAGAAAAAGGCAACGTCTCAAGGAAACTGATCCAGATCTGAGGGCTCTGGGTGGAGCGCTGCTTAGCTGTTTTTCTTTGACGGCTTGCTTTTCTACAATGCTTTTCAACATTATCTATAAAGGAATTAACTCTTTGTTTCTGGCCGTAAAACCAAAATAATGAGATGAAAGATGCTTCAATGAAATGTGTTGGTTGATAATTATGTGTGGGGTCATCACTACAAGATTCCCTTTTAACTTTACACATAATAGTGTGATGTAAACAGTTTGATTGTTGCAGCTTTAATTTTTTTAATGCATTATATGAAGCACGTTGAATTTCTTTTTTGTGATTAAGGCAATAGACTTCTCTCAACTTGTCCCAAAACCACCAATTTTTCTCAAAGGGCTTTATGTCTACAGAGGTCACTTCCAAATGGCTTTCCTATATATATATTTTCAAGCTTTTACATGTCTTAAGCCTTTACCTTTAACAGCCTCAACCACTTTACATCTATAAATGCATACTTTATTACCCAGTCTCCAGTCAACAAACCCAACTTACCCCCTTTACCACACGCTGATCCCCTTGTTTCTACCCATAAACCTCCCAGCAGAGAGATTCCATGTTTAACTCCATGTCACAAGTATCGACAACAATGCCCCCACAGCACCAGATGGAGAGCCATAAATCACAGCCTCATGCACACCCAGGAGAGTCCATAAATAGTGTAACAGTTCTGAGGGTAAAGACATTGTGGCGAGCCCCTGGTCCCCTAAGGGTCCAGAGGGACGAGGCTGCATGTGAGCCACAGGCCCATAACTCTCCCGTTCTTTCAGTGACAGAGAGCCTTAATGCTCTCATTTACTTGTGAGTAAATCATAGAGGGGAAACACATGCCATGCACTTTCTCTTCAGCTATGGCCAGTGATGATGGTGGGTTGTCTGGAAGTGTTCTGCAGAGACAAACCAGATGTCTGGGTGGAGATTGTGTGAGACAAATAAAAGCAGAGATAGCAGAAGACAGGGACAGGGAGGTTGGGACAAGCTATTTTTCAAGTTATTCATAGGATAGTTTTTACCAATACCAGACGACTGAGTTTTTGCCCACAGTAGGATGGAATAGGTGCCTGAAAGTGCTAAGGTTTATTATTACTGACCTGATAATATCTTTGCTACCTTGATTTGACACACCTGAGCCACCTGATGCTTTCAGGAAACAAAACAACCTCGAGGAATTCCCCCTTTAGTCATTAAGTTTTATTTCAGACCAGACTAAATACACTTTTTATATGTTTTCTTGTCAATTCTCCTCCAACACTTTCTTGGTAATCAATGCACTGTAAAACCAATCAGTTACAGCCAACATGAACCACATACAGATGGTAGACCACGAGAATTGATACATTTAATCACTTCACTATTGTAAAAAGTGGTTCAGCATAGTCGGAGGGGGTCAGGCGGTTGTTAGAAGTGTGTTTCTGTTAAACCCCCATGATTGAATCTATTTTCTGAGGCACCTATGACACTCATCTGGACCACAACAATGCCCTCTTTCTCCTCTCTGCCTCACGCTTGGCTGGCTTCCCTGAATACGACCCAGGGCGAAATAATCCATACCCCTGAACCCCCACACAGCACTCACATATACATAGAAACACACACGAATACACGTTGGCACTTAAATGGTCACACGTGTTGGGGGGCTCATTTAAACGTAAGTCTCACTTCTTGTAAAATTTACAAGCACACACCTCAGACTCTGAGGATAAGCACACACCTCACATTCACACAGCAAATGAAACAGACTGACAACACTCAGGCGTTGATCTACAAGAGCGCAAATCAGAAAACTCGAAATTACAACACTGCCCTCATGTGGAGACATTGAAGAAATACAAATGCTTTGCTTCATGTATTGTCTTCCTCACAATTAGTTTAAAAAAGTACCATAACAGTGTCCACTCTTGACATGGAGACATACAAACTGAAGACATGAAAACATAAAAAACAATCTAACTTGTCATGTGGCAACATGTCCACCGTATTAAACTGTAAACAGACACTGCAGTGTTCATCTAACTGGAAGCTGTTGCTGGAAACAATTATGTATTGCAGTCTGAAAAAAATAAAAAAGTATATTTACATCTGTGTGATTTTTAACCTAATCCACAATTGTATTCCATATAAGTATTTACAATACATTTTTCTTCGAAAGATGTTTATGTATTAAAACAGTATTTCAACCTATTGCCAATTCATTCACAATTATCATTTGCCACAATTTCTGATAATAAAACGGACCAATTAAAAAAAAAGACATGCATGTGTGTTTGTATTACGTTGTATATGTTTAGATTAATTAATTCATTGATTTATTCCTACATTCCTACTTTATTTAAACAGGGTGGTTCAATAAGAGTTGTCCACTCTCTTTTGCACAGGCGCCCTGTTAAACAGGACAATAAAGGCAAAACTCCCACAAACATTAAACTTATAAGACTGCAAATGAAGGATAAGAATACAAATGAGAGAGGGTAAAAAAGGGCATTAAAGCACACGTTAAATGCAATCTTTCAAATGTAAAAAAGTTAATTTCACATGTAATGTAGGCTATTAAGGACATCTAGCTGAAGTTAATTTGCAGCCTTGGTCCCTGGTTAGGCATAGTATTGGGCATATGTGTTTGATGTCTGAGAAGTACATTGCTAAACCTCTACAGCAATGACTGGTCAGCTGCAGAATAATAACAGCTGGCAGAGAAAGAACACCGTTAATTTCACTATCAGTGAGAAAGGTGTAATCACATGTGTTCAGGTTGTAAAAGTATATGTACACACTAGTGCATTAGTGTGTTTAAAGTCCAATTGCCCTAAAGGCATTTGTGTCTTCATCTGTGAACATTTAATAGTGACAATGTAGTTTGTAAAATAATTCTGCAAACTCAAGAAACATATATAGGTTAAAATAGTAATACACATTATTGATTGGATTAATAGTTCATCATAGAAAGTCTGAAGATGCCTTTGCAGGAATTATACAGTTGCCGCCTATCACACCACTCGCACGACTGAAGCGTCTGTGTGAATTGCTGATATGCACCATTTAGTGTTCTGTCTAAAATAGAAACATCAAGACCATCGTCATAGTGAGTGAATATATACGCTGTGAGGTGGGCAGAGCCGCTGTGTTCTGGACACACACTATCTGATCTTCAGCCTGTATGTTGAAACATCCTGGCTGCTAACAGTAAACAACCACAGGAACAAGTAAGACTTTCTTTTCTTATTTTATGCTTATAGGCAATTATATCTGCTAAAAAATGTGTTTTGTTCAATAGTTAGGTCTACAACATTACTAAATCCAAATATTTCCTTTTAATTTGCTGATTGTGTGTCTATGGCTGATGCCTTTTTACTGAATAACTAGCCTATTGTTTGCTTCTTTCTATTATTCTCATTTTTTGTTTTATGTGTCAGTTTCACCGAGCTAAAGTTTTGATATGGAAGAGATCAGAGATTCCTCGCCATATTTCTTGGTATTGAAGGTATTGTTTGTCCCTGTGACATATATATATATATATATATATATATATATATATATATATATATATATATATATGTCACAATAGCTATATATATAGCTATTGTTTGTCCCTGTGACATATATATATATATATATAAAACAAATGTAAACTTCTCCGTTACGTCTCTGCATTGATCTAAGGTGCAACAAAACTACTATATTCTTGTACTTGTCCTGTATTTTAACACTTTGCTTTACTGTGTGCTCATGTTTATATATTTTGTCTTAATTAATTGAATTTTGGTTTTATGGTTAATGATGCAAAACTTATTCCCAAATGAATAATTCCGTAAAGCCCATTCTGATACAGCTAGTGTTTACACTGCTATATTTACCTCTCAGAAAGAGTGCACTCTTCCCCTGACACCGGCCCCCCGTGCAGCAAGTTGGTTTGCTTTGATAAGAGATTGAAGGTGGTGAGGTCACCATTTCGACTCCTTATCTTTACAGCCATTTAAAGGGCTGGTACCCATCCTGGCTCTTTAACTTGTGTTTAAACACGTGGACTTTTGTCATCACTTTCTCATTGACTGAAGAAAAACAGTTAGAATATGCTGTTTGACATGTGAGAGAATATAAGTTGTTACTTTCTATCAAATGTAAATTTTTCTTTTTTTTTCTTTATTCTTAATGGAGCACCCTTAAACAAATAAAGCCATTAGAGGGCGTCATCTCACAATCTTCTTTCTAAAACTTGAAAACTGAGAATCCACAGAAATGATTTGTAACCATTGTCTGTGTTTGATTAAGTGGACCATTTAAATTACCTTAAAACTACATGTGTAAGGTATTGACAGAAGATAGCAGAAAGAAAGCTCCACATGTGTGTGGCTATAGCTTGGTTGTCAAATATTTTGAATGAGTTTTAAATATGTATACATGGCAGCACTGTGGAAAAGTCATCTTTGATAGATCTGTTTAAATGCTGTTGTGCATCAGCTTTGTGTCCTCAGAGTAGTCAAAGTATGTCTTAAACCAACTGATGATACCACCAACTGTAAATACTCAACACATTCACAAGAGTTTGGCCCAAACACACAGTGAGAAGTTCAATAATAGAGCAATACCTGAGGTAAAAAGGGAGATGGAAAGACAGAGGGGTTAGAGAGAATAGAAAATGGAGATTATATTGCATGTATGAGTGTGTGCATGTGAGCGTCAAGGCCACCCGCAGATAAATTCACAAGGATGTGGGTTAATCTGTCTAGTCAGACAGCCATGGCAGTGAATAGGCTCGGAGGAGGAAGAACCACGTAATCTGATGTCCCGCCTGCCGCTCACTCGAGCCAGCAATGGTCTGGACTGGGGAGGGTGTTGCTCTGGACAGCTTCCCTAAATGGATTACAGGACAGCATAAGTCAGTGGAAGGCCACCTGAACACACATACACATGGACCAGCACACACACGCACACGTGCACACACACGCACACACACACACACACACACACTGTACGTGCAGGTGCACAGGGATTAGTCAGAAGTGCATTTTTCACCCCCTGCAAGGAGCTTAATGTCATTACCCTGCTGAGAGAGACAAGAGGTGTTGGAGCAGCTTCGCATCTTTGACATTTCTCTGCCTTTCTCTCAATATTTTAGTTCTTTCTACCCTTTGACCTTTTACGGTCATTGGCTACCTGCTAAATGATTCCCCTTTCTTCCAGATATCTGTTCCATTGAAGTCTGACTTGAGTATCAGGTGCCTGAGAGTTGCTACAACTGGAAGATGGCGTCAAAGGCAGACCTGGAGTCTGAGGCCCAGGCTATAGACAACACCCAGGTCGGGACCCTGGACACATCCGGGTTCGAGGTAACCGCCGACCGGCTGGAGCAGCTGATGAAGAGCATGGAGGTGCTGTTGTCGGACGTGGAGAAGCTGCGGAGCCACTGCAGCCACCAGGCCACAGAGCTGATTCGTGCGGCGGTGGACCTGAGGCAGCAGCAAGAAGAGCTAAAGGAGGGTTACTCTGACTTGTCCAGAGAGATGCAGGGGATCATAGATACAGTGGACGACCTGTTCAACACCAAGAGTGCCTTCGAAGTCACAGAGAAGCAAGCAGAGAAACTGGACCGGCAGCTCTGAAGGACAGAAAGTGACTGAAGGTTTCTTGTTGAGGAGAAAACCAAAACTGTGAGGGGTGTGGATCTGGATGTGGAGGTGGGGTGAGATGCTGAGATTTGCTTTAATAGGATTCTTGAATGGCATTATATAACAATTTTTGCTGTGCAAATTGTACTTTTTAGGTCTATATCTTACAAAAATATTTACTGAGTTTGTAAAATGTGTGATTCTGTATCACTATAATTACAATGCATAAAACCTAAGATAAAGAATAAATTTGAATCAACACGAGATCTGTGCTGCGTGTCAACAAATGATTTACTATGACTTCTGCTGTCATAAATGGGGTTTTTTTTCTGGCCACCCATCCACACATGCATGCACGCATGCATGCACACGCGTGTGCACACACACGCACACACCTCCCACCACCAATGTATACTTTGTTGACAGTCTAAAGTATATATGTTATCGTCAGCCTGGTTGGCTCCTCCAGCTTCTTCTTTGTTGAATTTATGGCACAGGAATGTTGCTCTTTACCGATGGCTGTTGGTACATCTTCAATATTCCCTTCCCATCCAGGCTCCACTGTGGTTTCTCACTAAAATAAACCTAAATATAGCCTTAGGGCGATGTTTACCTCCCACCAGCTCCTCTGCTGACTTACTAGTCTGTATTTAGTGGTTATGGGATGTGTGAAAGGGACAATCAGTGGCCAGCAACCAGGAGAAAAAAAATCAATCAACGGGTAATTTCAAGATGTCTTTTACCCTTAATCTCATTTTAGTGGGTTTCTTATGTAATGGATATTATTTCTTCAACATCTGCAATGTATATATGCAACTATTAAATTTGTTTATCAAAATGTTCTCTTTCTCTTCCTCTGTGTTGGAACAAACAATAATTTCACTCAATTGTGACCCCTTTTTTGATTTTGACATATTTAACTAAAACTCATGGCTGCAGACTTGATATAAAACTATAAGCAGTCTCACAGCCTGAGGGTTTTAAGTGGAAACTATGTGCTTCAAATAGATGAAATCATAGCTTATATTCCACGTTAAAAAAAGAAGTCCCATTTTCTTGGTGGGGGGAAACAGTTTCTCTGTGTGGGTGAAACCTGACACTTTATGGGATGTGGTGTTGGTGAGCAGCGAGGGTGAGAAGACAGAAAGCTGGGCGTCAGTGCCTATACCTTCACTAGTGAGGTGCACAGCCCTCTGGACTGCTGGTCGACCAGCTGGGAATTCACTTCAAGAAGGTAAGACAAAACCAGATCTGATGATGTTATTAGCTGTTTACATAATCTATCCAGGTGAAACACTTTGCAGATGAAATGCATGCATTAAACACAAGCAAAGAAATCAACAAGGATATCATGAAATGTATTTGATTTAATGTACTCATCATTCATAATGAAAAAACATACTTGCATTGAAAGTTGAGTTATTTTGTAGCCATCCTCATCAGTAGTTCTGCTGTAGCTTCTGGTGAAAATGAAGACCCTACAAGTCCTGGTTCTCCTACAGCTGCTGGTTGTACCTGCTATCACTGTGAGTCTCACTTTAACAAGATTAATAATATTGTACTATTTGAATGTTCATGTCAGTAATAAGTACTTTAGTACAGATGGAAATAGTAAAGAACATTTAGTACAGTATGTATTGTACTTTCTGACACATGTGCCGGCAGTGATGCTGTTCATATGCCACAAAGCGGGTTTATGCAACCTGTAGGGGACAGTTTGAGGTTAAATGTTCCAGCTTCTATTTTTGGTGTTTCTAACATGCCCTCAGTGTGTGTTAGTGGTTCGTGGTGGGTTATGATATGGTGTGTGAGAGTACTGTGTGTTCCAGAGGCTGAGCTGCAAAATCAGAGTTTTACTGTTGTTTTTTTCAGCTGACACAGCCAACCCATGACTACTGGGGAGAGTTTGGAGCCTATGGGCCCTGCAGCCGCACCTGTGGCACAGGAGTGGCAATGCGAACTAGGAAATGTATCACTTCAAGGTAGGACATGAGGACGTAGGGTGAAAGGATGGGATGTCTTATTTATTAAAGATTTTACAATGAGGGTCCCTAGGATTTTATTAGGAATAAAAGTAGCACAGTACTTGTGTTTTAAATCATCTTTTTTTTTAATCTTCCATATCTATTGCTCTCCTTTATGTTGCATTGCCTTTTGATTTTCAGTTACTATTTTATTCTTTAAAAACATCACAATAATGCACACATTATACAATAATGCACACATGACCAATCAAGGCAAACACATTTAAAAATAAAGAAAGATATTTGGATTGCAAGTGTAAACCATTCTTTTCTTTCTCTTAAAGGACAGATGGGGGACATAACTGCATAGGCTCCTCTAAGTCCTACCGAACCTGCAACACACATGTAATTATCCTTAAACTATTTTTTTCTCCTCCTATTAAATTACATCCACCCACAACCTGCATTAATGTGTCCTAAAATATGCCAATAATCCAACAAGTTGTGTCATTACAGGAATGTCCAGTTGGATCAAGGGACTTCAGGGAGGAGCAGTGCTCCCAGTTCGACAGAATAGACTTTCAGAGCAAGCGGCAGACATGGGTGCCTTATTATGGAGGTATAAGACCTATTATGTACCGTACATCCATATTACTTGGTGTTTCATTTAACCTCCTTTGATTAACAGAGGTGTAGGTGTTAATTGAATAAGAATTATATTTACATAATAGACATTCTGACACTATATGTGTTGCACTACACTATACAGAAAACCCTGGTTCATGGCAGTCAAAACATATTAAAAGTTAGTGTGGTTACTAGTTTTTTTTGTTTTAGTTTAATTTTATTTCTGTCATGCCAAACATTTGGCCCATCCCACATGGGATTACATACTAATGGATCTATCAATGTACTATTTGTTTTGCAGCATCCAATCCATGTGAGCTGACCTGTGTCCCAAGAGGAGAGAACTTCTTCTACCGACACAGACCTGCAGTGGTGGATGGCACACCATGCTACGTGGGCCGCACTGATATCTGTGTGGACGGCATCTGCAGGGTGGGGAAAAAACTGGGATCCAAAATACAATGACAGACTTTCAGAGCTCTTGTAGTCTTTATCTGTAGAATATCATTGTCTATTTTACTTAATTAGTAGCTTTGTTTATATTCAGAAGTGCACAAGTACAGTAGTGTAAAGTAAAATAATTTGTCTCTCTCCAGATACTGATCCAGGGAGAGTTTATGGGCTTGGATGAGGACACTAATTCCGTACACTCTGCTGCCCCCATTGCTGTTGCTCCTCACCCAAGGGAGACACTCACATATATCTACAAAACTGGTGTCTATGGACAATGCTCTGCCTCATGCAATGGAGGCATGCAGTATCGCAACGTGGAGTGTTGGGTTCAGGACCCAGTGAACCCCCGTGTGGTGGAAGAGTCTTACTGCATCACCCAGCGCCTGCAGAGGCCACACAGCCAGCAGGCCTGCAACATGCATCCGTGTGCTGCGGAGTACAGTGTCTCCAGCTTCAGTGTGGTTTGTACCCTACAGTAGAGAACCTTACATTTTGAGTATCATACAGACAGGCAAGGACATATTGTTTCTGGCAACAGAATGGGAAGAACGCCCAACAAAAGTTACTTTTGACTTCTGGTATATATTTGCACAGTGGAACATACAACATAAGTGTACCAATCTATGTTCACTTTTGATGTATTTTTGCACTGTCCAAGAGTGGAGTGAAGATTTTGTTTTAACTGGTACAGTACCAACTGTATTGACTGTGGTCTCAATTATCTAGGATCATTAGGCTGAGGAATCCAAATTGAATTGTAAATGATATTTTAACTGTAGTTTTTTTGTGGGACTGAAAACTAATTTAATATCTTGTCACATATGATGGTCAGTGCTCGGTGACTTGTGGGGAGGGCCAGCAGACAAGGGAGGTGACCTGTGTTGGGTCGGGTGGTGAACGTCTGGCTGACCATGCCTGTAGTGGATTGGCAAAACCCCCTTCTGTCCAGTCCTGCCGCAGACCTGCCTGTCACACACACATCACCTGGCATGTGACTGACTACGGACTGGTAGGTAAAATCAAGCATAAAAAGTGTTGTGTGCTGGGAAGAAAGCTTGTGCTTCTCCTTTATCTCCACGTTATTTACCCTCTCCTGTTTTTCTCTGCAGTGCACCAGAAGCTGCGGTGGTGGTGTGAGGGAGAGGAGAGTGGGCTGTTTTGATACAGATTTAAACCCTTACTCAGAGGCCCGCTGTGGAACAGCTAGCAGACCTCTCTCTGTGGAGACATGCAACTCACAGCCATGTCCCAGAGCACAGAGTGAGCCAAATCTGTACCAATCAAACACTCTTTTGGTTTGATTGTCTGTGCTTGTTTGTATTTAACCAATGTACTTTATGTTTAGTGGTCCCAAGTGTACAGGACCCAAGGGCACATGAAAGCACCATAAGAGGATTTGTGCCCCATGTTCCAGGAGACCCTTCAGGTATGTAGAGCATGTGGAGGATGTTGAAACGTTATTTTCTTTCTATGTGTGATTGAACATAAAATTATTTTTATATGTGCTGTCAAAACAGTAGTTAAGAAGATATAGAAAGATTTTTTTAAATGAATGCGCAACTAGTTATTTGAGGCCAGGCATTGCTCAGATTATTTTCATGCATTTTTTTTATGCATTCTCGCGCAGTAAAGGAAATGTGCCCTTATGTTGTAATTATTGCTATCTAGACCATGATTGGACTGCTTTCTCATGGCTTTCTTGTTTCTCATTCACAAACACAAAACCCCAAGTGTTTATTTTACTACCTTACCACTGAAAGTCATATTT
Organism: Perca fluviatilis; assembly: GCF_010015445.1. Taxonomy (NCBI): domain Eukaryota; kingdom Metazoa; phylum Chordata; class Actinopteri; order Perciformes; family Percidae; genus Perca; species Perca fluviatilis. The sequence goes on from NC_053129.1 coordinate 21,942,389, forward strand.
ACATTCTAAAAAAATATCCAGCCAAACCTAACTACGACTAAATTTAATCCTATACATTTAAAAAGGATGAATACATATTTTCACAGGTCTATGGCATGCTTGTTTGACCATGTCTGTGTTTACTTGCTTTAGCTTCCATGCCACAGACAAACATTGCTACCTACCCTCCTGTGATTGGTCCTCACTGTGCACAGTCATTCTATGGCTGCTGTCCTGACGGCCAAACCTCTGCCACAGGGCCCAGGAATGAGGGCTGCTCCCAAGATGACTGTGTTCGCACTAGGTAACACGGCTCCCTGGATCAAATATATCACATAAATTAAATTGATGAATTGCATATTGGCTAAATATTAAGTGTGTCCAACATGAAGAAAAAAAATCTCTTCCTTAGGTATGGCTGTTGTTTGGATGGTGTGACTCCAGCTCAAGGATTTGGAAGGGCTGGATGTCCCGAGTACCTGACAGCTGTGGTAGGAATCACATCCGTTTCTCATCTTGTTTCAATAAACTCATTTAAGTTGTTAAATAATGCAGATTTATTAAAGGGACTCGCCACTGACTTTACAAGTCAAAATTAGTTTCCTCTTAATGGAAATTGCTATTCAGCCAGTAAAAATAGTTGTATAGTGTCTTCTTTGGCTCTGGAAAAGGTTTGGCCTATCTGAGAATATAACTAAAGTGATGTCATCAGGTTTATCTTGACTTTAAGTACAAATTCATAACTGAAAGCCTGAGTTACAAATTGCAGGTGTGGAGTTTGAAGTTGTTATTGAGTTGCATTAAGGGAAGTGTAGGATCCAGTGTTTTTAGAGCTTGACCCATATTAACGACTACAAATCAGGATATGTTGGTGTCTGCTGCACAAGTTTTGATCATTATTATTTTAAGCTGTCTTTCACACGTCCCCCAACTTTATGGAAGTGCAATGCTATATCACTGTAATACCTCATTTAAAAAATAGAACTGACCCTATACATGTAAATTGTCCCTGCTACATATAAATGTAAATATGTATGCTACATTTACTGGATATACAGGGTGATTTATCTCTCTCTTTCTGTCCTTGTTTCTAAGCAACAACCACCACCTCCTGCCCATCCATCCACTGGTAATATGTGCTCCATGCCTCGTGATGAGGGCCCCTGTGATACTTGGATGGTTCGCTTCTACTATGACTCAGGCACTGGCAAATGTACTGAGTTCTGGTATGGAAGCTGCCAGGGAAATGCTAATAACTTTGGGTCCCTGGAAGCATGCCAGAGAGAGTGTGGGGGTGTGGCAACCCCAAGAGGGACCCCAAGGAGAGGGTCAACCAGTGGTGCTTTGAGGGCAAGGTCATAACCATGCTCACCACTAATGCCTCCAAATCAGGGCCATCTCTATGAAGCTATTACGTGATATTTGTACACACGTAGTATTTACATATATGAAGACACACACAAACATGTATTAAAACTAACCACATCCTGCCTTTCATTTAAACATCAGACTTTACATAAAAAAATTATCTAGATAGTCTAACATTATATGTGACATAATTGCAGCTGATGGTTCTGATTTTCTTATCTTTTTGTGATGCTCAGTATATATTCACTTATATATTTTTACTTTTAGATCTGGACTACAATAAAATAATGTCAATGTGATTACCCAAGTTAAATCATCGACCTAATCAATAAAAATTGTGTGGTTTATCTTTGTCTTCATCTGCTTTTTCAGTATTTCCAAAAATGCCCTTTACTTTAATTTGAATATGTTTATTAAACTATTGGTCTGTTTTCACAAAACAAAATAATGTGGTGTGATGTAACTTGCTACATTTACTCAAGTAATGTAGTTAAATATAGTTTGAGTTAGCCTAATAGTATTGAGAATACTCATTTTCTGTTATTTTACATTTTTGCTTTATATGTTAAGTTTACTCCATTACATATCAGACACAAATATGGTACTTTCTTAGATGTATAAAATATGTGGCATTGTTATTACACAACAGCATTGACCAGCTATCATATTAGCATACTATTTACACATTAATGCATTGATAATCATAATCCAGTATTAAAATATGCAGCAATATAACACTGACAGGAACTATTACTGTAGCCTACATTGCCTCTTTTACTTTTGATACTTGTTTTTCGAATAATTAAGTACTTTTACTTTAAATGCTTTTTAAATGCAGGACTTTTACTTGCAATTGGGTATTTTCACTTCATGGGATTGCTACCTTAAGTATATAAATATTTTTTTCAGCTATGACAAAAGGTTTCTAAACACATTAGAAATAACGTTGATCGTTTTTTTAAGGCCAGAACTTTATTTTGAAACAAACACTTTATTTTGAAGCCACCTTACTCTACAACCGGAAAAAACGTATTTCATTTCCTCTGAAATCTTTTCCAACAGCTAGCTAACGCTATATCGCACAGGGAATTAAGAAGCAATAAACAACGACTTTTTGCAGTTTTGCATCCTCCGTAAATAGACAGGGTCTACAGTCAGCACAAAAATGGTAAGAGTGTTTTGTTTTACGTTTTAAGAGGTGAAAACATGCAGTATTAGCTATATTAGCTCCTGTTAGTCCATCGTAGCTAAGCTAACGTTAACAAGCTACGATGCTTACTAACGTTAACACGTTAATGTTACTCAGTCAAACATGTATTTTGTCTATTTTTTCCCTTGCTGTAAACACCTAACGTTAGTTTTAAGGTCAACGCTGAAATATACTAACGTATCTCTGTTTGTAATCCTAAATAAAGTAACTTATGCGGGACATCTCAGTAGGTGATTTGTTGCTCAATAACAAGCGTTTGTCTCCTGTTTGAAAACCTTTGGGAGAAGGTTAACGTTACTCGTCATGCTTAGATGCATCAGAGCAAAACATAAATCTGCGCATCAATAATTCAGGTACTGTGTGATATAATAAACTGGCATTATTTTGTGTAACGTTATTTAATATTATTCATCTTTACAGTCTCACACAATTTTGCTTGTCCAACCAACCAAGAGACCAGAGGGCCGCACATATGCTGACTATGAGTCAGTGAATGAATGTATGGAAGGTGAGTCTTAAGCTGTTTTTAAAATAGTTTACACTAATTAATAAATCACGTTGCTGTTTTGTCTTTACCTTTTGGTATATTGAGTGTATTCTAAACCCAAAGAACATTAATTTGTCATCGTGTGGGGGTAATTTCACTAAATATCTTATTTATCTCAGATTAAAAAAAGAAGACTATTTAACATTTAGGATCTGTGAGGAAACGTTGCAGCCATGTAATGCCCTTGTGTATAGAAATAGTAAGATTATAGGTTTTTACGTTTTATTTTGTAATTTCTCACAACACAATCAACGGGAATAGATTAAATTAATAGTTTTGGAATTGTGTTCATTTTATTTATCTATTATTTCTCCTTTTTCTCTCCTTTTTAGTGAAATCTGTAGTGTTATTTACTTTACAGTCTCTCGAACTTTGTTACATTGTTGCAAAAGCTGCTATATACTTTAAATCAAGCTTATTGTTATATGCACAATTTTAGCCATTTTCTTTTGATGCACACTTTTGGAAATAGCTTTACTTCCATTCAGCATGTCCTGCACCTCTCTTCCAGGTGTTTGCAAAATGTATGAAGAGCATCTCAAGAGGATGAATCCAAACAGTCCCTCCATCACTTATGACATTAGTCAGTTGTTTGACTTTATTGACGACTTGGCAGATCTGAGCTGTCTTGTGTAAGTATGATTTATCTGATTTTAGTTGGTCAATGTCTATCGATTTTGAATAAAAATCAACCTTGCATTGAAAGTGTTGATTACTTCCAGGAAATATAACAATTATATTTTTATACAGGTACAGAGCTGACACTCAAACATACCAACCATACAACAAAGACTGGATCAAGGAAAAGATATATGTCCTGCTGCGGCGTCAGGCTCAGCAGGCAGCAAAGTAAAAGCATCAGTGAGGAGTTGTCCTGCTAAACACACTTGGAAGGAGTTTATGCTGCACTATATTTCTTGAAGATCTGTGTATAAGGACAACATTGTCAGACTGACAAGGGAAGGGTTTACATATACTATACATTGGGAAAGGAAGGGGCTGTCACACTGGGGAAACATCAGAAATGTGGGCCTTTTTATATAAAAAATGGAGTCATGCTCGGCAGCATATGTATATCTGTAATTTGTTATACTAAGTTCAGAGTGCTGCAAGGACTAACTTATTGATGGAGAGGGATCTGGGTTTTGAGAAAAAAAATTTTGGTCAAAATTTTAGTAGTGTGTTTTTGGTTTCCCTAAAAGTTCTGACACTTTTTATATTCATGTACTGGGCAGTTGGATTTGAACATGCTGTGTATTTCGAATGCAGGTGATTTTGTTTGACATACATGTCTGCAGACTGACTAATCCATTAATGTAACTGATCCCAGAACATTTATTTTCCATATTTCATCTATTATTGTTACTTTATCCTACCATCATGATGTAAAATGCTGTTTTTGTTAACATTTTGTGTAGCATCTGATTTCAACTATCCCTGTTTCTGTTTTCTCTGATATGAACAAAATAAACTATTGTTTTCTGAATGGTCTCCACTCTTGAATATACTACCGTTAGCACAATTAGGAATACATTGTCCTGTTTATTCAGTCGCAGTATAGATATGGCTGTTTAACAGGGATCTACATTGGGATCCATGTATCTGTCAAATGGTTGCACTACTGGTTAAATATGATGCAGAGTGGCTGGATGGTAAGTTGTAAAAAAAGGTAAAGGGCAGAATGATGTTGGATGTTGCTGGAAACTCGACGAGTCATTTCTGCTGATCGCCTTTGAAATTGAATTTCTGGACTGTTATGTTACTGTCTCTTTAAATGTGGCGGGCTGCCCTGTTGTTGCTGTGCTGGAAACCCCGTACTGACTCTGAAGGGACCCAAGATGGCTGAATACTCACAGGGGGGGCTGTTAGCCATTATCTGAGCAAGACATCGGGAATGAATGGCAAATAGCGTTGTAATGTAAAGCGTAACCTTAAAGTAATTACACGACTACAGTTTGTTGGTTTGCATATTGTTTTGGAATGCATGAATACCAGTAAGGAGAGAGTGGTCTCTCCGCGGCCCCGAGCCAGAACATGGCGGAACACTTGGGGAAGAAATAGCCGCTAACGCTAGCTAGCTGGCGCATTATTCAGACACAATTAGCTAGTAACATTGGTCCAGGGTAAACACGGTGCCTACGGTCCACAATTGTAAAATAATATTATCGCTGCACAGCTCTGGTCATTTTGCTTCAAAGGGTTGTTTAACATTGACTATATAGAGCGTAGGCAGTTAGCGTACTAGCTTGCTAGTTAACTCGGTAGGTTTTCTAGCTAACATTGCCCGCTAGCGTACAAGCTGTAGCTAACGTTACTAATAATCTGGCAGATTGTTTTGGGGGCCAGATATCGTAACGGTGGGGCTTATTCTGGATAGCGTTACTCCTGTCTTAACTGTGTGATAGGACTCCGCAATATCTGTCATCCCTTGTTTTGTCGATTAACACGCTATCTAATGTTAATGCCCTCCCCACTGTAAAGTAACGTTAGACTGTCGTTAGGTTGCTACCATGATCTGTAAGATGATTTTGTGGGGCGCGTTGCCTCTAACACGAGCGATATAAGTATTGAGGCAGCTCGTTAAAATAATCAGCTATTGTAGTTGTAACTGCATAATCGATCGGGGAATCTTCCTGGATGCTCGTCCGGGTGTTCCGCTTTTAAGCTCCTTCAAAGAACTGTTGACCTGAGCTGGTTGATCCCTGACACTAGCTGGTTAAGTTAGTACTGCATTGTAGAAGTGATCAGGTGTTAACCGTGAATTGAAGTTGTGGCGTTACTGACGTTAGGTGAAGCAGGCACCCTGTAAAAGCCAAGAAGGTCCGGAAGGGGGGAACCGGTTACAACTACCTGCCAGGATGACTGACACTCGTCGACGAGTCAAAGTCTATACCCTCAATGAGGACAGACAGTGGGATGACCGTGGGACCGGGCACGTCTCCTCGGGATATGTGGAGCGTTTGAAAGGCACGTCTCTACTGGTGCGAGCAGAGAGTGATGGTAAGGCGAAGTAACGATTTAAAGGGATTGGCATATGCCAATTACGAGATCACTTGCAGTGTATTGGTCATCGTTATAGATGCCCAATACCTACTATATGTAACTAATACCTTCCACATAATTATTTTAATCAGCTTAAACCATGCATGTAACCCTCACTTGTATGCAGTGAATACCCTAACCTACCCTCTTCATGTCATTTTGGTAACACTTATGGACCACCTTTGTTTTCAACCTGACAGGTTCCCTACTGCTGGAGTCCAAAATCAATCCAAACACTGCCTACCAGAAACAACAGGTCAGTATTACTCCTCTAGAATATGGATTTTCTTTCTGTGTGTACTAATTGTAAATTGGCTTTGTTTTTCTTTTGGAAAGGATACATTGATAGTATGGTCAGAGGCAGAAAATTATGATCTGGCACTCAGCTTCCAGGAGAAGGCTGGCTGTGATGAAATCTGGGAGAAAATATGCCAGGTAGCTGCACTTATCTTTTGTGTGGGTGTGTGTTTGTCTGCTCTATCTGTGAATGCATTTTACATCAAGTGGGTTTGGGTGTTCCTGGTAATAGGTTCTGTAACTAATCACATCCTATGTCACTCATATGTTGTTAAGGTGCAGGGAAAGGACCCATCAGTGGACATCACCCAGGATGTGGTGGACGAGTCTGAGGAGGAACGCTTTGACGACATGTCGTCGCCAGGTCTGGAGTTACCACCATGTGAACTGAACCGCTTGGAGGACCTGGCTGAGCTGGTGGCCTCCTCACTCCCATCCCCACTGCGGCGCGAGAAACTGGCACTGGCTGTGGAAAACGAGGGCTACATTCGCAAGCTTCTGGAACTGTTCCGTGTGTGTGAGGATTTGGAGAACAGAGAGGGACTGCACCACCTGTATGAAATCATTAAAGGCATCTTCCTGCTCAATCGTACTGCACTTTTTGAGGTTATGTTCTCTGAGGAGTGCATCATGGACATCATTGGTTGTCTGGAGTTTGATCCAGCACTCCCACAGCCAAGGCGGCATCGGGAGTTTCTAACTAAGACAGCCCGCTTTAAAGAGGTGATTCCCATCTTGGATCCTGAACTGCGTCAGAAAATACACCAGACGTATCGGGTGCAGTATATTCAGGACATGGTGCTGCCCACGCCCTCTGTTTTTGAGGAAAACATGCTGTCCACCCTGCACTCCTTCATCTTCTTCAACAAGGTGGAGATTGTGGGCATGCTACAGGTGAGACGGGCAGACAGATATGTATTTTAAGGTTTGCCAGTGAAGGGTATTTCTTATTATTTTCAAATAAAATGTGTGTGTGCACTACATTTTCATTTTAAAATGTTCCCATTGCAAAAGTACATGATACAAATGAAAAAGAAATATATATATATATATATATATATATATACACACATACATACATACATACATACACATACATACATACATACATACACATACATACATACATAAAAATGTTTATGCAGTGAGGACTGGAAATTACACATCTGTAGGATTGCATTTTTGGCTGATTGTGCTTTACCCAGTCTGAGTTTGTCTGCTAGTCTTTTATGGTCATGTGACCTTTGTGTTTTTGTACTGTGTCAACTCAGCAGTGTTTATGTATGGCTGTCTCCATAGAGATGGAGAAGTGTTGTGTAAATCAGTTATGCTGCGCTAGAGGAAAACTGGCACGCTGTTGACTGGTACACCGTTCTATGTGAAGTTCTGAAGTCAAACACTACTGATATGGACCTTTTCTTCCTTACTTATCCTGAGGCAGTCTTGTCACATAAACACACTCAAGTCTTTGTTCATTTAAAAATAACACTTGATCTATTTATGAGTTATCTGTGTAAAAATTCGTATGTACATAACCCATCAGTAAAAAAAAAACAACCACAAATGTTATGTGGGAGTTTTTTCAGACTTTATATAAAGTAGATTGCATTAATGTAAACTGCAATAGTTCTAAATAACAGTGAACAAAATACATGTTTTTGATTTATGGTTGTGAATTGAATCTAAAGCCATGTTTATGACAAATTATGTCACACTATAACTTCAAAATCAGTCATTGGTTAATACGGTGAATGTTATTTTTGTTTGCTGGTTATTTGTATCTGACTCATACATTAAAGATCAACAACCGCTATGTTACGATAGATTTAATCCTTGATAAATGTCAGGGTCAAGGGTAATTTTTTCCGTATCCTGATTTGTTGACCCTCAATGTGATACTCACCCCGTCTCATCTCCCCTTCCTTTTTGATGTCAGGACGATGAGAAGTTCCTGACAGACCTCTTTGCACAGCTAACAGATGAGGCTACAGATGACGACAAAAGACATGAACTGGTATGCCAAACCTTAATCTGAGATTATTTATCAAATCCTGTCTTCATTTTTCTCCTTGTCCCTTGTTTCATAGATGCATGATTTGTTTCTTCCTCACAGGTGAACTTCCTAAAGGAATTCTGTGCATTCTCACAAACGTTACAACCTCAAAACAGAGACGCCTTCTTCAAGACATTGTCAAACATGGGCATTCTACCTGCACTAGAGGTCATACTGGTGAGTGCAGAAACCTTAACATTAATCAGAATTAAGTTAATTGGATAGTTTGCTTGGACATACAAAGGATTTGGCTCCTGGTGTCAGTAGCTTTGGTAGTGGGGTGACCCTTTTTTTTTGCATTAGGATCATGGAATGTGCCTGGATAAATTAAAAGTTGAATTAAATGAAGAAAAATATGAAGCAAAACAGAAATCTTAAGTGAAGATGATATTAAAAGTGTTGGCAGTGTAACTGTGCATCTGATCCATACAATGCTATTCGGTTACCAAGGATTGTGCACAACACAAGACCATGTTGACTTTGGTATTATATTACATTGTGTTGTGACTAAGGACTAAGGTTTTATGACTTGTATTTTTTGTGTGCAGCACTTGTTCGAAGTGAATGACATTAAAAATTGGTAGTCTCTAGTTTAAGGCTATTTAAGTACTTCTCATTATGACCATGGCACAGCATTGTTTTTTCTTTAACAAGCATGTGAACCTGTACTGTAATAAAACAAACCAAATATTGATTTTGTCTGTGTAATGTTAAACCTTGAGGATTGCCATTCATTGAACATATCATGTATAGTTAAGCATCAGGGTGGCTGCTGCAGGTTGTCATGGTACTAAACTCTTCTCTCCTCTTATCAAACACTAATTGAACTGGTGCATTTAATCATACTTGGTTGTTTTAACTGTCTGGGGAGTATGCTCTTAGGTCGGCTCTTGGCCACTCTGAGACCCTGTTTCAAATATGTACATTCAGAGGTGGCAATGCCACATTCCTTATCACGTATGTGTGTGTATGTAAATCTGACCAGAATGTAGATATTGCAAAAAAAAAAAAAAAAAAATTCTAGCTCTCCAGATGCAAAAAATAAGAATCGTATATAAGCTGCAATGTGTGTGTAGTGGTTGTGTGTATGTGGTGGTTGTGTGGGAAGTTCACAACCTGAAAAGGGGGTATGTTGTTGCGGCATTTGAATTTAAGGGCGATTTACTAATTGGTGAACCAATCTGATTGTTTATTCCATTTTGTTTGTTTTTTGTGATCCAATTTTTATTTATATTTGAAACAAACAAGACAGTTTGTACAGACCAGTTGGAGTGTAGAAGACCAAAACAAACAAACCAAACAGAAAGTTGGAGACAACATACAATAATATATGAAATAAAATCCCCCCCCCCCCCCCCCCCCCCCCCCCCCACCCCCCCAACAACAACACCCCGTTCCCCCCCCCCCCCCAAAAAAAACCCCCCCCCCCCCTTTCCCCCCCCCCCCACCACCCCCCCTTCGTTCATGACTGACAGTACACATTTCTTAACGTTCAGCTAGTGTAACGTTGTGCTATATACAGTGACGGAACACAACAATCTTACATACCACAAACCTTTTCAAACACAAAATTAGGCAATAAGGCTCTTAATCTGTTCTCTAACACCATTTAACAGCTTAACATGATGCAGATAATATAAGACTTTTTTTTTTATCCCTGAGGGGAGATTCACATTCACAATCCACTGACAAATATAATCCATGTTCATTAAACAGGGAATGGATGACGTTCAGGTGCGTGGGGCAGCCACAGATATTTTCTCTTATCTGGTGGAGTACAACCCCTCCATGGTACGAGAGTTTGTCATGCAGGAGTCTCAGCAGAATGATGACGTAAGTATATGAACAAAGTCTGCCAGAAGTATCAAAGAATGATGTTCATCATTTCACCACATAGGTAGATATAAATTAGTTACATGTTACTAATGATTATTTATTGGCCCTTCAGGACATCCTCCTGATCAACCTGATCATAGAACACATGATCTGTGATACAGACCCAGAGCTAGGTGGAGCAGTGCAGCTGATGGGTCTGCTTCGGACTCTGGTGGACCCTGAGAACATGCTGGCTACTGCAAATGTGAGTTTGCGTTTTTACTCCTAAACACGTCAGTTTATACACACAATGACTTGACAGTAAACCTGAGTACTTGATACTTAGATCCAGCATGTCCAGAAGCACTTTTGAATGTTGGCTTTTTGTTGTGAGTGAAGTGGCATTGCTTGCTCAATTCAGTTAAGTGAATCTGGATCAAGCAAAAACTCCTTTATGGTCCTTCAGTTTCATTATAAAAGATGCAAGAGAGAAGAGACACGGACACTGAGTTTACCATTCTGAAGCCACGAGTTAGGCAGCACTGCAACAACAGGATTATTCCAAGGAGCAAAGGGAGGTGGTGTTGTAAATATGCAGGTGCCACATTTGCTTTTTATACATGCAGAAGAGAAGAATGTGATCCATATGTGGATATTGGCTGAAACAAATTGAATATCTACATCATATAGCTGGACTTTCCTGATAATCAATTTACACGTTGGGACAGAGCTCTGCACCTTCACCATTGTAAACATTGTGACATGTGTTGGGTTGTGTAAAAATATTCATTGCCGTAGATATGTTTTACTTAGTAAAAAAATGTGTTCTTACATTTTTCTTTCCAGAAAACAGAAAAAACAGAGTTCCTAAGCTTCTTCTATAAGCACTGTATGCACGTCCTCTCAGCTCCCCTACTGGCCAACACCACGGAGGAAAAACCAAGCAAAGGTATTGAATACCTGCGAGGTGTGTGTGTTGGCTCTGTAAATACAAATTGAGAATAATGCACATGTATTTGATGTTGCTTGCTACCTTTACCTTTCTATTAGATGATTTTCAAACATCCCAGTTGCTGGCCTTGATTTTGGAGCTGCTGACATTCTGTGTTGAGCACCACACCTATCACATTAAGAACTACATCATCAACAAGGACATTCTCAGGAGGGTACTGGTGCTCACTGCTTCTCAGCACGCCTTCCTGGCACTATGTGAGTCACATATAATCCCTTTAATTCATAGTACCTATCAACAACTGTTAAACTTTTAAAATCAAATTTTGAACATTTTGTTTTGAGCTTAATATATTCATCTTTATCTTTCTGTGCCCAGGTGCCCTACGCTTCATGCGGAGGATCATTGGTCTGAAGGATGAATTCTACAATCGCTACATCATGAGAAACTTTCTCTTCGAGCCTGTCATCAAGGCCTTCCTTAACAACGGCTCACGCTACAATCTTATGAACTCAGCCATCATTGAGATGTTTGAGTATGTCCGTGTGGTGAGTATTTTCTTGAATTTTCGCACAATTATTTTTTATTCTTTCTCTTTTGTCCAAAATGTTTTAACAGTTAACATGGATATGTTTTTTTCGTGTTTGGACAAGTGATCAGGTTAATTAGCAGCCAGCCAGTCATTGTATACACCTCAAAAGTACACATTATTTTATATGTGATCATGTGTACACTGCTTATGATTGTGAGTTGATATGAAAGTCTTTTTAATGCAATTTCTGGATCAACTCTGTAAAAAGGAACCAATATTTGTAGGCTCTCCAACCACATCCCTATAAGTGAAAACATTTTCTCGATTCATTTTAACTAGTTTGGTGTGTTCTCCCCTCTCTTTCTCTCCCTTGCTCATTTTCTCCTCACTTCATTCCTCTTCTGCTCTGCCTCTGAACTCTAAACTACTTGTCTTACCTTTCCATACTTTCCCCCTCATTTTCTCATACTACTGTGTCTCTACACTCCTCCTTTTCTCTCCTCCCATTGCCCCTAGGAGGACGTGAAGTCTCTCACAGCTCATATAGTAGAGAACTACTGGAAAGCTCTGGAGGATGTTGACTATGTCCAAACGTTCAAGGGCTTAAAGCTGCGGTATGAACAGCAACGAGAGAGGCAAGACAACCCCAAACTGGATAGGTGAGAAAGCCATGGCTGCACTACTAAAGGCTGTTTTATGCTTCTGCATCAACTCCACGCCATAGCTACGGCGTCGCTCATACGGCGTCGTGACCCTTTCGGAGTTCTGCGTCGGGGTTGCTTTGCATCACTCAGAATGGCAAACCCCATAGACTGTCGTGCTAAAATATTAATCTTATTTGTTTGGGCTTTTCTTGCTTAGATTTTGTAAAAAGTATCGAGAAATAGACACAGTAAAATCCATTGACTTAGTTACTGTAACCAGAAAATAAGTCTGAGGCTATTAGGTAGGTGTCTGCCAGCCAGTTTATATTAGCAAGCAAACTTTAGCACAACTTCCCACAAAGTACTGCTTGCTGGCAAAGTGCTAATTTCGAAACGTTACTCACATATAGACACTTTACAAACGGATAACCCCACCATTGTAACCGAAATATGTCTGAGTTTATTTTCAAAGCTTATGTCAGTGAACTAGCATGTTGCTACTCCCACAGTAGGCTGCTTGAAACGGCGACTATCAACACATACAAGTTGACCAATCACAGTCCTTGCGGTCTGCGTCGCCTCGACGCGGAGTCAAAACGGCGGAGGGCTTGGAGCGGGGTTCACGGCGACACAGAGGGGTCTGCGGGGGTACGCCGTCGATTCAACGCAGAAGCATAAATCAGCATTAATACTACTGCTGCTACTACTACAACTTTTACACCATCACTAATGATTTAATCAGTAAGGGAATCCTTTGCCTGTGAGTGTGTCTCACAGTACATGGAAAGAACAATGTCAGTGTGACATTCCAGTCAGATAACTCAAATAACTGTTAAAATGACTAATATATTGTTTCTTGTGTGCATTATGATTTTTTTGGAGTCAAGTGTCTTCTCTCACAGTGCCACTTTGTTTTAGATAGTGTAGGGCTGGGCGATATATCGATATACTACCTTATAGCGATATATTTTCATATGAGATTAGACAATACCATTTATATTAATATGGTTTAGTGTTGCGTTATTACCCATTTCTTCTGTAAAGCCGTGCCTGTGTTTGGATATGTCCTCTTACTCTCGGCACCGCCCCACCCCCCCTCACTCGCACACGGCTCCCCTGCAACATGGAGAGACACCGTGCTGGTGCACACTACTGACATTTGGATACATTTTTAATTGTTATATACACATCTGTATCTTGTTAAGCATGAGAGGAAAACTTGTATTTGTTCCGTGTTTTCGCTGGTAACTTTCTGTCATGCCGGCCTCCACGGCGAAAAACACAGAAGAAGTTAGCCTACTGAATGCAACTAACTTGAGTTCAAGGGTTATAGTGTGTGAGACCACGCCTGCTAGACCCGGCGAGAGAGATGTGACCCATGGCCAGATTATCATAGTTCATAAAAATGCAGCGCAGCGACGATAGACATTTCATACACGAGACGTTTGTAACGCTGCTGACCCACCGAAGCGCATTCAACCAGCGATGGACCCGTTCATGATGAGTCAGCCGGCATCACTGTGTGAGTAGGGAATCCAGTCTGCAGTGTAGTTCAGACACTTCACTGATAAACCAGAGAACTGTACGGTAACAATCTGCTTCATGATCGAGAACATTTTTGTATCACACTCCCCCTCTGATATGATCACAATCTGTTTTACTAAAACCGCTTGTGACATCTCACATGTGGCTTTAACTTAAATCTGAACATTTAACCCACTTTGTCAAAAATACAGAGATATGGTGTATCACCATTCAGCCGAAAAATACGGCATTATGATTTTTAGTCCATATCGCCCAGCATTAAGATAGTGCCTATTTTTATTTGTATCATCTTTTGATATTTTGCGTGTACACTTGTTGTGCTACAGATTTCTCAGCTAAATACAATATGTGCTGTCTGTGACCGGCTGAGATTGTGCAATGTATGTACCACTTACTCATATATGACTCTGACTGAAGTACACACAGTCAAGAGCATGTCACTTATTATGTTGCTGCAACCTACACTCGGCATACTTTCCAACAACAAAAACAACAACAACAATAATAATAATAACAGGTGTTTTTTTGTTATTTTTTTATTTTACTTTGCTCCTGTGATTTGTTTTTTGTTTTGTTAATTAACCCCTACACACTAGAGGGTGACACAGGAATCAATTGTCGCTCCCATCCCGACCCCACGAAAATACTCCCGTCATATCCCGATCATGTGACTCAGGGGTTCACACAAGGTGCTTTTAAGTATTTAAATTTTGAGCGGGAAAAAAAATCAGGTACTGAAAATGTCCCTTTTTTGATAAAGTTATAAAGCCCTTAAAATTTAAATGAACCAAATAACTCCGTCTAATATTTTGACCAAGGGTTTGTTTATGACGTGAAGTCATTAGAATTAATTTGCTTAGAATGAGAAATCGCTCAGGTTTTTTAATTTTCTTCCTTACCTTAATGACCCCCTTACTGGAAGCTAGCTATTATGTGCAGGGATTCGTGGTGTGGTGCAAATTCTTGTAAACAGGGTGAACAATGCTGGTGTTTTTTTATATATATATATATATATATATATATATATATATATATATATATATATATATATATATATATATATATATATATATATATATATACGAGATCTCCGAATTTTATAAGCACTTACTCTTTGAACTATTGTGTTCTAGCAAAGTAATGCGGCATTGACAATACTACAGCTAATAATCACCGAAGTGACTGAGAAAGAATGCGTGTCGATGACTGCTTGAGAAGCGCTCGTTGTAGGTTTTTAGGCTCTCAGTCACTGTCAGGACATATTCATGAGTTTGGTTGTGTGTGTGTAGGTGCGTCTGTGTGCATATCTGTCCGCAGCTAATAGGTTTTTTGTGCATATTTATTATGCCATTGTATTTCAGACAGTTAGAATTTACCTTCTTCAGTTCTCCGATTGGTTGATTTTGTGGCACATTGTAACGCTGTGGCAGGTTGAGCGGGTGTACAATGTCATGTGACCTAGTGTGCAGCAGCAGTCTGCCCGCGCAGCGAACCAAGTTGTGAGAGGGCGTATGAGTTAAAATTATAAAACCCTGTTATATTAAAGACACTTTGTGAGTGAAATCTGGTTTAAGACGCACAAATGTGTATTTAGTTTTTTTTTAACTCTTAAGCGGTGCTTTATTCTCTCCAGCATGCGCTCCATCCTGAGAAACCACCGTTTCCGTCGTGATGCACGGACACTGGAGGATGAAGAGGAGATGTGGTTTAACACCGATGAGGATGACCTTGAGGATGGTGAGGCAGTGGTTCCTCCCTCTGACAAGATGAAAAGTGAGGAAGACCTCATGGAACCTATCAGCAAGTTCATGGAGAGAAAGAAATGTAAGCATGGAAATGCATGTTTTCCACCCTGGTTACAGTGATGGAAAGAAAACACTTTTAAATGGGGAGAATAACTATTTCTTGTTCAACTCTCCCTCTCTACCCTCAGTGAAAGACACAGACGACAAAGAAGTACTGGGGAAGTCAAGCTTATCAGGCAGGCAGAACCCCAGCTTCAAGCTCTCATTCTCTGGCTCCACTAAAACCAGCCTCTCCAGCCCCCCTTCATCTGCCTCATTGAACCCAGGCTCTCCGGGATCACCAGGTTCTCCAGGCTCAGGGGCACGGAGCTCACCCTCCACCACAACCGTAACCACAAAGGTACATGTCGGCCCTGTAAATGTGAAAAAGGTGTGGGTCTTAAACTTGAGTTGTTTTTTTTGTGTGAAGTCAGACAACTTATCTTCAGTGCTATTGAGAGACAACATTTTTAAGGACAAAGCCAAAAGTGATTTTGCACACTGTCTGTTCTGTATCTAACACTACTTAACTGAAATGAAAGAGAGAATTTGGTCAAACTTGAGCTTTGGCTATGAATCTTCACACTTAGATTGTCAATTTTCACACAACTCCCACCATCCTTGTGTATTGCAAAGAATGGTCATTGCCACCAGTGTGCAATTAGACTGCACAGATTTTCTACTCGTTGGCTTTATTTAGACACGTGGGAAATAGAGGGAGGGAGACTAAGAATGCAGAGCTCCAGACTAACTTTTTTTACTAGGGGCACTGTAGCCCCTAACTAAAAAATGTAGTGGCAGGAAAGTTAGAGACGCACACCTTGAATCGACCTGCAACACAATTGTTCACATTTCCCCCATTTTAACTGTTTTACTGATAATGCTTTGGGGATAAATACAGACACTACAATGTGCTGGATTATTTCACTTCACAGTCACATTTTAATTGATTGGTACTTAACAAATGAACATTCACAAATGTAATTGCCTCAGCCCCATACAGGGTCTCCTCTTTTTTTAATTTTTTTTTGTTTCGTTGAAATCGCAACCATTGCTATATATATATATATATATATATATATATATACATATACACATATATATATATATATATATATATATATATATACATACATACATACATACATACATACATACATACGTACATTGGGTGTAAGATACTCCCCCTTTCTCTTTTTTCAAAGAAGCGGTCTCCGCTCTCTGCCGTCTCTAACGTTAACCTGTCTTACCCAAGTGAAGGAGCGGTACTGCAGCATGTGGCAAATGTCGGAGCTGACATTAGCATTGCAAATAAAAAGAAAGGCAAATAAGTAAGTGAATGCACAGGTAATTAAGTAATATTCCGCAGTTTTGGTGTTGAAATAAAACCCCGTCCTTTTTGTCTGAGACCGAGACAACATTGAGTAAAAATGCGGTTGATTTTATGACTAGACCGAATACAACAGCTCTGCTGAGGTCTATCAACACAGCTCCGCCGACCGGAAGTGCTGGCTAATCGTAAATGTATAACTCCGGTATCCTACCAATAATTCCTTGGTAAGGGTTTTTTCCAAAAAAAAAAATTATTTTTTTTTTGTTCCCCCCCCCCAAAAATTTTTCACACCCGCGGCGGCCCCCATCTCACCCACATTGGCCTCCTTTTCAACATGAAATAAAAAAACTCATCAAATTTGCAGGTGGCACATGTGCGAGTAGTTTTAAATTACTCACACGGTCTCAAAAAATGGCTGCAAAAACGGACCATGTGGTCTAAAAAGAGGAAATGTAACCTCAAATGAGAATGATGCACATTAGAAACCCATACAAGAGAGAAGAACAAAGACAAAATACAGACAATTTGGGACAGTTTGTTGAGCACTAGCGGGGTGTTTTGGATGTTGAAAATTGTCCCAGGATTGATTTGAATTCTACAACAGAGAGATGAGTGTGGTAGAGTTGTGAAGAGACACAGAAGAACACTCTTATAGTTTCCAATCTACTAAATTTGCAGGTAGTATAGCCTAAAAAGGCCAAACCCAGGTCTACCAGGGGGCTTATCTCAGCCAAATAATACTTAACGTGTCTGATGTCAGGGTGACTACATTTATAAAAAAAATAAATAAAAAAAAGATTATTCTTTGGGCATTTCTGGCCTTTATTTTTGACAGAACAGCTGAAGACATGAAAGGGGAGAGAGAGGGGGAATGACATGCAGCAAAGGGCCGCAGGTCGGATTCGAACCTGGGCCCGCTGCATCGAGGAGTAAACCTCTATATGTGGGCGCCTGCTCTACCAACTGAGCTATCTTTTTATGTGTGTTGTTGTTTGTTTCAGGGAGGTTTAGTGGGACTGGTGGACTATCCTGATGATGATGACGAGGAGGAGGAGGAAGAAGAGGAAGAGGATGGGGAGAGTAAAGAGGACCCTCTGCCACCTTCGAAGAAGTCCAAACTGAGTTCCTAAAGAAGCTTCGCTGTCTCAGCTTGTGCTGTGCTCGGACAGTTTCAGCGCATAGACTTTACACAGGAATCATCAAACTTGTAAACAAATTGAATGAATGAAAGGCACCCCTTGCCGTCAGCGGGTGGCCAACAGAGGAGCAGACGTTGAACGGATACGAAGCCTCCTCAGACTAGCCCACTTCATACAAGTGCCAATCAGGAAGCCAGGAGTGAAGAACCGTCTGAAACGTGGAGCAGACGTGTGAAAGTTGGGAGACAAGAGATCACCCTCAGACAGCATGAGACAGGTGGGAGTTTGGTTATTTAGCAACTTGAGGAAAAGACCACATACAAAAACACATGTACATGCAAACTGAAATCCCAGAGAGCTCGCAGGCTCTGACCATAACCCACTGCCCCCCGCCCCCCACTCAGGGAAGGACATCACAGCGGCCCAAATGGGTTGGCCAATTCAGACCCAGAACCAACACTCGCACCCCCATCCCCCTGCCCAGAATTCGCCATCCTCCTTGTTTCTTTCTACTTCTTTTTCTCCTCTGCTCTTTCTCCCTTTCTTTGTCTGTTGCTTTTTGTCCCTTTTTTTAAGTTAGTATATAGGACCAGACGGGAGGCAGCATGTGGCAAAGAGCTGTCCTTGTTGTCGTTTGATGATGTCATCAGTGTCGTCGTTCCTCAGCGGACGTTCTTTCTCTGAAGAGAAAAAAAAGCCAGCAGTTTCTTCATTATTTTCTTGTTGTTCTCTATTTGTCTCTCAATCTTTCTCCTGTTTTTTTTTGTAAATGATAACAAGAAAGACCTGCCTTTAAATGTTCAGGACGTTTTCAGTCCCACTTGAACAGGTTTTTAAAGACCTCAGTAGGTGAGCTAGTTTTACCCTTTTTGCCCTTTGAAACTGCAGATTTTTTGGAGAATTTGTAATCCCGTCTTGATTAAAGATTGAGTGGAATTCTAGATGTGATGAATTTTGTCATATCTTTTCATTTTTTCCTTTTACATGAGTGTACACTTAGTTGTTCAGAATATTTGGGACCATTAAAATGATCTTTGCTGTAAGATGTCCTACTACCTTTGTCCTAATAACTCAAGTGTTTCCTTGCTGCATTGTGCTGTTATTGATCAGTCTGGGTTTCCTTGGCACCATAAGAATGTGACCCTGTAATTGTAGCACAGAAGGTGCTGTTGGGTTCAACAGGCCACTAAACGTCACACTATAAAGATTAAAGACCTGGCAACCTGTAGCTCACCTGGTACAGTGTGCGCCCCATGTACTTGGATTCCTTGGCAGCTCTTCCCCCCCCCCTCCTTTCCTGTCTACCTGTACTTTCTAATAAAAATAATCTAAAACAAAAAGACTTACAAGCACACCCTGAAACTGTAAAAATAAATACATTTTAGTGTACATTTTAATAATTCAATTTATTCCCTAGATTGATTTTGTGAAACCATGTAGATGACAAAATATATGGTCATGTTTTCTTGCAAGGACCAACATGATTTGACTCAACTTTCAAGATGTATTCCACAACTATCTTAGAGTTCTTCCAGGAATCAAAGCAATGCCTTATATTGTGAAAATCAGATTAACTTCTACATTTAGTTCCTCATTTAATGGGCGGACCTCAGTTGCTGATCTCTATTATCCAGCAGGTGGTGCCCTTAGTCTATAAAAGAATGATCAGGTGTGTCTGTCCTCATGTATTATGTCATCTGTACTTTGTAATTTTTTACAGTAAATATGTTTGGGATGGTGGTCATTTTAGCACAGCCTAGGTTAACACTGTCTGGAAATATTTTGTGAGCATTTCATGCATCAATTGTGAATAGCTCTGGTTTGGTGCTGTCCTTACAGTACTAATATATAGCAATCCTGTCTACACTGCTTTAGCAAAGACAGACAGGTATCTGTTGATCAGTGGGTAACTTTAAGTGCTAGACTGATCCCTTTCATGAGTATTAAGTGTTCCAAAAAAGTACTGCATGTGACAGCATCACTATAAACTCAGATGTGATGTTAAGAATATTTATTTAACTTATTTGACTAACTTCACATCCTGGAGGATAAACGAGGCTGTTGAAGTGGAAGACTACAATGGTGCTCTTTATTTAGATGATTGTTGACAGTTTAATGCATGTGAGTATGATTCATTTTACCATCATGTTTCACTGACAAACATCGTTTTGGTCATAATTACAGTTATTCAGTTTGACAAAAGGTAGTGAGTTGACATACTCTAAGTATTATAGCTGAGGCCACAGTGCCCTAACCCTTTTTTTTTTTTTCTTCAATGAGTGAAAATAGTTTATGAAAAATGCCAGTACCTCCCAGCTTATGTGGTCACCTTAGTGGGAGTTTGAGTATGACTAAAAAACAAACAGCATCCAGGCCACCAAGGAGTCGCTGGGTTGTCCCTCCAAGTGCATTGTGGCCTTCAAACATTGCTTATTAATTAAATAAGCCAACAGAAGAGGATCACTCGGTGCTCAGCATGCAGCAGCCGCCACACAAGACAACGCCTATTAAGACTCCCATTCACATGAAAGCCATCAACAGACAACGGCAGCTTTTCAGGAGCAGCCCTCCCTGCCAGCCTCCGTTTGCTCCTCAGCAGGAGTGTGGCAGAGTGTGTGTGTGTGTGTGTGTGATCTCCCTCTTTGCCACTGGAGAGGCCAGCCTGCTCCTGGTGCCAGTCACTACTCCACCAGAATGCCGGCTCCACTTCCAGTGCCAAGGCGCTCACCCGGCTCTGCCCGCCTGTATGT
This sequence comes from Perca fluviatilis, assembly GCF_010015445.1. Taxonomy (NCBI): domain Eukaryota; kingdom Metazoa; phylum Chordata; class Actinopteri; order Perciformes; family Percidae; genus Perca; species Perca fluviatilis. The sequence continues at coordinate 21,963,379 of NC_053129.1, forward strand.
CTGCCAGACTGAAGAGTCCCCATCGGTGACACTGCTGTCCAGCTTCCTGCTGGGCCAATGAAAAGCCTCTTTGACAGCTCTCTTGATTGGCTCGGCTCCCTAAGCATCCAGGCTGCCACTTATCAACTGTCTGGATTGATCACATCAGTAGATATATATGCAAATGCTCATACAGCAGCATACGATGATGCACTGCAAACAATTATTGTGTTGGGGATAAGTTGTATGCATATTTTCATGATACATAACCATAATTGCATATTGCAAGCAAGGGCGAAACTAGGAATTATCCTGCACTTTGAGTTAACTCAGACACATCTCCGAACATTTCATAGACACTACCCTGACAACATTGAGTGGTTTTCAGCAGTAGTTATTTGTTTGTGATTCCAGGAAGGAAAATCTATTTTTATGTTGCATAAGATATACTAAGCTGTATTATATTGCAAAATCAATAACTTGATTATTATTTTTATCCCATTTTGTGTCAAATAACATTTACACTTGAGCTTGACGGTTCATTCTTGATATTAGGAAAAGCATTTACAAAAACAATCAACTCTACTTAGTCTGCTTACTCACTTGTTCTGGAGCTTTTGACCATTTTCACAACACCCAAGCAAACTTAAATATGCTCATGTGGACCGTGTGATACAGTCAAACGCTCCAGATTAGAATTTGATGTTTTATTAAAACATTTTAATCAATCAATTCAATCAACCTGAAGACCACCAAAGGCATTTTAGTTGAGATGCTTTCAGGTCCCTTCTTAAGTTTGGGGCCTTGGATAGTCACTACAAACCACTATCACACAGCAATTCCCCAAACTGGACATACATTTGATGTTGTGTGGTGGAGAACTTAACATGTTATGTAAAAGTTCTACACAACTATAATTCAGAATGAAATTTGCTACTCCACTGTATTTATTTGACTGCTTTAGTCAGCTTTTTAAAAATAAATACATATGACCAGTTATGAAATAGAATAAATAGTTTATATTAAACCAGTAGTTCCCAAATGCTTTGGCTTGTGGCACGTTACAAAAGCAGATATCTATGAGTTGCTAACAGTTCCTCCAAAAAGAGATTTTTCCTCTGAACATCTCACATTGTTTTATTCAAATAAGTGTTCGAGGCCCAAAGAGGTAAAACCCTCCAATATTTCACAAAAAAAAACTAAAATCAATTGAAATGTATGTAGCACAATTGAGTTTCTCTCTTTTTTCCTACTGTACCTTATTAATCATCTCATGACCCCCCCTGATTTATCTTCTGACCCTTTCCGAGGGGCCCTGGCCCATACTTTGGTAACCACTGTATTAAATACTGTGAAGAAATAATTAAAGTTAACATCCTAAAGTGCCTTAATATGATAATGACATTACTAAGAAGTTACATGTTTTTAGGAAATGTGGGTGTAGGTAAGGAAAAAGTGTAACTGTGCTCATGTCCAATATGTGTGTAAGCTTGATTAGATCATTACTCTTACACATGATGAGCTGGTATTGACAGGTTAAATCAGTATGGGACAGTGGAAAAGTACAAAATACCTAGAGACAGGATGAGAGACATAGGTTGTGAAACAACTATTATGAGTGTGGTCATGTATGACACACATCAATGTGGGCCACCCTACTTCACCCTGGGGCTCCGTAGAATGGCCCCAACTTCCTAGTACAGAGAGTTGATTTTCTATTCTACTCTGGGGTGTCACCTCCTTCCTCCCATTGGTTGGTTGGGGCCAGGTTCCTTTGGCTCTTCCTGGTCCAATGACTTCTTCAGCTGCACTCTGAAGGAGGAGTGTACCTATAAGTCATGTAACTCTTACATGACTTCTCACATGACCACACTCATAATAGTTGTTTCACAACCTATGTCTCTCATCCTGTCTCTAGGTATTTTGTATTTTTCCTCTGTCCCATACTGATGTAACCTGTCAATACCAGCTCATCATGTACTAACTACGGTGGCCCAACAGAAAATCAAGCTGTTCCACTTGGCGCTCCCTCTAGAGGCCTGGAGAACTTCCGTTGTGTAATCTGGATGCAGCATTTTTTTTGTTGCATTTGTTTTCGGGGATTGTCTGCTTTTCTTTTTGCATCGCTTCTCTATTCGGGGTTTGTGTGCTTTTCTTTTTGCATCGTTTCTATATTTGCAGCGCGTTTATGTATTTGGTTGTGTTGTGTGTATTTGCAGCGCGTTTGCTGAATGCTGCTGCATGTGTTGTCAAATTAATGAAGTTGTTTTCTTAATTTGCTTGTGTTTTGTCTATTTGCATGCATTTTCTTAAGTAGCAGGGGGTTTGCACCTGTCGGCCACCATAGTTAACAGTAAGGGTAATGATCTAATCAAGCTTACACACATATTGCACAGAGCACCATCGATTATCTACTCAAGCATACTCACACACATTGGACATGAGAACAGTTACCTACACCCACATTTCCTAAAAACATGTAACTTCTTAGTAATGTCATTATCATATTAAGGCACTTTAGGATATTAACTTTAAGGTTACATCAGTATGGGACAGTGGAACAGTACAAAATACCTAGAGACAGGATGAGAGACATAGGTTGTGAAACAACTATTATGAGTGTGGTCATGTGAGAAGTCATGTAATTAAGGGAGTTTTTCCTCACCACTGTTGCAACAGCCACTGCTAATGCTTGCTCTTGAGGGAATTACTGTAATTGTTGGGGTTTTGGAATTTATAGAGTGTGGTCTAGACCTACTCTATCTGTAAAGTGTCTCGAGATAAATGTTATGATTTGATACTATAAATAAAATTGAATTGAATTGAATTGAATGTAAGAGTTGCATGACTTATAGGTGTACTCCTCCTTCAGATGACGGTTGAATAAGTCATTGGACCAGGAAGGCAAAAGGAACCTGGCCCCAACCAACCAATGGGAGGGAGGAAGCGACACCCCAGAGTAGATTAGAATATCAACTGTCTCTACTAGGAAGTTGGGGGCTATTCTACGGAGACCCAGGGTGAAGTAGGGTGGCCCACATCGATGTGTGTTACGTATCCTTTTGTTTTATTCCTTGTATATTTTATCCTTCTGTCCTAAATGACCAATAGGACCGCGTCAATACCTAACTGTAGGCCTATATAAAGTATCTTAAACTATAGTTCCACTTTCAGTAATAATCATTTTGTTCATCTCATCAGTCACAAGGGGCTGCTTTTCTACTTTGAAATTTAGCTGATAGTACTTCTGTACTTTTACTCAGGTAGGATTTTAAAAGCAGGACCTTTAGCACTTCTTCCGCCTTTGTCTTTCTCACCTTTTAACAATTTCTAGATAACTTCAGCAATGTAGTAATGGGTTTTTGCCTTTGTGATTTTTCAAAATATACCTATACATTTTTATTATTTAGTGTAATAAAAAGTGAGTTAGGTGGTTCCTGATGAGCAGCTGTTTATTTTTTTTATTGGTAGGCCTATAGCTTTCTTTTAAATTATAAAAATTTGATTTGTATTTGCAATGTACTATAGGTAACTCAGAACTGGCCACAGCATGGCAAGATAATCCGTAGGGGGCGGTAGAGACCACTTGTGGAGATAAACTGCAGCAGATCAATGGAGTAAATAAAATTTAAATAAATTTAAAGTATTAACTCATTGAACTTCTTTGTTAGCTTACAGGCACTGACTTAATATTAACAGTCTATGCTTACAGGCCATCATGATAGAAATGACTTGTCAATTAGACTCACAAACGTTTTGCTACATACTGTTAGTGAAGTTCCCTTAACTGATTAAAGTAGCAGTAAAATGGCCAAACGGTGATATATTATTTTAATCCCATGTAATGCTGGTAACCAGACAGTAGCTATATGAAATAGGAAATGTGGCACACATGCGGTTTTCGGAAACCTAGCCGAGGTTATCAAAACACCCGCACAAAGTCCAGCCTCATGTCTGCCCACCGGGCCTGGCGTCGCAGCAGACAATGACCTGTGTTTCCCCGCCACAAAGTGCTCTCTGTGTCCGCCGGAGCTCCCCCGCTTTAATGGAGGAATTGGCCGTGTTCAGCACAGCACGTCCGCCGCTGCGTGTGATTAATCACCGCGTTAAAACGCTGGAGCTGAGCCTCCCTGAAGGCCGACGGGGACCCCGGCCCGGGCAGCCATGACGCCCCGGGTCAGCATCCGTCGGTAGCAAATGAAAGAGTGGAGAAAAGTCATCATCCGTCACATCTGGTTCACATTAGAGGCAGAGGTGAGATACACTGAAGTCCACCATACTTTTCATGAGCTCTCCTTTTAGTTTAGGGTGACTGTCTGAACTGATGTCTAACACATAAACGAAGTCAGGACGTATACATGTAAACTCCAAACTGACATAAGATATTCTAAATGTATCCTAAATATGTGTAGGCCCACCAACTAAGTGCCATGACGAGTCTTCCTAGTGACCGACCGCAACCACAATAGGCCCATTTCTTGTTTTGAAACTAAGTCATGATGCTGCTAACTAAGTAGCCTACGTAATGACTAGGGCCTTTCTAAACAGGACTGCTGTTTGAATTGTTTTCAATTGAGTATGTGTCTTCTCTTAAATGCATTGGAAACTGTAGTCTAGATTCCCGAATCCCAACCCTTGTGACTTGTGACCCTTAATGCAAATCAAGAGCTGAAATGATGAGTTAATTAATCAACAGAAACTCTTCAACTGCAAGTTATTTTTCAAACACAAATGCATTGGTTCAAGCCTCTCAAGAGTGAAGATGTCCTGCTTAAGTTTGTCGTATACGTGATAGAACATTGATATCTTTCAATTTAGAACTGTCAAAACTGTCAAACTGTCAAACTGACAAAATAAGACATTTGTAGACACATTGGCCTGTGTTAAATTGTGAAGGGAATTTTTCGAATTAATCAATTCATCAAAAACGTATTATAAAAGCCCTGCTTGCAACCCCATCATAGGTTATGGCCAAAGGATGAATATGAGTAATTTCCCCTTCTTTGATTGTTTCACTTTAGGTGGGCAAAAAGGTAAAAGTATTCCCTATTTCATAAAATTAGACCAAAGCCAGAACAAATGCATGTAATTGTGTGCAACAGAAGTGTTTTTTTATTTTCATTATCCCTTTAACGCTTGTGTTGTCTTCCTGTCAACCTTGAAACCTTTTTTTCTCTACGTTTTTGACGCCTTTTTTTCATAGTTTGTTTTTGCTTTTTACAACATTTTAAAATGTAAAATGTTTCTTCTACACATTTTCAGCGCTTATTTCTACGTCCCATATTTTCTGATACAGTGCCTTGCGAAAGTATTCGGCCCCCTTGAACTTTTCGACCTTTTGCCACATTTCAGGCCTCAAACATAAAGATATAAAACTGTAATTTTTTGTGAAGAATCAACAAAAAGTGGGACACAATCATGAAGTGGAACGAAATTTATTGGATATTTCAAACCTTTTAAACAAATAAAAAACTGAAATATTGGGCGTGCAAAATTATTCAGCCCCCTTAAGTTAATACTTTGTACACGCCCCTTGGCGCATCACAGCTGTAAGTCGCTTGGGGTATGTCTCTATCAGTTTTGCACATCGAGAGACTGACATTTTTGCCCATTCCTCCTTGCAAAACAGCTCGAGCTCAGTGAGGTTGGATGGAGAGCGTTTGTGAACAGCAGTTTTCAGTTCTTTCCACAGATTCTCGATTGGATTCAGGTCTGGACTTTGACTTGGCCATTCTAACACCTGGATATATTTATTTGTGAACCATTCCATTGTAGATTTTGCTTTATGTTTTGGATCATTGTCTTGTTGGAAGACAAATCTCCGTCCCAGTCTCAGGTCTTTTGCAGACTCCATCAGGTTTTCTTCCAGAATGGTCCTGTATTTGGCTCCATCCATCTTCCCATCAATTTTAACCATCTTCCCTGTCCCTGCTGAAGAAAAGCAGGCCCAAACCATGATGCTGCCACCACCATGTTTGACAGTGGGGATGGTGTGTTCAGGGTGATGAGCTGTGTTGCTTTTACGCCAAACATAACGTTTTGCATTGTTGCCAAAAAGTTCGATTTTGGTTTCATCTGACCACAGCACCTTCTTCCACATGTTTGGTGTGCTTCCCAGGTGGCTTTTGGCAAACTTTAAACAACACTTTTTATGGATATCTTTAAGAAATGGCTTTCTTCTTGCCACTCTTCCATAAAGGCCAGATTTGTGCAGTATACGACTGATTGTTGTCCTATGGACAGAGTCTCCCACCTCAGCTGTAGATCTCTGCAGTTCATCCAGAGTGATCATGGGCCTCTTAGCTGCATCTCTGATCAGTCTTCTCATTGTATGAGCTGAAAGTTTAGAGGGACGGCCGGGTCTTCGTAGATTTGTAGTGGTCTGATACTCCTTCCATTTCAATATTATCGCGCACACAGTGCTCCTTGGGATGTTTAAAGCTTGGGAAATCTTTTTGTATCCAAATCCGGCTTTAAACTTCCACAACGTATCTCGGACCTGCCTGGTGTGTTCCTTGTTCTTCATGATGCTCTCTGCGCTTTACACGGACCTCTGAGACTATCACAGAGCAGGTGCATTTATACGGAGACTTGATTACACACAGCTGGATTCTATTTATCATCATTAGTCATTTAGGTCAACATTGGATCATTCAGAGATCCTCGCTGAACTTCTGGAGAGAGTTTGCTGCACTGAAAGTAAAGGGGCTGAATAATTTTGCACGCCCACTTTTTCAGTTTTTTATTTGTTAAAAAAGTTTGAAATAGCCAATGAATTTCGTTCCACTTCATAATTGGGACCCACTTGTTGTTGATTCTTCACAAAAAATTACAGTTTTATATCTTTATGTTTGAGGCCTGAAATGTGGCAAAAGGTCGAAACGTTCAAGGGGGCCGAATACTTTCGCAAGGCACTGTATAAAACAAAAATTGAAAACTGGTCAATGTGACACAATAGTCTTATGACCCCTTCGATTTATCTTGGGAGCCACTCTCTGCACACAGGCCTTTTGACTCTGCTCAACACTGCAGCTCAGCACTTAAGTTTAGAGCAGATACAACTGTTCCTGTGCCTCATAAACCGGCAGTAAGCCCGTGCTTCCTTCGTTTCTTGGTAGTAGGTCATGGTCCCTTCATAACTCTTGTCGCTCTAAATCAAAGATAAATAATGAGTTTTCCCATGGACTGGAAGAATTTGGGGCTGATCTGCTATTGCTAAATGTTAAGTGGTTGGTATTGTGCCTCAGCATGGGGCACAGGAAACATGGATGTGAATGTAAGAGCTGCGTGTTAAATGGAAATGTCTCAGTGATAAAGAGTGCACCTTCCGCACCCAGGAGAGAGAGAGAGAGAGAGAGAGAGAGAAAAAAGAGAAAAAGAGAAAAAAAAAAAAAAAAAAAAAAAAAAAAAAAAAAAAAGAGAAAAAAAAAAAAAAAAAGAGAGAGAGAGAAAAATGGGTCGGAGAAAAAAAAAAAAAAAAAAAAAGTATACTCGGGAGGCACGCTGTAAATCCACATCATGAGTGTTGCAATTATCTGGTCACACACTGACTTACACACACAGATGTAAGCAGCGTACTTTCCAGGATTTTACATTTAATGGTGCTCCAGTAATGTGGAGTCGCACATTGGGAATCTAGCAGATAAAATCCCCAACCGTATAAATTTCTGCGCCTATTAAAAGTGCGTAAAACTCACACTGAATAAAATAAAACCAACTTCACCAGCCCTCTGGGCGTGTTTATCGGCCTGAGCTGGAGGTGTTATGTGAAATGAGGCTGTGCAGCAGAGCGCTGGGAAACAGAATGGCTTCTGTGAAGGAAAACGCAGAGAGAGGCAGACATCCAACATGTAAAAATCACCCAGGGCAAGAAGGTGAATGACCAAACCATGATGCCTGGGCTATTGAATTTACCTCACGTAATGTAGCATGAATGAAGCCCTTAAAGGTATCAGCTTCCAGTCAATAAACGGGGGAATCGGACGCATGGTTCAGCAGGAGTTGAACATGTGGGACCAGTCACACGCACATCCATGCAACGCCCCGGTCACCCAGTCAGGAGACCACTGTGTACGTTCAACTTAACAAATCAAACCTCCAGCTATATGTTAATGTCTTGGCAGGCTTTTGGGTTCTTGCCGGTAACACAAAACTAACCAAACAGAACTTTTCCCAAATACAGTAGCAGTCAAAATGGTGTTTGACATTCACAATTTGTGTCCACTTTTGTTTCCAGAGAGTGAATGCCTGTTTATAATCAAAACTGTTTGATTTTCTTCTTCCGTGCAGCCGTGCCTGATGGCTCCTGCTGCTGGAGTGTCTGAGGCTTTTACGGCGGCTCTGTGTCGTGTGGCGTTGGCGTCCGCGCTGTGCCAGGCGGCGTGTGTGGTCAACAGGCAGCTGGGACGCTGTAGGAGAGCGAGAGGGCTGCGGGTCGAGGCAGAAGCCCCCTTCGGTTCAAGTCAGTGCCTCGCCATGTATCTGTTTAGTGTCCGCTCTTCACGCTTTCATTTCTATTCATCTTTATAGTTCTGGCTGACCTCGAATAACTTTTACCTACTGTACGCAGGCCATGTGCTTCTTTTATGATTTCCTATATCCTGCTAAGACATATTTTTATCGACCTCCACCCTCCCCCTCACACACTTACACCTCATCTTTCTCCCCTCCCTCCCCTCGTGGCCTAGGGGCATATGGTTTGGCTGGGCAAGAGATAAGAGAGATGTGTCAGCCTGTGGTACTGAACAAACACATCTTTCATTTCTCCCTTTCTTCTCTCTTCCTTTGACTCCTCCTCCCTGCTTTACTCCTTTCTCCTCTCCTTTTTCTCCCCTCCTCTCCCGATGTGCTCACCTCTTTCGTCTCTGTGACGTCTGGGTACAATTAGGAGCAAAAAGCCTTTTGTCTTGTCGCGGAGAGAGACGTTGTTATATTTGCGGGTGATGGAGAGGAGAGGGAGAGAATGGGCTTCAGATGCTCTCTAGGAGCGAAGACAAGGGGGAAATGAGGGGCTAAAAGAGAAGAGACAGATCTCCTCATGCTGAATGAAAGGCCCTCTTTCCTCTCTTTCCTCTCTGGTAGGGCACATCAGAGGCATGCGCTGCTCACTTTATGGAGGGAAAAGTGGTTTCCACCGAACTCTGCTTCCATTTATCTTTGGCTCGCTCGCCCTACTCCCTGCACACACACACACACACACACACACACACACACACACACACACACACACACACACACACACACACACACACACACACACACATCTGCACACGCTCACATGCCTGCAGCACATGCACGCTCATGCACACACTGTACATATGCTGGCTTTGCTTTGATTCTTGATTGCTTTGGTTTCTGCGGTGTCTTGATCAGGTTACTGTTCAAACTCTGTGCCAAGTGTGTGTGTGCGTGTGTGTGTGCGTGTGTGTGTGTGTGTGTGTGTGTGTAAGTGTGTGTGTGTAAGTGTGTAGAAGTGAGATGATGGTTCCTCAGTCAGTGGTGGTAATACCACAGTTTCAGCTTCTATTATTAGCTCTCTGTTCCACAGGCCTGATTCTTTCTCCCTGTCTCTTCTCTGACACCAGCATTTCATTATTATCTGGCTCCAGCGCAGGAAGGGCTACGCTATCACAGCTTGCTACAGGGAGGGCAGCCCAGCTTTCATTCCAACAAGGCTTTTTATAGGCTCCGCTACTCCTGCATACATTTTGGTACTTAGTCAGTGTGTCAAGGACTCAGGGTGTAATAGTTTCCAGAGCCAGGCGACACACGTACTGAGGTTTTTATTATGTTGACCGGTGAAAATTTCAAGGGCACAATCCTGGCTGGCATGCTAGCATAACACGCTTTCAATCATGTGAACACAGTCACTGCTCCCACATGCAAAGACAAATGCATACACACACTTGCGCATAGCACCCGGTCCACGACTGCCCACCTGACTTATTGGCCCCACAAAGTGTCTTCCATTACAGATAAGTGCAGCAGTGATATTGACAGGGTCACGATGGATCATAGCTGCCTTGACCTTTTGAGGCTGCTATCCATTTGACCAGCCAGATGGTCAGAGAGAGAGAGAAAGTTGACCTCTTGTGGGCTCATGTCTGTGAAAAAATGTGCAAAAACATGTTCTTTAAAACTTATTCCACTTACTGTAAGAGAATCGTAGAAATGTTGTGGAGGCTTATAGGAAGGGAATGGATGTACAGTCCGTCTTTTGTCTCCTCCTGGGGGAAAAAAAAGTATAAATAAACATAATTTCAAGGATTGTACAAGACATTAGCACGGCATAGTGATTGAGGGTCAGAAGAATATTTCCTTGCTAATCACTGTGTGTGTTTATGTGTGAAAGTGTGCATGTGCAGTTATGTACATGGATGTTTTGATTGCATGTGAGACGTTCTGGCTCTTAACAAAAATAAACTTCCAGTGAAAAGCGGCAAAATCATACCGTAGCCCCTCTTTTCTCTTGTGTTTAATTTCCGACCTGAGACCAGGGAGATGTTAGTTTAGCAATATTGTAGATGTGTCCCTCGAGCTGTGAAGCCGACCTGGGACATAACAAGAGGATTGTGAGTTTAGGGATCCTGTCCTACGGTTCCTTTGTGGTTTTTAACTCTGACTTTGGATCAGCGTAAGTTCAGAAGTTCAGGCTGTGGAGTGTAGGAAATGAAATCGAAACGTCATGAGGATTAAAATATATTTTTTATAATGTCTTTTGCATTTCTTAAAGGATCATTTGTTTTTTCATACTTATTATAAATCAATCAATGATTCATATCCAAAAATATTCTGCATGGGATAAACTCTTGCCCCCCCACCCCCTCACACACACACACACACACACACTCACAATATATGTGAAATAGCAGGAACAGCGGGGAAAAGTCCATGGGGAACCGCATTTCCTCTTCCTGTTACAGTACCAAGCTGTTGTTCCAACAGAAGCAGAGGAGGTGGTGATGGTGGTGTTGGGGTTCAGTTAAATCCTGGACCCGTTGGTCATGTCGCTCACGAGGTGCCGCAGCATGAGGATCTGACGCTGGCTAATGGGCTGAAACGGCTCACTGTAAATGTCACTGGCCTGCTGGGTGGTCATGTTTGTCAGGTGGAGTTATAAACCCAACTGGTGCTGAAAAGGTTTTGGGCCGGGTCCAGAAAAAAGTCCTTAGCTGGCCCTCAGGCTCCTCCTGGAAAGATATGAAAAGATTTGCCATGGAAATTGTAGATTTTCTCCAACTTTATGGTAGACTCAGTGGAGAATTTAAATGGGTAACTTGCTTACAATCTCTTTTATGCAACTAGCCTCATTGATTGGCACTTTTGGTCGTGGCAGAGTCTGGCAAACTGTTTTAAAATGTTTTTCTCTCTTGTGCTGTCTGTAGTTTCTACATTTCGGTGCAGTTTAAATTGAACAACAACTTAAAAAGCATAGTATTTCAGCTTCCTTAACAGGTATTAAGAGTCTTAAATTTCATTTACATAGGTCTTAAATATTGTTTCTAGCCTCTGTGACTTTAGCAAAAATTGGCTGGAAAATCCCCAGTACTATATTTTTGCAGACCTCTTGACATGTGAAATTCCTATGTGGACCTTAGCTTAATGCAGAAAAGATTGGAAACTAACTGCCCATTTGGAAATGGCAGAGAGCCAAAATAAACATGTGGTTGATGAATAAAGTCAAACACCTAGCCTGGAGAAATGACTCGGGAGCTGGACCGAACTTGGGATAAAATGCAACGGAGTTTGCACTTGAATGTAACATGTAGTGAGAAAAAAATAACTTCAGTGGGATGCCCATGTTTCTGCTCAATGTGTAAGGAATATTAGGCAAGTGTTTTCTAGCATGTTAGCTCTAAAAAAGAGTTTGTTTATCTTGTCTGTGTTGTCTTGTTTTCATACACATACTATCATTGCTAACTGTTTCTATTAATCTTATGTCATCTGTCCACAAGTGTCAATCTTATCAATGCTCCTACACACCCTCACAACCTATGGCCTGCGCCGGAGGGTCAAAGTTCACCTGTTTCTGATCTGACCCCCACGTGACCTTTTCTGATGTGATTGACCACTCGCACAAAAGAGCCCCAGTGGCCTGTGGTCGCTGAGGTTCTGGGCCATCCGTTAGCCACAGCAGGGGCAGATAGGGGAAAGGTTTCCGGGTCAGGGGTCATCGAGATGCCACATGCTCGGTCGTCTGTCACATGGCTCAGCCCCTCTCGGATGACAGTGGATGGCTTTGAGAGCCGAGCCTAGTCCCCCTTACAGCCCACAACTTACTAGAGGCTTGCACAAGTAGTCATACTCCTTGAACTTTTCCACATTTTGTCACGTAACAACCACAAATGTAAATGTATTTAATTGGGATTTTATGTGATAGACCAACACAAAGCAGTGCATAATTGTGAAGTGGAAGGAAAATGATACATAGTATAGTATATACAAGTATTTTTACAAATAAAAAACTGAAAAGTGTGGCGTGCTAAAGTATTCAGTCCCTTTTACTCTGATAGCCCTAAATACAATCCAGTGCAACCAATTGTCTTCAGAAGACACCAAATTGGTCAATAAAGTCCACCTGTGTGTAATCTAATCTCAGTATAAATACAGCTGAGAGCATTGATCAGAGAAGCAGCCAAGAGGCCCATGGTAACTCTGGAGGAGCTGCAGAGATCCACAGCTCAGGTGGGAGAATCTGTCCACAGGACAACTATTAGTCGTGCACTCCACAAATCGGGCCTTTATGGAAGAGTGGCAAGAAGAAAGCCATTGTTGAAACAAAGCCATAAGAAGTCCCGTTTGCAGTTTGTCACAAGCCATGTGGGGGACACAGCAAACGTGGAGGAAGGTGCTCTGGTCAGATGAGACCAAAATTGAAGTTTTTGGCCTAAATGCAAAACGCTATGTGTGGCGGAAAACTAACACTGCACATCACCCTGAACACACCATCCCCACCGTGAAACATGGTGGTGGCAGCATCATGCTGTGGGGATGCTTTTCTTCAGCAGGGACAGGAAAGGTGGTCACAGTTGATTGGAAGATGGATGGAGCCAAATACAGGGAAGTCTTAGAAGAAAACATGTTTAGAGTCTGCAAAAGACTTGAGACTGGGGCAGCGACCCTAAACATAAGGCCAGAGCTACAATGGAATGGTTTAGATCAAAGCATATTCATGTGTTAGAATGGCCCAGTCAAAGTCCAGACCTGAATCCAATAGAGAATCTTTGGCAAGACTTGAAAATTGCTGTTCACAGAGTCTTTCCATCCAATCTGACTGAGCTAGAGCTATTTTGCAAACAAGAATGGGCAAAAATGTCAGTCTCTAGATGTGCAAAGCTGGTAGAGACAAACCCCAAAAGACTTGAAGCTGTAATTGCAGCGAAAGGTGGTTCGACAAAGTATTGACTCAGGGGGCCTGAATACTTTTGCACGCCACACTTTTCAGTTTTTTATTAGTAAAATGTTTTTAAAAACCATGTATCATTTTCCTTCCACTTCACAATTACGCGCCACTTTGTGTTGGTCTATCACATAAAATCCCAATAAAATACATTTAACATACATGTAACGTGACAAAATGGAAAAGTTCAAGGGGTATGAATACTTGTGCAAGCCTCTGTACAGATGGATGCGATTCATTCAGGCTATCAGTTCCCCCTGATGAGGGCCGGATGTGACTAAAGGCGCTGACGATTAACCCGATAATCGGCCGTCGGGCAGTCTGGCGAGGTCGGTGACTCGAGTCTGTTCGGTGCGTTCCGTGCCGTCGTCAGTCTGAGGGGCTGTCGGCCTTCATTTTGGCCGACCTGATGTGTTCAGTCGGAGACAAGGCAGTCGGGACTCACCCGGAAATGGCGAGCGGAATGAGCGTGACTAGAGTCTCTCAAAATCTAACGAAAATCTTTTAAACTGACCTTTGTTGAGCTGAAATGAAGACAGATTCAGCAACTGCATGGCCTGTTTCTCACTTAAAATGTTTTCAGAAACACGTTTCAGTGAACTATTTTAGTACGATATGAGATCGTATTCTGAACAAGCCGCCATGACAGTCTGGCTTTGAATTTCCGGAGAAAACAAACCCACGTGACTCGTTCGTCCAATCAGCTGCCGGTTTTCATTTTTTGGGCAACAATACAGATTAGCGCCGCCTGCTGTTATGGAGACGTATTATGTCTCGTCTTTTCGGCGTGTTCTGAGGCATTTTTTTGACCAACTCGGGGAGACTGATCAGTCCGACTGGCCTTTCTGCCGACGGTTGGCCGTCTGGTTGGTGTGTCAGCGCCTTTAGGGCACGATCCAAATTTGTTAAAGTGTTTTGATGCCATGTGGAGGAACAGGCAGCGCAATAAAAACAATGTTCCTTTGCTGGGATACCTTTTATTGTAAATAAACTGTGAATAGTGTCAAGGCCTATCGTATCAAAAATATTATTTAATCTAATATTGGTTTCTATTTAGTTTTCCTTGTTCTTGCTTTTTATAATTTCTATTAAGATAATGTAATGCACAATAGAGTAAATATCACGTATCTCTTTTTCAAATCAGTTTTTCTGTCTGTCTCGCGCACGCTCACGCACAGACAGAGTGGAGGTGACCCTGTCCAGACGGGATATAGGGCTCAGTTCCATGGCAAAGCGCCGGTGTTACTGCTGAGGAGGTGAAATGTGAGCCAGCTCACTGTCCTGGATCGATGGACTCGCCTCTACTGCTGTCCCAGGAGTCCGCTCGCTCTCTATCACTGTCACCACTCCCTGTCTCTCTCTCTTCCTCCCTCTCTACTCTCTCTGTCTCTTCCTATGTCTTCTTCTTCTCTCACTCTCTTTTCTTTTATTTCCTGCCCCTCCCTTCCTCTGTGTATCTACAGTATAGCTCCTATGTTGCCAAACAATTGCACTACCAGTGACACAACACACACATAAGCAAGTAAAATGTAAAGATACAGTATTAACAAAAAAAGTACAATCAAATCAATAGTTATTGATATATACATAAATGTATTCCTGTGCGAGTATCCGTACACACACAAATATTTTCTCCTCTCTCCACATCCTGCCCCACCTCTTCCCTCCGTTCTCTCTTCTTTCCTGTCTCTATTTTTTTCCTCTGCTACTTTACTCTGAGTTCGTCTTTCTCTTCTATCGATCCACTGCGGAAGCAACTGGTCTGTCTGCCTGCTGCTGAGGAGGAATGTGGCAGGGGATCTTTTTTATTATTATGGATTCAATGTGTGTGTGTGTGTGTGTGTGTGTGTGTGTGTGTGTGTGTGTGTGTGTGTGTGTGTGTGTGTGTGTGTGTGTGTGTGTGTGTGTGTGTGTGTGTGTGTGTGTGTGTGTGTGTGTGTGTGTGTGTGTCACATACTGTAAATTTTGTTTGTGTGCAGGTCTACGCCTATATGTGTGCATGTACTCTACATCTACAGACAGTAGGACTCTGTGTATGTTCTATAATGTGTGTTTGTGTAGGTGAATTTGTATAGCCTATGTCTTTGTGTACATCTGTCTTTTGGCCCACTTTTCTAAAGAGCCATTTGAGGGTTAATACTTTAGTTTTAGGATTATGGTTAAAGCTTAATTAAACATTGGGACTCATTTTTATAGTTTTGGCTATCATTCATACAGTTTATACCTGGGAATGCAATGACATTGCAAAAAAGTCAGATTGGGCAAGAAGCAAGAGCACCCAGATAATCATACAAATTTTGAGCAAACCCCCAGGTTAGCTTTTTTGGAAAAGAAAACAAAGCCGACAGTTATTAGCCAAGCTGTCAGTTGTAATCCTATATTACACTTTACTAGTTAATCTACAAATAAAGTGGTTTAGAGACTGGCTAAACTGTTGGTCACTCATGTGTCTTGACCCGTTGGTCTTTGTTGTAGTGATGTTGCCCAGCTAAAGCAATTACTTTTGTCATTATAATCAATGCATATGATGGCTAACACTATTAAAAAATACCATAGTTGTAATAAACCAGAACTGTACTTTAGGTCTTGTTCAGGTCAAGGTTAGATTAACTGGTAGGGTTAAACATGAAGTTGTGATTGTTAAGGTTAGTGGTTAGAGACTGCATCATGTCAATGACAGCCCTCAGAAGTACAGCTGCACAATTGTGGGTGTGTGTGTGTGTGTGTGTGTGTGTGTGTGTGTGTGTGTGGCGATATGTACAGCAACATTCCCTTCATTATCACTTGGGGAACACTTTGCCCCGGGCACAGCCATGACTGCGACCCTGTGTTTGGAGTCCAATATAAAAAAGAAGGAGAATTCCAGCCGGGAGGATTTTCCTGTAAACGTCCTCCTCTGGTTGAGAGCCATCAATCCGCCTCTGGCAGCGTTCCGCCCGGAAACAAGGATCACATCCAGTCAAAACAGGCCAGTGTTTGGTTTCCACCGCAGAACACGGTTGGATGCCAGTGGCGAGACCCTTACCGCGTGTGTGTGTGTGTGTGTGTGTGTGTGTGGGAGAAAGGCGAACTTCTGGTCATCTGTACAAGAGAGTGAGACACAGGTGAATGGCAAACCCCTTGTATCTAATTTGCTAATTTGCCTGGCGGCAAAGAAAAACCTTGACAACCTTACTTTTTGAATACTGTGAAGCTTTCATCACTCAACACAGTAAATGCCTGCTAGTGCCAGTCGCTGGGCTGCGTGAACACACGGAGGATGCCTGGTCTTATCCACACATGTGCTTTGTAATGAGTTGAAAACTCCCATCTGTATGTTGCTCTCTGTTCTCCTTTCTTCTCTGGGTCAGAGAATATAAGCCATTAATCATCACCTGGGTGTGTGACAGCCAGCGTTTGATTGGAGGTTTGATCCCGGCCCTTTGACAGCTTTCTCTCTCTGGCTGGTGTTGCTAGAGGGGTAAAGGCAGGGAGGCAGGGTGGCGGGGGTGCTGTAGGGGGGTGTTGAACACACATCACAGGAAGCATAATTGGCCGTGAGTGAGCGCTTACTGGATCAGCAGCGAGCTCCCTGACTGAGTGGTGTGTGTCAGCCGTCCTGGACCCCCTCCAAGCAGCCGGGGATATTTTTAATTTACCTCAGACATCAGGCACAAGGAATGTCTTCCCCACCCCCCCTCCCCACCTATGGATACCATACTCCACCCCCTCTCCCTTTCATTCACTCTTGCTCTGCTTCCCATTATCTTTATTTGAAATGCAGATCTATATTGACTCATCAGAAACACATGTGTGCGGATAGTACATACGTGAGCAACATACATGTGCGCTTATGCACACAAATTCACTTACTTTCAGTTTGAAAGCCGATATGGTGGTTCACTGTAAAATAGGTCCAAGGTGCACTCCGGAAATACCTGGAAGTGGGAGCCAGGATGCATGTTGTTTTATCCTGCGCAGCCAGGTCATCAGAGTTCAGACTTTCTTCACAGGCATACCTTGCTGATTGATCTGGATCGGAACGGAATGGTTCAGCCCTTGGGTACGGTAGATTGAGTTGGTTACTAATGCACAACCAGGTTGGCTGGACGCCTGCTTAAGGGGCCCTGCTGATCAAGCACAGGCCTGCCCTGGCTTCTAACCCTGTCTTTAGTTTGACGACAGCAACTGGATGTTATAATGGCTCCCTTGGTTTCATTTTTGCCACGTGACATTTTTTTGGTCTCTCAACAAAGCAACAGTACCATGATGTAAACAGCCCTGTTTCGGTCCATACCAAGGCCCCAGTACCACAACTTTTGAAATACTTGTTCTTGTAACAGGAAGTGTTTATCCCCCACTAATTATGCCCTCGGGAAACGTGGCTTCTCGGAACCAACTGGTTGCGCTCATACATAAACATTCAACTCAACTTAGAAATGTCTTGTTTGGACGCTGAAAGTTGCAGGAAGGCAGACTTCAGACTTAATAGATAGTGTACATGTTTGCTCTTTGAGAAATATGATAATACAAGTGTTAATCTGACACTGTGTTGACAGGGCTGCCCTGTACAGGGGAGGCTGAGAACATTTTGCAGATCAAAAGGTGAGGAAAGGCTTAGGTTTTCCTAGAATCCCACCAGCAAGGTAACAGAGAGTTGAGCTTTGGCAGGGTTCACTGCCAAGGTCTGTGTGTGTGTGTGCGTGTGTGTGCGTGTGCACGCGCGCCCTGGCTCTATCTTTATGAATGTCCACCTGAGGAGAGGCTGTTTCCGCTGTCACGGTAAATTCCTGTGCAGCTCTCACAGTGTCAGCCCCGGCAGCGGGCTGTCTTTGGGGTGGTCGCACTCAAGAGAGGCCCCCTGTTTCATAGCTCCTCAGGTCGCCCCCTGCCATGCCTGCCGAAAATAAAGAGCCTCTCTGTCTTTGTGCTCTGGAAACATCAGTGATATATTTCAGCCAAGTAGCTTGTGTTTCAACTGTCAACACAGACATTGACCATAACTTTTAATGGTGTACACGTCTTTATGTGCAAAATTAAGATGTTTAAAAAAAAAAAAAAAGGCTTGTATAAAGTTTGTCTGGAAGTCTTAAAATAAACTGATAGATACTTGCATTTCAGTAGCCTAAAGATTACAGACGTGATTTAAGTTCAAGAATTAACTGCGAAAAGGGCAATTCAAGAAAGTTCTTTTTATCTAATTTTAGGATGATTCTGTCTTATTTTTTGTTTCAAATAAAGATATTAAATTTTTATTTTTAATTTTTAATTTTTTTAATTTTTATTTTTTTTAGCCTGAGCTGACTAGAAACAAGTTTCATAATTGTCACACTCAAAACCTTGACATCTATCAAGGGAAATCTTAATACACTTACCTTTGTTTGTAGTTCACAGTACAGTCTCCTGGTGAAGCTCCTCGCCATCAGGTTAAAAAACCTTTTATCTTGATTTTTTTTTTTTTATTGCTCATATGTTTAGTTTCAAGGTCAGGCATGTTTCTAGCGGCATGGTTTTTATTTAAATCATTTTTGCTTACTCCATTGGCATGCTTTTTTTATTTGATACGGGAACTTTTCTCTACATTGCCCAATATATATATATATATATAAATATATATATATTTTTTTTTTGCAGTGTACCATCAAGGTGCCCTTGAACAAGGCACTTAACCACCAGCTGCTCAGAGTTGCTCAGTGGCCAATAAATGAGGACTGGTTGTACTGGGCAGCTCCCAGTTGTCAATGCATGGAAGTGTGGGAATGTGCTCAAGCGTGCCATAATTACTTTCCATACATGAATACAGGATAAGCTTGATTGTCACACAATTTCACCACAAGCACAAGATTTCATTCTAACTGTGCGCTGCGGTTTGGAAGCATTGTGCATCAGATTAGAGCGTGATAGTAATCTCCAGCCAATTAGGATTGAAGAACCAGATAATTGGTGGTCTCCTTTTGTCACTGCGTTCATTATCCTAATCATGTCGGGTGGAGGAGCCCCCAACGTGCATATGTGTGCAATAAGTGTTTGATTGTTTTTGTGAACTGGACTATGGAGGGGAATTGAATGTTGGTGTGTGATGAGGGAGAGAAGGGGAGGTGGGGGTGGAGGGGTGGGTGCTGTTATCTAATAAGCTGATTTTTCCACCTGCAGATGTAACAAAGCCAGCCAAGTCAAATGAGGGAGGGACCATCTCAAATTAATTTCCCATTGCTGTTTTCTTTGTCTTTAACCCTTTCTATTTCTCATTCATGTATTCCGTACTTCCTCTTGCCCTGCATCCCCCTGCATCTCTCTACTCTCTCAAATCTCTCCTCCGTCTTTCTCCGTCTCTTTATCACTGCCTCCCTCTCTTTCCTTGCTTTTCCTGCTCTTTGTCCTATACATCAGTGAATGCAGTAATGCTATAGATACATGACGTCACCCCGGCGGTTGCACTCATTACTGTAATAGCCCGGCGCTCTGCTCGGGGAGGGGAGGCCAGACGGATTTTCCTGCTGTAGTCTGCATAGGTAGTGGATCATCTTCCTTTGTCTCTCTGTCTGTCTCACCCCCAACTCTCTTTGTGCCTTTGTCTTGCAACCTACCTTTCTTTGTTGCCCCGTTTCTGCCTTTGTCTTTGTTTCTTTTGTTTTCACTCTCACATTTCTTCTGCTATCCCTCTATTTTTTTCTCACCATATTCCCCCACCATGCCCCTCCTTGGTCTCTAACTCCCTCTACGTCTTGGCACACACAGATCTCTCTCCTCTTCCTGTCTCTCACGACAGTTAGTTGAGTGATGGAGCCTGCTCTTCGCCATATAGTGCACTAATAACAACGACCCTGCAGTCTTGATGTGCAGGATGTCTTCAGCCACTAGGACCCCACTGGGAGGTGTCAGTACCACACTGTGTGTGTGTGTGTGTGTGTGTGTGTGTGTGTGTGTGTGTGTGTGTGTGTGTGCGCGTGCGCATATGGTCTCTCATGCGTGTGTGTTTCCCTGGTAATGTAAATATAAATCGTGGCAGAGGAGAAAATGGAAGATCAAAGCCAGCGGGATACGGGAGAATGGACGGCTGTGTCTAAATGTGTCTGGCCTGCGATATCAATGATGAGCCTGAAGTGTTTAGGGACAGAAGAAAATCCCAAGAGTCCCCGATTTCTCAAATATGGAGTTAATAGACACAGTTGATGAGAGCATTAGTGAATGAGTGGCTGCTGTGTGTGAGTGGCCATGTGCTTTTGGTATTTTCAGGACTACAACGCAGATTCTCATGAATCTGCGAACTTTTCCTGTGATATAGGAGAAGGGAGGAAAGCAATTGAAAAGAAAAATGTGAGTCGAGGCCCTCAACTCTCAACGGGGCAATGAGAGATGATGGGTGGTGACAATACACCCTTCAACGAAAAATGCGCTTCCTCTCCACCGGCCCTCCACCTCTTGTCCTCGGGCCCCCTCACAGCTGAGAACCTTTGGAGGCTCCAGGACCCCACCAAGCCGCCCTCCCCAAAAACGGGAGAGCTGTCACCCTGTGCTGCCTCAGCCATTGAGCCCCTCTGCTGGGCCTCTGACCAGGAGCCACGGGAAAGCATAGGGAAACTGTAGAAGTCTTTTCGTATGATGTGGCCTGTAGAACAGGCTTGATACAAACCAAATGTGACAACAGCAA
Source organism: Perca fluviatilis (assembly GCF_010015445.1). Taxonomy (NCBI): domain Eukaryota; kingdom Metazoa; phylum Chordata; class Actinopteri; order Perciformes; family Percidae; genus Perca; species Perca fluviatilis. The sequence continues at coordinate 21,984,387 of NC_053129.1, forward strand.
ATTACCGCCAACGAAGGGCACAGAGGCCTGAGGGAAGCTATCACACAGTGGACAGCACAATGACTAGTACAAAGCTACTGTCCTGCTGCATTAGCTGTGTCTAATTTTTATTTCGCTTTCTCTCGCTATCGCTCCGTCCCTCGGTCGCTTCTTCCCCCGCCGCTGCTGTCATGCTGAATGAAGCTGGAGGTTGTCCGTTAACTGGACATGAGTGGACAAACTGTCGATTATTGATCTCGCGTGAATTAATTTGATATTTCATGTGAGCTCTTTCTAACTGAATGTTGGATTAAGGTTTTGCTTTGCCCACGCCACGCTGAGACAATTGTTTGTCTGCTATTGATCACAGCCAGGCATAATCAATCCTTGTTGTCTTGCTGCTGCGGGAAAGACGAAGGAGTAATTTGAGCATTGCAGGAGAACTGGTCAAGATGCAGTCTGACCCCGTCTGCTCCTGCACTACATATTGATCCTGTGTACCAATCAAGCATGAATGCTGCTTCTGGCAGATTACTGTATATGATGCCAGTTGCTTGTAATCTCACCAATTGGGCAGAGGTGCAGACCAGCCCTGGGTGGTCGCCGTGACAGTGTACCAAGGGTTATGTAACCCCCGCTGATGGAGTTATGATTGGAGACCGATAAGGGCATGTGATCCCTGCAGAGGAATTAACGCACGCATCACTTCATCCCTGATCCTGCTTCCACTCAACATAAAGCAAATTACTACTAACAATCTGCAGGCAGGCCGGCAGTGGCGGCGGCCCAGGCTTCCAGTGCAACAGGGACAATGCCATTGTTCTCCATCTCCCTCCCTCCCTTACTCCCCCAACAAATTATAAGTACCCCACTGGGCTCGAAGGAGCCTGTCGACCTCAATTCCACGAAACTTTACACATCTAAACCGTCTTCTAGATGGCTGTGAAAAGAAAATGTTTCTCCTTTTTTGTCTTTACCCTTTTGTCCTCGCAGTCCTTGATTGTCTTCTAATTGATGGGGCTTTCAGGTTCATATTCATCACCAATTTTCCCATGCTCCTGGTGGACTGTGTGCTGATTGGATGGACAGGGCTCTGGGAAGGTGCTGACACAAACAAACACAAAGCCGACTTGACACCTGTGTTAGAGGTAATAAGATTTGATAGCTGAAAAGAAACCGACTTACATTAGAGTCTAACTAAAATCCACACACTGTGCAAAATATATATATTTTTTTATTTGGTGGTTGTAAAGCTGTGGCTAAATACAAAAAGGTAGAAAGACTCGCTCGCATTTCTTACAATGCCTGTTGAAAGGTAAATAAATACATGGAAATGAAAAGATGCATGTGTGCCACTTCCTGTATCCTGAAGGTCACCTCAGCATTCAGTAGCCCTGAGAGCAGGTGTGTACAGAGGGGGGGGGGGTAGTATGGCGCAGAGTGGAGTGAGATAGAAATGAAGAGTAGATACAAATAAAAGGCAAACGAGACAGGAGTGCATGAGCTCCAGAGTCGGGGCGAATACATTTTCCACGCATCATTACTCAGGATTGAAATCACTTGACGCTTTTATTCTCCATGATCTCTAATATGAAAATACTTGAATGCCCACTTTTTGAATTGTGAAGAACGTTATTGAGTTAAGATCATGCATGTTCGTCTGAGTGTCAGAGGAACAGGAGCAAAGCTTTGTCCCTCGTGAACCCTTCAGCAGAACGTTCAGCCTCCATCAGTGTCTTCGTCAGAGTTGTGTAACACCACCATCACAGTGTTGGGGCGTCCTTGACTGTCACTCTCTTCATCTCCATCACTCCTTAAAAATGGATATTGAGTGGGAAGCTGCGACGAAGCTAACGTGTTAATCTTTCCACTTCAGCACAGCCTTTTAAATTATGTGAGCTACCCCGTCTGGGTCACCTTGTGTTTTCCTAGGTGTCTCTTTGCACGCGATAAATTGTCCCCCTTTGAACTTACGCTCAATGTGGAGAAACAATGCAAATTTGAATGAATTTGCCTCACAGTTGACTATTTGCATATCTATTTAACTGAGGATATTCTCATCATATTTCATCGATTAACATATCTCGGAGCTATGTTCAACAAGATTAATTAAAGCCATTTATCTGCTAAAGGTCCTCGCTGTGCCCAAGGACATCACCATTTGTCTTTGTGATGATTACTGTTCAGGGCAGAAGGGGAAAGCTCACTAGTCTTCACTGGAATGCCGTCTAAAGAAAGGAGTCTCCACTTTTGGAGACAAAGGAGCCGTGAAAACCCAAGTCTGCGCGTACGTGTCGGAGAGATTTAAAGCGCCGTCGCTGATGACATTCTGTACATCACCTCACCGAGTGCATTATCCTCACTGAACCTGCTGTTGTTCACATTGCTCCCCTCTCTCTCTCCCTCTCTTCTTTCTCTTGCATAATAGCTGCTGTGGCCGTGAGCTAGTAGCGGCAGCAGTGAGCTCACAGCAGCTCACCCCGCCCACCCAGCCCCGGCTGGGCTCAGCCGTTACTGAAAAGCTGCCAGTATTTCATCATCCTCTGTCTCCCCTCGATGACCCCAGTTGCAGCTATACCCCCAGTCGCCTCAGGGTGGCAGCGCAGCCATGCGTTTCCCCCCCCCACAGCCCAGACACATTGTCCTTGTTGACTCTGTGTATGTGTATGTGTGTGTGTGTGTGTGTGTGTGTGTGTGTGTGTGTGTGTGTGTGTGTGTGTGTGTGTCTGTGTCTAACGGCTGGCAGGAACACCAACTGCCTGGAGTCCGCAACGCTCTCTCTCTACAACAGTCTGGCACTGGCTAACACCAATAGACTCAAGGGAGGGAGGGAGAGAGAGAGAGAGAGAGAGAGAAAGAGGAGGGAGGGGAATGAGAGAGACTGCAGGAAAAAAAGGACAAAGAAAGAGGAGAGAAGGAAAATGTAATGCAGAGGAGGAGGAGGTAATGTATAGAATGATGAAGTAAGTGAGAAGGATGAAGAGAGACACAATAGGATGCTCTGGGACCTTGAGGGATTTAGGAAAAGGATTTAAAGAAAGGGACTGGCAAGGAGAAAGACAAATATAGAAAAACACAGACAAGAGGCTGATATGAAGACAATGAGGTGAGAATACAATAGAAAGGAAACAAGAAATGTAGAAAGGCACAGGAAGTAAAGGAGGAAACAGTGATGTGCCTGAAATTGAGTGTTTTTTATTTATATATATTTATATATGTGAGCAAAATGCAGAGCACATAAATCTATCAATCTGACAACGTGTGTGTGTGTGTGTGTGTGTGTGTGTGTGTGTGTGTGTGTGTGTGTGTGTGTGTGTGTGTGTGTGTGTGTGTGTGTGTGTGTGTGTGTGTGTAGGAGTGTGTGTTGGGCTATGAAAACACACCTCCATGCCCAGGTATGTGTATGAAGCGTGTGTGTTAAGAAGTGGAGCCAAAGACTGGTTTGGTGGTGGCAGTTTATGTTGTAATGGGCGTAAAGGGGGCACAAGTAGATGTGTGAGGAGGCAGAAGAGGAGCTCTTAAATCAGCACCTGTCGCGTGCCTGGTCGGGGGGAGTGTGTGTGTGTGTGTGTGGGGGGGAGTAGGAGCAGAAAGTGGTGGAATGCAGCCCAGTCCCTTGGGGTTACCCCCCTCCAATGTTGCCCACCATCCCTCTAATGATTCCTCATCTTTCTTATATAACCCTATGATCCCTGGTTGTCACAAAGGCAAGCACAAGAGGAAGACACCGACAGATGCACACAATACGCATGTGCACGTGAAAGGTGTTGGGGAGGTATTGTTCACAGGATGGAAGATGTTGGCCAATGTCCAGATGAGGATTATATCACTTCCCTGTTGCTTTCTACTTCAATACAGGGAAATCTAGTAGAGCCCCTACTGCGCCAGCACTTCCCCTTCCTCTTCCGCTGGCACCTCTGCACCGCCAGCTGCACATCAACCGGGGGATTCAGGGGTAGTAGAATATCTTTATGTTTTGCTGAGCACACAAGCACTTTCTTATCACGGTCATGTTTCACATCGATACAGTACTAACGCACACACTTCAACAGTCACTGAACAGCACCACTGGGCATTTTGAGGCTAAAGCACCTAACTCAAGTACACCTCCAGGGCTGGTAATGAAGATAGAGTGTTATTTAATTCATCTAAGCTTCTTTTTCCTAACTTGCTGCTGTTAAACTCTTATTAAATTCTCGTGTTCATATATCATTTTTATTCTCTGGAAGTGCTTGGTAATTTCGTGAAGCTGTAATGGCAATAAAACCATTTGATCCTAAAATTATACGTATCATTTTCTGACATTGGCCCCATAAAGACTCAAGAATCCCCCAATAAAAAGCGTTAAAGTGAGCCGTCTGGACACATTCACTGCGCCGTGACCTACTGTCGTGACCTTTGACCTGCAGAGTGTACACACAATGGGGTGCAGTGAAACACCAGGGATATGGTAAAGAAGTGGAACTCCCCAAGGTCTATGATTTTTATGAGCCGGAAAGAGAGAGAGAAGTAAGCGTGATGCAAAAGGAAAGGCAAAAAGATGAGAGGAAAAGAAAGTGGGAGCAGAGGGGGTGTTGGCAAAAAAACAAATGTAAAGGTTTTATCTTACACACACACACACACACACACACACACACACACACACACACACACACACACACACACACACACACACACGGGGGTGTTGGTAAAAAAACAAATGTAAAGGTTTTATCTTACACACACACACACACACACACACACACACACACACACAAGCCTACTTTCCCACTGTTTTGGCCGAAGCGGCAGAATTGAGATCCCCAAAGTAATTATGAAATTTAATTACAATTCCTTGGGGAGGGATATGGAAATTAGTTCCCATGTTTCTGTGCCACCAGGCGGAGAACAGCACAGCAGCGAGGTGAAAAATGTCGGGCCGACACCCAGCGACATGACAGCTGAGGCATTACACAAGGAAGTTGACATTGAACATGTGATGAAAGCACCCTGTCACCTGTGACAGGGGTGACAAGGTCTCTCACACTTCCAGTTTGTCTGCCCTGAAATAGGCATGGTGTGACGAGCTCAAACACAAGCCTGCATGTCTGTGGGAGTGTATGATCTGATAACGTAGAATAGTATAGAAGCTGCACTGAAGACCGAATGAAATTCAACGCAGTATAGATTACGAGCCTCTCTGATTGACAGATTCTTATGATGTGAAATCCACTCGAGTCGGAAATACAAAAACACCCAGACTGAACTGCGGTCAACAAGCCATTAATCTTGCCTGGCAAACGCACAGATGTGCAGCAAACAACACAATCCAATCACGTCTCTGAGCCATAGAATGTGGTCAGATGCCATAACAATATAAAACATCAAAGCCTGTATGGTTGTAAGCTCCAAGGGGTTGAGTAACCCCTCAGATTAGTGCTGTAAGTCATGGCAGACACTCCTGCTCAGGGACCCAGACGTCATAAATGTCCCCAGACACTGAGCGCCAGTGTCGGGCTTGGCCTCTCTGACCCTTGGGTGGACGTCTCTGGGTGGTTAGATTTTTAGTTATCCAGCTCCTGAGGTTAGTCTTTGTTTGTGCCACCCTGAGTGATTAACGTGCACCGGGGCTTTGTTTTAGATGCTGATTTCTGACACCAAGGCCAGGGAAAAGCAGTGCGAACAGGAGCAGCTGTTTTTGTGCATGGGGGGGTGGGGGTGCACCCATGGGTCAACCCTGTCTTTCAGTTCCTATGACTTTAAAGAGTGAAGACGTCCTTGAGTACCACTAATCTATGACAACGGAAATAAGTCATTTTTTAAATTCTGAATCAGTATTGATTTATGTGAATATTTGAAGGCAATTCAATTGAGGCGTCCTGACGGCCAAACCTAGAACTAATCCCACGTAGTGACAGGGTTCTTTGGTTGTATCATTGTACCGTTCTGGTCTCCACTGTAAATCATTGTCATATAAATCATAAAATTAAAAGACACTTGAATGGTGCGAACCTCTGTCAACACTGAGTAGAGAAATGATTCCTTAAGTTTGAATGGATTTCTTCACTTTGTGTACTGTATGATATATTTTTTGCATAATCTTGGATGTGTAAGTCTTTATATCTCTGTTTTTTTGTTGTTTTAATTTTTTTTGTTTTGTTATTATGGAAATCACTATTTGCATAGTGGCAGAAATCTCATATCTGGATGTCCATCAAATTCTAATGGCAGAAGGCCCATTTCATGAAAGTCTTTTCATTTTTTGTTGTTGAGATATCGCCTTATGGACAAACCGAAGAGGCAGAGTGATTCCTTGTATCATGTCTGTGTGTTTCATATAAGTCATAGGGGGCAATAAGAAAGGGCGTGTTTGAATTGTGGTTATATATGAATTGGATTTAGCGTCTTTTCAGACTCTCTTTATTTCTAAAGAGCGACTAAAGCCAAATATACCGAGTTATTCAGACCATCATGTGAAAAGCGTAGAATTATTGCATTATCTATTAGACACATTCTCATTTCTTGTCGTGCTGAGAAGTCAACAGCCCTGCAGTACAGTGATCATTGGGATTGAAAACACTATGTATTTGAAAGGGTAGGAGAGTGGCTTGTTGGAAAAAAAGCATTCCATACATTTGGGTAAAACCGAATCAATCCTATTTAAAACTAAGTAGAGGCTATCAAGAACAAAATCGTTGGAAGTCTCTTGTAATTAAGCTAAAATAGTATCTCAGAGAAATGTCCCATATTCAGGAATAATATTGGAACAGTCACTCTCCTGGGCTACATTTAAATGTATTTTTCAAATGTTTACAATGATCACTACTGCTCCTGCTGCTTTTATAAAGGCTGGTTTCTGTCATCCTGGCAGCTCCTCTCTCTGAACCCGTCTTTTGTGACCCAGACAGGACGTCTGTGCTCCTTTACTGCTAACAACAGGTGTATGTCTTAACTTACGACCACCCTATGAGGAAAAATACAAACGCGCGCGCGCGCACACACACACACACACACACACACACACACACACACACACACACACACACACACACACACACACACACACACACACACACACACACACACACGCATGCACACAAACGCGCAAACACAGATGCACACAAAAGAGGGCTCAGAGTAGAGCAGGCCAAAGAGTGGAGTTGCTGAATGAAGCAGGTTTAGATGAAATAGGGTCTTTTTGACATCAGCAGGCTGCTGAGCCTCTGCTGGCTGCTACAGACAGGGTTGTGCCAACAGGGCAGATGCTAAGGCCTGGCGGCCACCTGATATGGTAAGACAAGTCTAAAACAAGCTAGAAAGAGAATAGAGGATGGGAGTGATATAAAATATTAGTGTTCAGACAAGAAAAACTGGTCCTATAGCATTTTCCTTTTCTCTCCTTTACGCTGCCTCTTCATCATACAAACACACACACATGCAGCCTCACATTAGTTTAATCCTAGCCATGAGCATGGGAGTCATGGTTATGCTCCCAGGCAGGCGGTGCCTTGTGTTGTGTGGTTCTAATCATATTACAGTCAGCCGTAAGCTGATGTTCTTGGCATGGTCCCAGCTGATACGCATGTTAGCCTCTAACCTCAGCACTGCACCACCAGCGCTCTGCACTGGAATCAAGCTAGGGTAAATTATGGGGATTTTTGAATGTAAACAACTGTTGAGATGACCGTATTATTTTCATTCATTACACTCGAAGAACTGCTAGTTCATTAAATATATATTTGTTCTAATTGCATGTGTTTGAAAGATAATTAATTTTAAATTCCATTGAATGTTGCTCTTCTATGTAAACCTTCTGTAACATCACAAAAGCAAAGATTCAACCCACAAAAAGCAGCGTCTATTCTACTGCCTATTCTTTTGATCACAGGAAATTTCCCAGCAAACTTTTTAGGAACATTTCCTACATTTCAACAGCAGGACCATCTTTGGTTCTAGGACTGTTGTTTCTGCCTTCCCAAAATTCTTTGCTACTTACGTAAGGCGTTCTTATGGCCCATTAGCTATTGAAGCATGAGTTTGCCATTGTGAAGTGAACGTTACTCACTGGTCAAATACTGCTGCAACTTTCAATTAGTTTTATTCATAAGGTACCGGTCCTGAACTGTGCATGGTCCCTGACAAATAAACTAATAAAATACAAATAAACTGGCAGAAAGTGTTTTGTTATGTTCAACCAACAGACAACATCCACAGATATTCAGTTCACTATCGTATATACAGAGATGGCAAAAGTACTCACTCCTCATACTCAAGTACTCAAAATACTCTGGTAAAAGTAGAAGTACTGATTTAACTTCTTTACTCAAGTAAAAGTAACAAAGTACAGGCTTGGAAATTTACTTAAAGTGTAAAAGTAAAAGTAGCCTTGCGAATGACAACCATTTTTTATGCAAAGCTACCTAGACCACACAAAGTTTACTAGAGTGCAAGCTGAGAAACTTCAGTGGACTCTTTATATGCCATTGCCTACATTTTAAATGGATGTCTGCAAATAGGCCTAAAACATCACATATATGATTATTGTAACAGAAACTGGGACTCCAGGTTAAGAAGATTCTGACTGAGTAGCAATATATGAATTCAGTTGTGATTCTGTGAGAATTCACAGATCCAGTTTCTCTTTTTTAATCTTCCCCTTAACATTGAAAAGAATCTACAAACCGCGCCAACCTGCACAACGAACCATAACAAACAGTGTTCCAGCCAATAACCGACAAGAAGGAGCTGGTTGAGTCATGAATACTCATTGTGGAAGTAGCCTACGTGCTAACGCTGCTGCAGTGATGGCTCAAACAACTCCTTCTTGTCGGTTATTGGCTGGAATACTGTTTGTTATGGTTCATGGTGCAGTTTGTTTTTGTTGCCGTTTGTGGAGCCTGAGCTGTCTTCAGAGACCACGTTTTTTTTACGGTGTGTTCAGGGGACCAGCAGCTAGCGGATAGATGTTTGCTGTATGTGACGAAAATGTTATAGCCTAAAAAACACGTCACATCACTTAGAGCACCTTTAAGATCAAGCAACGTGCAACTTAGCTAACAGGTAAATGAACTGTTTTTATATAGCACTTTTCTAGTCTTAACGACTACTCAAAGCGCTTTAACATAGTACAGGAACCATTCACACACATTCACACGCAGTGGCCGAGGCTGCTCATCAGATAAACACTCACACACATTTATACTCCGATGCACAGCATCGGGGGCAACTCTTGCCCAAAGACACTTCGGCATGGGACTGCAGGGCCAGGGATCGAACCATTGAGATTGGCAGGCGGCCGCTCTACCACTGAGCCACAGCCCCTGAACACAAACAACAAAATCACTAGCTAACTTACTTTAAATTTGCAAGAACTATAGACCAATACAACAACAGGCTTAAATTAACTCACAAAATAAGTTATACGACTTACAGTTCTCAAGGATGCACACACACAATGTGATTATCCACCGGACAGCTTTTTCTTTTTTCTCATTTTTTTCTCCGTGTGGTGCGCGGACCCGCTTGCGGTGTGAGGCGCGTGTCCGCGCTATTTTCCAACATGCACTCAAAATCACTCCTGATAGACGACATTTTGTACAAAACTAAAGTAACGAGCCAATTTTCTAAAATGTAAGGAGTAGAAAGTACCGATATTCGTGAAAAATCTACTTGAGTACAGTAACAGAGTATTTGTACTTTGTTATTTCCCATCTCTGCGTATATAACAGTGGTTCTAAGCCTTTTTTTGTCTTGTGACCCCACAAGATGAAGCAATGTCTACCTGTGACCCTTCGTCACTGGTTTTATATTTCTATTGGTTGAGATTCTTTCTGATGTTCCATTTGAATATCTTTTTCAGAGCCCAGAAGAAGTAAAATTAGCCAGTGATGAACAAGAAAAAAAGAAGAGTAGAATAGAGGAATGCCTGAAAACATTTTTTGTTGTTAATTGCAGCTTTTTCTATTGTTAATCATCTCGCGACCCTTGAGATTTACCTTGCAATCCCTTGTGGGTGTCCCGACCCCCAGGTTGGGAACGACTGAAATATGACATCCTCACATTTGAAACAAACATGTTGAAACCACAGAATGATGATTAGTTTTCGGTCAGTTGACCGATAGATTAAAGGGAAACTATTATATGGCATTTTCAGGTTGATTCTTGTATTTTGTGTTTGTACTTGGACATGTTTACATGCTTTAATGTTCAAAAAGCACTTTCTCTTTTTCATACTGCCCATGGCTCAGCCGAGAGTGGAAAAAACTGTTGAAACCGGAGCGTTCAGAACAGTTGGAAATCTGAACGTTTTAGCTCACGGGATTTGTCTAAAATACGTTTGCCTCATTATTTGAAGTCTTGGCCACGTTTAACATGAAAATCCGACATTATAGCAATGTAGATATGACGAAAAAGCGGAAAAGCATAATATGTCCACTTTTTTAAGATTTTATTTTAGGCATTTTAGACCTTTATTTATATAAGACAGCTGAAGACATGAAAGGGGAGAGAGAGGGGGAATGACATGCAGCAAAGGGCCGCAGGGCGGAGTTGAACCTGCGGCCGCTGTGTTGAGGTGTAAACCTCTATATATGGGCGCCTGCTCTAACAGGTGAGCTACCCAGGCACCCATAAAATGTCCACTTTAATCGAGTAATTGTGAATTTTTCATTTATTCAAAATGTAAACAATCACTAGGTGATGAGAGTATCATTTTAAAGATTTAATATGAGAACTTTTGTAATGTTATTGACGTTAAATCAACTTTATGATGCTGACGAGATAAATACAGTACGTAGACAAGAAACATACAAGAGAGCTGTGCAAGAGAGAGTGAGAGAAACAAAAATGATTTGTTACAATGCACTGATGTGGTAAGGCACATCCTTCATTCGTTCATTGGAGGCCTCGTGTCCTCTGAGATTTTCAAACTTTTGTACCTCTGCATGTCACCTTTCCAACACTGATTGTGTAGTTAGTGTAGAAGTGTAAGTTAAACAAAGCCATCACGGTTCCATCTGTTGGTAAAATTTCCCCAATCCTTGTCGTCGTCCAGATACAGTGGAAATGCAAATATAGAAGCACTAAAGGAACTTCCCTAGTGAGTTCCTGATATTAAGTTCCTGGGAGTATTTGCTTTTTTGATTCCAAAGAAAAGGTTTAAGGATGTATGAGTGGGCACAGTGAGCTTGCCAGTTTGAATCGTTGGACCAACTGACATAATTTGAGCAGTGAAAGTGAAGTAAGTTTCCCCTCCTACTCGATGGCTTTGAGGGACTTTTACAGGCACTTAATCTCCAGGTGATGCAGAAGTGCTCCTCAACGGTTGGCCAGTATGTTTGCTAAATAAACCCTTCCCTGGATAAACATTTGTGAAAGAAAAAAAAACGATTAACACATGTTCATCCTGTATGAGAATTTGTGAGAGGTTTATTAGACTAGTGATAGAGAGATTATAGAGCATCCTAAACGAAGAGCAGATAGATAAACTACAAACACATTTTTAATCACATTTAAAGTGCAGTGGAGGAAAGTCTGTGTTGACTTAGCAGCACATAGAGATCCCCTTGTTTGCTACTCCTTAAGTGAAGTGGAACACGCCAGTTAAACTCTCTCAGATGGCTTGAGTGTTTTATAATGTTCAGCATAAGGCTCTCATCTGTTTTGTGCCCCACACAGTTGCATAGGCGTAATGTGTGCGTACACATGCGTGCACACAATAGTATTGATATGATCGTCTCAACCTACATAGCCTCTTTGATGGTCTACACACGTCCTGTGCGTGATCCTCTGAGGGAGGAATTGAGGATGAGGCTTTCTGCATGTCACAAAGACTCTTGGAGTCGTTGTGGCGAGGCTGCCTAGGAGCCAGGCTGATTCACCACTCCATCACCGCACACAAGGCATCAATCATCATCATCATCACCATCATCATCATCATCATCATCCTCACCACCTGACAAAGAGAGGAATTCACACACAGGAAGTCAGCTGTATTTCTAACGGATTGTAGTGTACATTACAACCACACATGTACTCGGCTTGTGCTACCGATACTCAGGCTACCGGTATCGGTAGCACACACACACACACACACACACACACACACACACACACACACACACACACACACACACACACACACACACACACACACACACGTGAACTCCATGGTCCCACATCTCATTCTCAGTGACATCACAGCACCATATGAGCTTGACTGACAGGCTGTCTGTTTGTTTTCCTCTTCAAGACCAAGTCCATTTCCTGTGCTCCCTTTGTTTTAGACCTAAGATTTTAAAAAAAATCTCCCTTTTAAATGCTGTGTTTACATTGTGTGAGCGCTTTGAGGGAAAGCACAAAGCCGCCACACAGTGGGTGGATTATAAACTTGGACTGAGTTTCAAACAGACTGAATTTATAAACACAGAATTCCCCCACACTCAACTCGCGGGTCCCAGCCTGCTAGCGTATTACTGTGGATCAAACACAGACGAGGCCTATTCTTGCACTTTGGTGTGTGTGTGTGTGTGTGTGTGTGTGTGTGTGTGTGTGTGTCTGCCTGCCTGTGTGTCTGTGCTTGCATTGTGTTAGCACCTACTTGTTTGTCTTTTTTAGTTTGCTTTCACACTTCCAAGTGGCACAACAGGTCATTTTTAATTAGATCTCAGGAGCTTAGGTGTGGTTTTTGACTCAGCTATGTCGTTGGATCACCACTCTAAACTATTAGTTAGGAACTGTTTCTTCCACCTGAGAAATATCTCTAAGTTAAGATCACTTGTCACTAAGGATGAATTAGAGATGATCATTCATGCTTTTATTTCTTCACGCTTAGATTACTGCAACAGTCTTTTTACTTGTCTGAGTAAGAATCAGCTTTATCGTCTCCAGACTGTTCAGAACTCTGCTGCAAGGCTTTTAATGCACATTAACAAAAGAGCACACATCACGCCTGTTTTAGCAGCTCTTCACTGGTTACCAGTCCAGTATAGAATTCAATTTAAAATCCTGGTCATTACTTTCAGAGCCTTGCACGGTCAGGTTCCTTCATACATCTCTGATTTGATACAGCTACATACCCCCACCCGTAGTCTGAGATCATTAGGTCAGATGCTATTAATGGTTCCCCGCACTAATTTTAAAACTAGAGGTGATCGGTCATTCCAAGCAGTGGCTCCTAGGCTGTGGAATGACTTGCCTCTCTCTACGTTATTGTTGGATTCTGTCGAATCTTTTAAGGGGCAGCTGAAGACTCTGCTGTTCAAGCAGGCTTTTGCTTAGTCGATGGGTTTTCTATGGTTGTTTGTTATATTTTCTGTTTGTATTTCAATGTGCTCGTATTGTGACTTCTTGTGTTGAATTGCATTTCGTTGTGAAGCACTTTGTGATTTTTATCTGTGAAATGTGCTATACAAATAAATTTTACTTACTTACTTACTTTACCTGGTGTTATCCATCACATCACAACGCCTCGATGTGTGTGTGTATCGGCATGATGGCATCCTCAGCAGCACCTTGGTGGGTTGATCGCTGGTTGCCATGTTGTACTGAGGCACGCGAGGGGGGACGACCTGGGATCTCCATGTCCTATCGAAGGACTACAAGTGCCTGAATACCCATTATGTGCCAGCTGTTCAGAATGGGGAGTAATTGCACTGTTGGCAAGGGTCCACGTGGGCCCCAGCGCTGTGGCTTCCCTCTACCCTGGGAACGCTGCCAAGCCCTCCCGCATACTGCCTCCCTGACCCGGCCTTCCACCACCTAACAGCACCCCACACCCAGACCCACCCCTGCGCCTCAGCGCCCGACCCACATCATCCTCCAAACTCTTCCACCCATTACCACCAGCCCTCTGTTCCACATTCCTAGAGGGGCACTGGTTGAATCTAATCCCATAATAAGACACTCAGCTGTCCAGGAAAAGAAAGAACTTTCCTCTGGTAAACTCTAGACTTCCTTTTTTCTTTTTCCCCCTCCCTTCTTTTCACCCCAAGTGGAGGCAAGATGACACTTTGGGCCCCCTTGGCCAGTTGCCTTTGTCTTTCTTCGGCTTGATTTATCCTTTCTCTCGCTCCCTCATTCCCTCTGTTTTTTTGTGTGTCAGTGGTATAAGATTGCCTCTGTGTTGGGTCCAGGGTCCCCGAACAGACGCATGGGAGGGCCACATTTGCTGAAGGGCCACATGGCTCTGTTGAGCAAGACCATATACACACACACACATTCATTTTTATGCTCCCAACACAGATGTAAGCAATGTATACATTACATTACAAGTCCTTACTTAACATACTTGAGTCTTGCCTGCAATAACTTGGCAAATGACATGGTTGGGACATCATTATCTTGAGTTAAAAGGTGAAATGTAGATTTCATAGGAATTTCTACCTTTCACCTAAATTAAAACTGCATGTTGTATATTTTACTAGGTGAAAAAAAAAGAATATTGTGGAAATAGTGCTTCTTCTCTGTATATTACACTGCAATCCCTACAGTCAAAGCAGATTTATCTTTCCAAGTGAAGCAATCTGTCAGAAAAAAAAATGCAGTGCTCATGGGTTTTGTATTCCTTAATTTGTCTGTAACTTGTGTGACTTTGGCAATAATGCAATTATCTAATCCATGTGAAATAGTTCAAGGACAGAAAGACACAGATTTGCATTATACGCTATGTTTGTTTATTCACTGATTGTTTTTTTTTATATTATTTCAGAACTTTGGCTTTGTTGGCTAAATAGAACAAACAATTTTTTTTGTAGAAAACTGTGTTTTTTAACACCAAGTTAAATTTAGATGATGTGTTTACATGCCTGGATAAGTCCAGTTAACAAATATCTGAATGTGTTAATCAGGTTATGCTTACATCGATTATTAGTTAATGTGATTAAAAAGATTAGACCATTTCTGAGTGTTGTGAGAGTGTTCTCTTAATCTGATTGTAATTAATTTATTGAGTATTTACTGTAAATGCTGGTGGGGAATGAAGATTTCTTAAAGAGAGACAGAACAATGAATGAACGCTCTTTTAAGCGTGACTTTCTTGTCACCAGAGAGGTCTCTGCATTTGTTATTAGGTCAATGTGTGAAGAGGGTCAGAATTTGTGTGTGTGTGTGTGTGTGTGTGTGTGTGTGTGTGTGTGTGTGTGTGTGTGTGTGTGTGTGTGTGTGTGTGTGTGTGTGTGTGTGTGTGTGTGTGTGTGTGTGTGTGTGTGTGTGTGTGTGTGTGTGTGTGTGTGTTTGCATGTAGCTGTGTAAGGAGTGTGTGTCCAGGGTTGAGTGTGTTGGTGTTTGCATGTGGCTGTGTAAGGAGTGTGTGTCCAGGGTTGAGTGTGTTCGTGTGGAAATCACTAAACTGGGTTATCAGCTTTTAGGAGCCTGGGAAACTGTAACCGACTGAGATACACAGAAGACAGATAAAGACAAAGGGGTACAGAAAGGGAGAGAGAAAAAAAGAGACAAAGAAATATTAGCCATGAACTCTATTAGATATTCTTTTGTCTGGTGTGGAGAGATAAAAGATGATGAATCTTACAGCTTTTAGATTTTGTTATGCGTTTGGATCAAAAACATGTGCTACGCCTTATTTTCATTCCCAAAGTTTGTCACTATGTCCCATTTTTCCTCTGTGTTTGTCTCTCCTGCTGCTATAATCAGCTTGCATGCCTCTTTCTCCTTGTCTCCGCGGCAGTATTTACCCTGCGTGTTTATTCCGTTGAAACGAGGAATGATTTAAGGCAGGGGGGAGGGTAACGTTGCTTGTGGCCATTGGTTGGGAAAAACCAAAACAACAGATGGACTGCGTAGTGTCTTTAACCCAGATTCTACCTATAATCCCGTCTTCACTGCAAGAATGTCCACATTGCATGCAAGACCTAACACTCCAAATGACCATTCTGATTTGAACCTGGCTGAGCTGGGGATAAACCGGTGGTTAAGTGAGTGTTGTGTCTCACCCTGGAGCACGTTCAAGTCAAGGTTGAGTCGCTGATTACTCGGCGATCATCAGGGAGATGTTATTTTGGGTTAACAACCATGCTGCCATTAGAAACCTTGCTGTGAACAAAAAATATGTATTTGGGCTGCCAGTGATAGGAAATTGCCTGACTCATGTGGGGTGAGCAGTTGGGGTGGGGGTTGAGGGAGCTAGACAGTCAGCTGTCAGAGGCTTGAGAGGGGTGATGGGTTAGCGTCCATCAGCTGATTTAGCGGGGTCGCGTCAGTCAGCTGATGGGGTTAGTAATGGGGGGACGGTGGGGGAGGGGGTGTTGGCAGAATCAGTCAGCTGGCATAATATCATTAGTGACCTTATAAAACCAGGTCATTGGTAGGATTACTAAACCAAGCCTTGTTACCCCCTCCCTTGCATTAGTTTACTAACTACTTACCTCAGTGTAATTCCCACTACTTCTGTTATTCTTAATACGTTAGCGCTTACATTTTCCCGCCCTAGTGCTCAACGCTGTGCCCCGGTTTTGCGTGCTTCAGCCATAAGTTCATACATCAGCCTGCTTCTCGTCCTTGACCCCCGAACCCTCTTCTCTAACATCCTGCTCCCCCATATGCTTGATTTAATTTTTTGCACTTTAATTCCCCCCCCCCCATCACATATCCCATCTTTGCCCCCCCACACACACCTCCCTCCCCCTGTACCGCTTTCTAGGTCAGGTCGGAGGTCTTGCTGGATGCAAGGCATTACGCTGTAAATTAGTTATTTAGAAATCCCTAATTACACGCCTCTAATCTGTCTCAGGGTGCCAGTCTCCAGCTTAGTTGTCTCGCCAACTACCTTGAGCGCGGGAGAGAATGGGCAGGAGAAGACCTGCGAGGGTTTTAGGAGTTCTAGGTTGAGGTATACTTAGAAAAAGTGGCTTGAGCATTTGGATCCTAAAATCCTAAAAGTTAAACATAAACTTTGCAATGTTTTTAAGGGACGGGCTTGTTTTGTGCGACCTGATGTGAGATGATTTTGTTTATCCTTAATTGTGTTATGCACTGTTAAACATTTAATGAACTCTTTCCAGACACTGGAATTTTTTTGTCTCCGCATGGGCTGAGTTACTTTTATAACATTGTAGACTCCCAATGGCTTAATGATATAATTGATGTTAGCGAACAATTAGGAGTTTGAAATTGCCCACGGTATTGAGTTTTTCTCCACCTGACAGCATCACGGCTTCCCAGTATTTATCCTCCTAGACAGTCAATGATGGCTGGTCAGCGTTTGTGTTGATTCTACCTGGAATCAATACAATAACAGGGCTGACGCTGCAGAACGGGAGCTAGACGAGGATCAATGAGTCTGTAATGGGATCAGAACCAACCGTTGCTACAAGGCCCTCCAAGGTTACAGCTCTCACGCAGGGGAATGGTCTGACCAAATCAGCTGGTATTAGAGACGTTTGTCATCAATCAGAGCAAGTTTTTCAAGGGTTATACAGTTCAAACAGAATCAAAGACAAAATATACATTATGTCTGCTTTATTATGTGTGGTTTGATTTCTGGAATATATAGGACCAAACCAACTCCTCCCTTCTTTATACACAAAAATACTCATCCCTCACTTCTAAATAACAAGCCGACTGTCCCGGTCTTTGGGCTTCATTCACCAATATCTTCCTACGTTTTTTCTTGAATGTGTTGTTAAGAAAGTTCCTAAGAAAAGTCTACGTCTGATTCATGACGTGTTCTCAAACAGCAGAATTGTTCGCAGGTGTGTGCGTAGAATGATGAATCCCAATGTCTTCGTAATTTAAAAGCTTGTGCCCGTTGCTTCTATTTAGCATAGGTAAACGCTCCGTTAATTACCATAAAAGGGCATGGGATTGCCGGGCCGTGTGCACACTTATGCCTGTCTCACACTACAGGAGTTTTAGGCCGATTTATGCCCGATTTACCCCTCCCAAGAATCTGAGAAAAAAATCTTGTTGAGGACCTCGATCGGTTCCGATGTTCGGTGCAGATTATCTGGTAATGTGAGGCGTTCACAGATCGAATCTTGCACCTCCCGATCTGCTCGCAGACACACCGGTTTCGCCCCGATAATATCAAACATGTTTGATATCTAGCATTATAATCGGGCGTGAAATGACTATGATTTTGTCAGTACTTACACAATAGCCAATGAGAGACAGGTCTGCAAGGAGACGGAAGTGACGGAAACTTTTGAAAATGTCCGCGAAAGCAGCTGTAGTACGGGTCCGGTGGACAACTGAGTTGGAAGAAAGGATGGTGGAGATGTGGCAACAGCACGAGTGCCTGTTTAATGTATCCTCAAAAGAGTATCATAATCGGAATGATAAAGAGAAGAGCTGGGGAGAGATCGCTTCAGATTTGGACCTACCAGGTGAGTTTACAAAGTTGCTAGCGCACTAGTTAGCAAATGTAAACATTAGATCTAGGTCAATGATCATCTGCTACATTCAGGTCTAAGAAAAAGATGCATTGCGTTTGAATAATATTATCGTTCACTTATTGTCTTTTGTTTTTTATTGGTACAAAGAATAAGTATTACTACAGCAAGTTGCCGTGACACAGTATCCATTTTGTTTACATGCGCTTTCCAGTGAGATCGCGTCATGTGAGGTGCTAAATCTGGCAAGATAATCTTAAGAATATCTTGTAGTGTGTGATGCCCCACTATTTTCAAATCTTGTAGTGTAAGCATGTTTAAGATTTGAGGGAAGAAAATCTGCAAAGATTCTCCTCAAGTGTGTGCTGCAACCAGATTTCAAAATCGGTTAGGATTTTAAAACTCCTGTAGTGTGAGCCAGGCTTAAGAGAAATGTCGAAAAGAAGGTGGAGGCCTCGACTCCAAAAGAAAGAAACATTTTAGTAATTCTGAAGTGGAGGTACTGCTGCAAGAAGTTAGTGAAAAACAAGACATCATATTTAGTAGCGTCAGAAGTGGATACAAAGCAGCAAATGAAACCGATGCATGGAATGCATTTACTCATGCAGTGAACGCTGTATCCGGAGAAGGGCGCAGAACTGATGAAGTATATAGGCCTAGCACAATTCATACACTATGGCAATTCAAAGTGAAAAAGAGCCAAAAGAGTAAAAAATGAGCATAAGTGTATAAGTGTGTATTTATTAAAACAAACAAACTATTATGTGTTAAATAATGAAAATAATTAGTTACAAAATTATAAAGAAATATTAATATTTTTAATTAGAATGGATGAAAACGGTATAACTACTTATTTTGCGCAAACATGTCAGCTCTCAATTGTGCGTAAATGTGCTCTTGAGTGTGTGTAGATTCTGTTCTTACCTAAGAACAAATCCCAAATAAGAAAATGCCAGAGTCTTCGTGAAAACTGCGTAAGTGGGGTTTAAGAACACATTTGTTCTTAGGAACGATTGGTGAATGAGGCTCATTGTTCTCAGAGTATAATAGGAAATAAGAAAAGACAGCAGAGGGAACTAAAGCTCAACAGAGACCTGTTGATGCATCATAACCTTATTTCCCCTGTCAGTTTATGATGCGTTAAACACAAAGCTTTCCTGAGAGTGGTGTTAATGCCCAATTGGGTAATCAATGAGAGCCAAAAAAAGTGTAGTTCTTTGAGAGGAGGGACACGAGGGGAGGACCGTGCCCGTGGATTTGAGCCATGACGGAGGTCATGGGCAAACGATCTTCAGTCGGGCAGAAGAAGCCAGCTGAATCAGCAGGGGTTATGACTAGTAGGATGTGAGGTCAAGGGTCAAGGCCTCGTCCAGTGGCCCTCTGCTCCTTCATTAGCAGAATTTCAATAGCGACCTGTTATGACAATGACCAGTGAGGTGTCAGTCTGTGTCAATCTTAAATGTTTTGACATTCTCATGTGGTAATGGAATGTTATAGTGCTGAAACTATTAATCAGTTAGTTGACAGAAAATGTATCGCCATCAAGTCAAAAAAGAGCAAAAAAAGCCAAACACTCTGTAGTCCGAGCTTCTCAAATTTTTCTGTTTTACATAATTGCAAATTGAATATCTTTTGGTTTGGACTCTTGGTCAGATTTTTTTTTTTTGTTGAAGATTGTAGGAAATTGTGATTTTGTTTTTGTACTGTTTTCTGAAATTGAAACGATTTATCGATTAACTTAAAAAATAATAATATAAAAATACAGATTAATCGATAATAGGGAAAAATGTTAAAGTATTTTTCTTTTTCTACCTATTTCTTACCTGTACATACAAATGACATCTGTCTTTAAGATTACATTTGACTTAAAAAAATTGTTTAGGAACCTGCATGTTGCAGCATGTTGGCTAAGTTAGTGTATGTCAGCGACAATGTACAGAATCTTTTTTTATTTTTTTTGCTTCCAATGGAGAAAGTGGCATTGTCAGTTTGGGGATGTAAGTACCGAAACAATTGGTCAATTAATCACTTAGTTGATCATAAGAACAACATTTTTTAACAATTGATTAGTCAGTTAAATCATTTTCTAAGTAGAAATGCCAAACATTCGCTGGAACCAGCTTCTCAAATGTGAGTGGTTGCTTATTTTCTAACCTTTTATTTCATTGTGAATTTGAGGTTTGGATTGTTGATTGGCAAAAAAACTACTTGAAAGCTATAGGGAACTGTGATATATAGTTTTACTATTTCTATAGTTTTTGGCTAACTTAATCAATTAATTGAAAAAGTAATTAACAGATGAATCAATAATGAAACACATCGTTAGCTGCAGTTGTAGCTGATTGTGTATGTGTGTGTTTTTGATTAATAAAGCAGCTTGTGAATCAGTCATACTTTGATGTGGTTTTTCTATTGTCAGCAATAACTTGAAGTTTTTTCTCTTTATGAGTATTTGTTGCTGTGTAAAATGCTAAGTAATATACTAAATGTTAAAATGGCTTTAAAAATCAATGACTTCACTCTATTTTATAAAAATGTGTGAATATGCAAAGAGAGGGCAGGTAATGTTCACACAGAAATTCAATTCAGCTGCAAATAAACCGAGGACTCTGAGCTGCTCGCAGTGAACGCTGGCTGGTGTGTGGGAAACATATGATCCACACTGATGACACTAATTAAATCAAACACCCGGAATACCTGCTCAGCACTGAGACTCTACACTGTCGATACAGAGCACTGTCTGTCCCCATCTATCGTTACTCTCCCTTTCTTCTCAGTTCTGTTTGAACACGTCTCATCTGAAACACAGTTTATATAAGGTGATCCATAGAAATCGACAAGATGGCTCAAAACTAGATGAGTTTTTGCCTCGAGGCTTCACTGTATCACTGTTTTTGTTTTAAGCATGAATTCAGCATTGAAGAGCAAACCAGACTCAAAAATCACAAGTGACGAAATGTGAAGAGAGGGTGAACAAGAAAACAAGAGCAGAGGGAGAGAGAGAGCGACTGGGAAGAAGGAAAAAAAAAGTGTGGGCGTTTTTATTGGTGTCATGAGAGGAGAAATCAATAAAAGAGGTGAAAAAAGCCTCCTGGTTTTAAGAGCCCAATCACCTCGGCAATTAAAGGAGCCTTCAAAGAGTCGGTCTAATCAGCGGTTAAATAAAGATAGGAGCAGGCGGCGCTTTGGATGGCCCCGCTCCTGTAATCTAACACCCACTGCCCTGCACTCAGTGGCCCCTTGAACTGTGTGTGTGTGTGTGTGTGTGTGTGTGTGTGTGTGTGTGTGTGTGTGTGTGTGTGTGTGTGTGTGTGTGTGTGTTGTGTCTTTTCTCCACTCACACACATGTTGGCATACAGAGTGTCTGGACGCGTTTCTGACAGCTTGTATGTGGTTAACAGACTCTTAAAAGGGAGATTAGCCAGTTTAGGCTTCCCCTCTGCGTCCTTCTCTGTCAGTCTCTCTTGTCTGACCTCTGTCTAAACCTAAGTGAGACAAAGCAGATATGTATGCACACCTTTCTATATTGCAGTTATTGCGAGGCAGCCTAACCTCTGTAGCCATGACCCTTCCGTTTACCTGCCGTCTTATCTGCCGCGCCATAGACTCATTCATCATGTGTGTAAATTCTCACCGTGATAAGGGGCCGGCCGGTGAGTCAATACTCCAGCCCTGAGTCTGTCTTCGCGAGCCTCTCCCTGCTTAAAGAGGCACTCTGTGGACAGAGCAGATACCAGGCTGAACAATGAGTTTGCTTTAAGCACACAGAGGCCAAGATAGACAGGTGAAAAAGGCCCTTTTACACAATGTCATTCTGCAGTGGTAAGGTTTAAAGGGCGGGTTGCTTTATTTCAACCTTGGTATGCTAAGTTGTGTTTATGGGCTTTATGTTTAATGCATATGAGGGATGTATAAGCACACATATAGCATTGTTTTTCAGTAGTCCATTCCATGCAACCTGGTAACAAATCTCTTATTGAAGCTTTTAACAATCTTTGCACTCCTAGTCTAGTTAATTTACTCTCAATGGACAGTTAAAAAAATGTACGCAGCAGAACCAGAGATCATCTTTTTCTGATTCCACGCATACTTCTTCAATGTCAAAACCTGTGGCCTACATTACCCACAATTCAGCTTGATTGCCGACAGTTCAGGTGTGTTATGCTAGTAGCGGCGAATGTAGCCTGGGGCCGCTAGCTTTAAGCAGAGATGAGGAGCGAGCTACAGAGGTTTATTAGACTTTGCGCAGCTCCCTTTGGAGCCACAAAAGGATTTATTCAACACAGTAGTACTCCTTAAGACATGTAAACAGACTTTGATGTGGAATTGGTGGAGCTATGCTTAGAATGGCTGTACGTGAGTTAGAAGGGTTGGTTGAGAGCACCTGTTTTGAGTACAAAGAAGCTGTCAGCCAGCTGTTTAACACATTTAACTTACCGAATGAATGACTATAACAGGATTACTGTGGCTATTGATTGCACGCCATTAGTCTCCTATACAGTACTGAGATGAGGCAAACCTTCAAATTGTTGCTCTAAATCACAGAGTAAACACAATTGTTTTGTGTAATTAAAGATCCAAATCCCCTTCCTCTGATCCAGTGGGTGAAATCTAATTCACTATAACCATTCCATTATTTCCATTTCCTTCATGTTTTGTAATTCTTCTATATTTCTTTATTACATCTTCCATTTATTCAGTTGTACATCCATACTTCACAAAACACACACACACACACACACACACACACACACACACACACACACACACAACCATCCTGCTGTACATACCTGTGGTTGTGTTCTTCTGATACTTGCACTCTGTCATTCCGATGTTACCCAAATCCTTCTTCCCTGCTCCCCATTAACCCCTGACACCTTGCCCCTCCCGGCACATCCCTGTGGTTAAGCCGGCATTATCAGCGGGCTCATTAGGACAGCATTAGTGTCAGAGATGGACACAGTGATATGGCTCCACAGCTGGATCAGGGAAGCCAGAGAAGACCCCAAGCCGTTTTTTTTTTTTTTTTTTAAATCTACTTGCCGGCATCTCAGTGTTTTCATGCTATTGTTGGGATGCCTCAGTTCTGACACCGGAGGTCAGAGGTCACTCGTCCAAAGGAGCGAATCCGCTTCTTCTCCCCAATGCACTGTCACTATGATTCACCACTCACACGGGTCCCTGTCACCCGGCCCCGACACAGCCGTCACTCACCCCCACATGCATGTGAATATGCAGAGCTCTGCTCGAGGGCAGATGCATACTTTTATCGCTGGCAGCGCCTCACTGGCCCTCGTCTACTAAGAAATCACAGCACTTGAGATGATGCACAGCAAACTCCAACGGTATCTTTTTTTTTTTTAACAAGTACAATGATCAAGTATTTATTGGAGATTTATTTAATGTAAAAAAAAGACAAATATAAACCTGAAATGTATAGACTTTTCCAAACAGTAAACACTTATTACTGGTATTTTGTTCCTTCAGGTTCAACATTTACACTCCCCTAAAGGATTATTAGGAACACCTGTTAAATTTCTCGTTAATGCAATTATCTAATCAACCAATCAAATGGCAGCTGCTTCAATGCATTTAGGGGTGTGGTCCAGGTCTAGACAATCTTCTGAACTCCAAACTTGAATGTCAGAATGGGAAAGAAAGGTGATCTAAGCTACTTTGAGCGTGGCATTGTTGTTGGTGCCAGACGGCCTGGTCTGAGTATTACACAATCTGCTCAGTTACTGGGATTTTCACGCACAACTATTTCTAGGGTTTACAAAGAATGGTCTGAAAAAGAAAAAACTTTAAAAATGTTGCCTGGTCTGATGAGTCTTGATTTCTGTTGAGACATTCAGATGGTAGTGTCAGAATTTGGCGTAAACAGAATGAGAACATGGATCTGTCATGCCTTGTTACCACTGGGCAGGCTGGTGGTGGTGGTGGTGTAATGGTGTGGGGGATTGTCTTTGTGTCATTGATTCAACAAGGTGCTGGACCAATGTCACACGCTTAGGAAAACAATAAACGGTTGGGTTTAGGAAGGAAACATTGGGGAAGGCTTAAAAAAAAAAAACGGTTGAAAACGCCACAAGTGGGACGCGATCCCGGCTCTCCTGGGTGAAAGTCCTGTGTTTTACCCATCTGCCACCCCAACCAAAAAAGCGATTATGTGTCTTGATAACACGCAAAAACGGCATACGAATTGGCGTGTCATACATACACCACTTTATGAGATCAGTCTGGCCTGACACATGATCACAGTTGAATGCAATCAGTTTATATTAGCAGCTGTTTAGTTGATCATCTGCAAGGTTATCAAAAGATGAAGGAAATTAAGTATCTAATTAAATCCTGTATTTTGTTGATATAATTATCCAGGTGATCTTGTTGTGCTTATGGTAGATTAGGTAGATTTTGATGGGAAAGGCAGCACCACAACATACATACTTTAATCTGTCAATACTAAATTACAAGCCTAAAAAAACATTTGCAAGCTGTAAACACATTTTAGGTGAAATCAGTACACACATATCACACAATCATTTAGTCTTGCATCTGCAGGTCCTAAATTACAGCCAATGCAAACGTTAGTGTGAGGGTGTGGAGGTCATCGTGCTGGAAGGACCGGAGTTTGTCCTGTCACAAGCCAGCAGTTAATGTTCACCATAACTATAAACCATACTCTAGTTGCAGTGCGCATATATTGTAGAACACAACCTTGGATGGTATAAAACATTGTCATTCAATGGGTTCCGGAGAAGCATAAATGTTCTTCGATGGTGTTTGATTTATTAGGGACTGTTTAAACATGATTTGGTGGGAAGGGGAGTCAGAAAAGGGGGAGGGTTATGTAATTTCTCTTTTCACTGAAGGGAGGGTAGTGTGACTTTTGGGAGAACAGGGGAGCGTCTTTCAACTTTTTCTTATTCCTCATTTTCTTTCAGCCTTGGGAGACTTTGGAAGAAAAAAATATTAAATGGTTACATTAAAAAAAAGTTATTTATCCAAAATAAGAGACAGTGTGTTTTCAGCATTTTATTTTTTCCATAAATATTTCTGTCATAGTGACATGCAGGCTGTAATTTAGAATTTAAACATTGCCGTACAGACGTAAAAGTTAGTAAAAACATGCCACAACACTTAAAGGCCAAATCGACTTTGCCATGTTGGCATCTTTTCCATGTGAAGCAGAGGAGAGTGTCACACTCACAGATAGAGACCCGGCAGCCTTGGCCCTGTGGTCCTGTGACCCAGATAGCTCCACTTAGGAAACCACTGCCCACATTCCCATCGCCAGCAAGTAGCTCCTTCTCCTAATCATTCACACACAAATGGACCATGTTCCTGTGTGTTTGTGTGTGAGAGAGTCTGCGTGTTGATGTGTGCGTTTGTGCCTACTTTGCGCTAGACACAGAGCTGTGATAGACATTAAAAGCTGAGACCCACTTAGAGCCCAGGTTTAAATTTAGCAGCACAAGATACTTACAGTGAGAGAGACTTTACCCTCTCTCTCTCTCTCTCTCTCTCTCTCTCTCTCTCTCTCTCTCTCTCTCTCTCTGTACAATATGTACTAGTGTACTTAAGAACGGATGTTGAAATGGGTGTGTTTGTGTTTATCTATTAAAAACAGAACCAGTAGACCTTTGTTTGATTGAAGCTGTGTGTGTGTGTGTGTGTGTGTGTGAGAGTGAAGGAGTGAGAGAGAGAGTTTAGTGCTGTGTTTCCAAGAGTCTGCTCAAACTCGGCTCCTCTTCTTGTGTTTATGTCTCATAAAAGTGTAAGAACACAAAAGGAGCTGT
Source organism: Perca fluviatilis (assembly GCF_010015445.1). Classification (NCBI taxonomy): domain Eukaryota; kingdom Metazoa; phylum Chordata; class Actinopteri; order Perciformes; family Percidae; genus Perca; species Perca fluviatilis. The sequence goes on from NC_053129.1 coordinate 22,010,488, forward strand.
CAAAAGTCTCACTCGATTTTTCTTCCCGGCCCCTTAAGGCCGTTCATAAAAAAAAAAGAAAGAATAAGAGATGGGAAAAGAAAAACAGGTGAAGAGATGAAAAGCGAGTGAACGCCTGACTCAACAGTATCAGGTGTTCAGGTGTGTACACGCTGAGATCAGAGGTGAGAGGATGTGTGTTTGAGAGTGAGTGCATGAGGGTCTCTTGCGTCATCACAGAAGTGATTGGTTTCACCTCTGTCAGGTGACTGGCGTCCTTAGCAACCACCCACCTCAGGTGCGGGCTCTGATAGGCTGCTCGGGCCCTGAGGCGACAGGTACGGGTCGAAGTTCAGACCCCGGTGGGCCCAGGGGTCTTATGTGGGGCAAAGAGAAGGGGTCAACAACAGCGATGATCTGAACTGCTCTGCCTTTACCAGTCGCATCTTCCCAAAGACGCAACCTTTTATGAAAAAAATTACGCATTTTTCCTTATGCTGAAACATGTAATATGTGCTAAAATTACACTTTTATTTACTTTTCTATTTTAGTATTTGACCGATAGCAGATGTTAAACAGGTGTGACAGGAACAGTCATAGCTTTTAAACCTGACCTGAATTAATAAATCTTTAAAAAACAAAAACAAATAAAGAAACATAAAAGAAAAAGGAACAAGAAGTGCTATGCAGCATCAATCATATACCGTGTATATATATATATATATATATCCAGGATTTCGCATCGTTTTTTTGAGATTGTTGCGGCCCAAAATGCCTGATTTTGCGGAACCTTTTGTAAAAAATTGCGATAAAAGTTGCGATGACGTTTGTATTTTAGTTGCAATGAAGTTGCAAATTTTTTTGGGGTATACTTCTTTAAAAATAAAAATTAAACTTGTTTCGGGGAGAATAAAACTACTCTGAGCTGAGTTTTCCTTGTAACCTTATACCAAAAAGGCTCAGAATGCTGCAAATGTTGGTATACTATGAAAATGGTTCATATTATGGTCATAATGGTCAAATTTGCGGTAAAGTTGCGGTGATTGGTCAAAATCGCACTGAATTCACGGTGAATGCGTGAATTGTTGCAATTGCGAAATCCTGAAGGGTCTGAGATATATATATATATATATATATATATATATATATATATATATATATATATATATAAAGAAAAATTTAAGTGCTGTTAAAAAAATCTTAACCTTTTTTGCAGCTGATCATTTAAATACACTGTTTTGTAAAGCTCTTTTCCTTAACACTTCCTTTACTTTCCACCACATACCATAGATAGGGAGAAGCAGGGAGCGGTGGCAATGGTCTGTTTATGAGAATGAATGAATAACTTCCTGCCGCTGGTAGAGAGGGTGGGTGTGTGAGTGTGTTTGTTATCTAGCCTGGGTGTTTTTTATCAGGATCAAACAACAGCTCGGGCATTAGCTGCAGAGGACTGTGCTCTTTTATCTGCACTGGCGGGGATAATAATTCTGTTCATGCAGAAAGTAAGAGCAACAGAGGTAGGACGTGTTCAAGAAAAAAAAACTGTTAAGGCGGGGGATTTGGTGGAGGGATTTCACCCACATAAGTCTCACGCAACACATCCAAATCACTTAAAAACCCAAGTTGAACTGTTTTCTTTCTTTGCTCAAGAGTGACTTAGTAGCCATCACAGGATCCAGTCCCAAACTTTCTTACCATCAGGGTACCACCGCCTCTTACGCTTCCCGAACCTCTAGTGATTTTCCATTCGGCACCATTGTAGTGAATAGACGGAGGTGCAGTTGTTCCAAAATAACTGCCAACAAATCATCCCTGATGAATATGTTTGTTCTCCGTTTAACTGAAGCTTCCGTTCGGGGTGTGTATCGGACTGTGCCCCCAAAGGAAGGGTAGTTAGTATCCTGGAGAGGATGCAGCGTCCCAACAGTAGTCTTAAGGAAGGGAGAGCGTGACACATCGATTTTCCTTGCATGGATTCTTAATCTCCGGCGTACGAAAACATTCAGTTTTCAAGCCTGCTTCTGTAACCAACAGTGTGACACACTTACTCAGCTGTGCCAAAAACAATTGCCAAATTACTGATTGGATTTTTTTCTCCATGTAAAGGTAGTCTGTAGGTTTATTTAATAGAATAGTTTTGACATTTTGGTAAATGCGCCTTTTTCGCTTTAAGGCAGAGAGTTAGATGGGAAGATTAATACCGCTCTCATATCTGTCCGTTTATAATAAGGGTACCACCAGCAAACAATTAGCTTAGCTTAGCATAAAGACTGGAGACAGGGGGAAACTGATAGCCTGGCTATCTCCTAAGGTAACAAAATCCACCTAAAGCTTTCTAATTAACACATAATATCTCTGCTGTTTAATCTGCACAAAAATTGAAGAGACTTCAGAAAGTTACTGTTCCAAGCCAAGAAATAGTCTGGCATATACCCCCCTTAAAAGCTGAATTGCCGTTTTTGCCATTTTTGCCCTATAACAACATTTAACATGTTAGTTAGTTAGCAAGCATGAAGATAAACCACAGAAAAGGCATGTTCACTGCTTAAAACATGTTGATATTTCAAAATGTATTGTGTTGTCTCTCCTCATGGATCTATTAGTCTCCGGTGGATTTACGTTTTTAGGGGACTTCCGCGCTCAGCTGAGGGTGGCCTCGTCTACACCTAAGTCGACTCCGAGATCATTTAGAGACAGACACAGAGCAGGCATGGATTAACATAATCCACCTAAATCAACTCTCTGGATGACAGCCAGACACTGAACAGCGTATGCATGCAATACACCTACATATACAGTGCCTTGCGAAAGTATTCGGCCCCCTTGAACGTTTTGACCTTTTGCCACATTTCAGGCCTCAAACATAAAGATATAAAACTGTAATTTTTTGTGAAGAATCAACAACAAGTGGGTCCCAATTATGAAGTGGAACGAAATTCATTGGCTATTTCAAACTTTTTTAACAAATAAAAAACTGAAAAAGTGGGCGTGCAAAATTATTCAGCCCCTTTACTTTCAGTGCAGCAAACTCTCTCCAGAAGTTCAGTGAGGATCTCTGAATGATCCAATGTTGACCTAAATGACTAATGATGATAAATAGAATCCAGCTGTGTGTAATCAAGTCTCCGTATAAATGCACCTGCTCTGTGATAGTCTCAGAGGTCCGTTTAAAGCGCAGAGAGCATCATGAAGAACAAGGAACACACCAGGCAGGTCCGAGATACTGTTGTGGAGAAGTTTAAAGCCGGATTTGGATACAAAAAGATTTCCCAAGCTTTAAACATCCCAAGGAGCACTGTGCAAGCGATAATATTGAAATGGAAGGAGTATCAGACCACTACAAATCTACGAAGACCCGGGCCGTCCCTCTAAACTTTCAGCTCATACAATGAGAAGACTGATCAGAGATGCAGCCAAGAGGCCCATGATCACTCTGGATGAACTGCAGAGATCTACAGCTGAGGCGGGAGACTGTCCATAGGACAACAATCAGTCGTATACTGCACAAATCTGGCCTTTATGGAAGAGTGGCAAGAAGAAAGCCATTTCTTAAAGATATCCATAAAAAGTGTCGTTTAAAGTTTGCCAAAAGCCACCTGGGAGACACACCAAACATGTGGAAGAAGTTGCTCTGGTCAGATGAAACCAAAATCGAACTGTTTGGCAACAATGCAAAACGTTATGTTTGGCGTAAGCGAAAGCAACACAGCTCATCACCTTCGAACACACCATCCCCACTGTCAAACATGGTGGTGGCAGCATCATGGTTTGGGCCTGCTTTTCTTCAGCAGGGACAGGGAAGATGGTTAAAATTGATGGGAAGATGGATGGAGCCAAATACAGGACCATTCTGGAAGAAAACCTGATGGAGTCTGCAAAAGACCTGAGACTGGGACGGAGATTTGTCTTCCAACAAGACAATGATCCAAAACATAAAGCAAAATCTACAATGGAATGGTTCACAAATAAACATATCCAGGTGTTAGAATGGCCAAGTCAAAGTCCAGGCCTGAATCCAATCGAGAATCTGTGGAAAGAACTGAAAACTGCTGTTCACAAACGCTCTCCATCCAACCTCACTGAGCTCGAGCTGTTTTGCAAGGAGGAATGGGCAAAAATGTCAGTCTCTCGATGTGCAAAACTGATAGAGACATACCCCAAGCGACTTACAGCTGTAATCGCAGCAAAAGGTGGCGCTACAAAGTATTAACTTAAGGGGGCTGAATAATTTTGCACGCCCAATATTTCAGTTTTTTATTTGTTTAAAAGGTTTGAAATATCCAATAAATTTTGTTCCACTTCATGATTGTGTCCCACTTGTTGTTGATTCTTCACAAAAAATTACAGTTTTATATCTTTATGTTTGAGGCCTGAAATGTGGCAAAAGGTCGAAAAGTTCAAGGGGGCCGAATACTTTCGCAAGGCACTGTATCTGTGCATACAACCCCCCTTCTCTCAGTTCATACAAGGAAACCTTTGACATGATAATTACATGAAGTGCCTCTTCACTTATAAAGGACACTGTAAATCATCCTTTTACCAGATGAACACACCTGCATATACCTGAACATTGCTTAACACCTTGGGCAAGCACAGTATGCAAAAACACACTAGTAATTTGGAAATATTGCCCCAATTGAGTATTGAGTATATAATGAGTGCATGGGAAGATGTACCCACGGTGTATATTTTCATTGCATATTAAATCCTTGCCCTCCCACACTGACAATGTCTTTGAACTGTCAGGTATATGGATTTTTCGCCCAACCCCCTTAATTTTACAACACAATTCGGAGTAAAGGACAGAGAGGGGGGCTATGAAGAGCGAGGGTTGTTTGATGTGTTCATACCCTAGCCAAAGTAAAAGATCCTTCTTGCTTTGATGTGTTACCTTAAAACCCTCCCCCCTCTTGGTTCCCTTGCGGTAAGCAAAGAGTGATCATGCACACACATGCTTGGTCGTTGGCCAGGTATACATACAGTATTTGAACTCTGTGTGTGTGCACACGCATGCAGTCAATGAGGTTGCGCCGCTTGCCAGTATCCCTTTATTCATGCCACGGTACAACAGGGATTCGACGGGCTTTGGGAGATTCAATCGCTCTGGGAGTTGTAGTGAGCAAGAGGAAATACCCTTAACAAGCAGAGTCAAAGTGTGATTAGCGTTCATATTTTCCTCAAGTCTGTCAGTTTATGTGTGTGTCGGCCTCTTCTGGTAACTCACATCCCTCAAGTAATGACACATTATCCCTAAACACACATACTAATCCCCCGCTACTTTACCGCCATGATCAAAAAGCAGAAGTTATACATGTTGTTTCATCACTCTTATCCACCAACTAAGCCCAATCAGTGCTTTTTATGACAAATCTCAAACTTTAAATCCAAGTTATTGCTTTCATGATAAATCCTTTAACTATGTCAGGCCCAGTGCTTCCACTTATGTTGAGGTACCACTCCTGGCTTTCATGGCAAATCTTTAATTCGCAATTCACTTACGTTTATGACAAACCGTCAACCTCAGGCCCAGTAGTTCTGTTTATGATGAACTCTTAACCCTAAACCAGCCGTGCAGCCTTAACGAGGGTTCTGCCAGTTCGGTCCGGCAGTAATATAGTTCCCCCCTGCCCTCCCCAGTTGGACACTAACGAGACGCCCCACACTGACCTCTGCAGCGGCTCAAATTAGATGTAAATTGTGCCTGATTTTTACGGGGGTCCCTAACGCGATCCAGATCCCCACGACATCGTGGCCAGCGGGTCAACGGCGTGAGAACGTCTCGCTCCCTAACGACATTTGGAGTGGTCGATGAGAGGGGTCGAGGGTAATGGTGACCTCACTGGCATACACTTCACTTCCTTCTAATTAGAGCGCTGGGCCAGATCAAAGAAGCCAACCGCATCACAGCGGGAGGGCTACTGAAAGAGGAGGGAGGGTAGGAAAGACGAAGAGGAGAAGGAGGAAGACAAGGGGGCAGGAGGAGAGGCCTTTTCTATAAGTAATGGGGTGCAGTGAGGATGGGGGAGAATTTGAGTTTTTTTCTTCATTAGTCCTGGAGGTCAGAGGGGTACTCAACCTGTGTGCAGCCGTATGGGCCCTCTTCTATAGGTGGCAGGAGTACCTTAAAGAGGAGAGACTAGTAGAGAGGTAGTGGAGGGGAGAAATGTATTTGTGTGAGAGGTAGCGAGGGAGAAGAGAGAGATGTAGGGTTAAGCACAGGAGAGAATAAAGCATTATTTCATGGCCTTTCAGGAGAGCCACGCACCTCAGCGCTGTCTGCCGGCCTGCTCTGTCTGGCCACAGCTGTGGAGACGGACCAGACACACAGGAAGTGGAGCATTTAGCACTTCCTCCCTTGTGGATGTGTGTGGCTAGAGCCCCCAGCCTTAAACATATGGACGAATGCAAAGTAGACACACACACACACACACACACACACACACATTAATCTCTTGTGAAAGCCACGGACACACAAGACCGTCACACAATAACAAGCGCCAGATTACATCTGTTTCCACGGTTACTAATGAGAGCACAAGCAGGATGGATTAGAATATATAATTGAAGGTATCCACTTGGGGACATTTTGTTCGAGGAGAACAAACATGTTAAGGTACAATCTATAAAACGGTTGGCAGGAAATCACTGCTGGTGTAAATGTTGTGGTACATTTTTGTAGGAGACTTATTTTGTCTTAAAGCCCTAAAACAAAAGACAAGATGCAATGAATACATTCTGAAAATGTGTTTTAAAATGGAGTACACTAAACTTTGTGAGAATGAGCGTTTTTAATTTATTGGTCTGAATACCTGCTACATATACGTATTTCCGCTAACATCTTACAGCACTACTACTACTTCTGGTTTGGTAGCAAGTTAAGTTTGATGGGAAGATAGCAAACTGAAGTTGGATGGAATTTTTTTCTTAAAACCAGAATTAATTAGAATTAATAAATAAATAAATCATTATTTTGAGTGAGAAAAAGATGTATGGAGAAAACACTTGGTGCTGTTGAAGGGTTCTAGAGAACACTGCGTTCTTTCACATGTATGGATCTTGTAAGTGCTAGAACACTATGTTCTCTGGAGTCAAGTTTCAAGACAGAGCCCCAAAATGCACTCAGCTCTTATGAATGTATGGCATGCTATGGTCATTACATTTATTTGTTGTTGTTGCTCTTACATAATAATTAGTGTGAATTTTACAGTGCATCCGACCAATTTCAACAATTTAATGACTAGGTCTGAATAAGGGAGCGTGTTCCAATACTGTTACTATAAAACCTAATCAACATTTTATTATTGTTAACCATATGTTTGGAATGCAACATGCTTACAATAATTTTCCAGTGATCTGCTTTCTAAACTCAACAGTGTTTTTTTTATTTTGTCTTTTTAAAGATTTTTTGTGGCATTTTTAGAATTTTTCGACATGAAAGGGGAGAGAGAGGGGGAACAACATGCCGCAAAGGGCCGCAGGTCGGAATCGAACCTGCGACCGCTGCATCAAGGCGCCTCAAATCCAGTGTTTTTTGTCTGTAAAGTGGGAAGAACAGTTGATATCGCTCCAATGTGGTGCTGACCTCTCCTTTGTGTACTCATAAGCATGCTGTGGATGGGGATTGGGAATTTCATATGCGGGGAGCTATATGTAGGGATCAGCGAACAGTGAAACTGCAGCCTGGGAAGTTCACGGTGCTTTGATGGAGCCAGAATTCCAGGAGCTTCCCGTAATCGTGGGATAAGGCTGTGTCATCCCTGTCACTCACCTGGATTTATCAGCAGGAAATCTGGAAATGAGACGGCATTCCTGCCCCCTTCAGGAACTCAGACAGGTCGAACAGCAGACAAAGAGGGCCACAGTCACAGATGAGATGTGATTTGACACCGTGCAGACTGCTATCTCACGCTTTGTCAAAATATCTCATCTTTCAAGATATGTTTTGGATGTTGCCAACCAAACTACAGAGAGAGTTTTGTTAAAATAAACCTCTTGTAGATCACAGTGATTAAAAATCTGTTTGTAAAAGTCAAAAACCAGACTCTCCTTGAGGCAGTCCCATTACACCCCTTGGGGCGAACCAGTGAACTATGTACAACCCCCTACTATTGATGTTGACATGTTCACTGACCTAGTCTATCAACACACACACACACATAGACACACTTATAATTGGTCTACCCTTTCCGTGCTAACCGGCGCTGATATCGTCTGATACGCTCTGATGTGACCCCAGTATGTGCCTCGACTGCCCTCTGGTTCTGTACTTAAAGCACAAGACCCCAAGTAGGCTCTCTGACCCTGAGATGAGCTTCTTTCTCCAGCACCCTGCAGGGCTAGAAAGCACTTCTTTCATTTATGGGATGTAGGAGCACAGCCACAAATGACATAAACTGGGTTGCCAGTTTGTGTGAATAAAATGTTATTTCATAGACAAAGAGCCACATTCATAGGAATTAACATTTATGAATCATGCCCATAGACTAGGTAGTTTTTTTAAGCCTTCTTATAAGGAACGACTGGAAATATTTAAAATAGTTTACAGTGTGTACTATTCATACATAATTCTGGCTTATGATAGATCACAGTAGGGCTGCAAGTAACACTTATTTTCATTAGCGATTAATCATTTTAGCTATAAAACATCAGAGAATTGTGAACAGTGCCCGTTAGTTTCCCAGACTCCAACACTCCAAAACCCAATGATATTCGATTTACACTGCTATAAAACAATAAAAAGCAGCAAATCCTTACATTTAAGAAGCTGAAACCAGATATTTGGCATTTCTGCTTGATAAATGATTTTCTTTCGATCGACAAATTGATTTATCGACTAATAGTTTCCGCTTAATATCACAGTACATCATTGTAATCTATTGATTTTCTGAATATATGAATACATGGTGCTGTTTCAGTCACAGTTTCCAGCTTTTCTAATGTGATGATTTGCAGGTTTTGTCTGTTTTAAAATCATTGTAAATCAAATACTTTCCTGCTTTGGATTCTTGGTCTGACAAAACATGCAATTTAAAGATGTCACCTTTTTGACCATTTCTGACATTTTGTAGACTACCAATTATTTCAGGATGTCTGGTCTTAAAAGTCTTACAAAGCGTTGTGTGAGTGACAAAGACCTTTATAAACATCCACAGGAAACACAAACACGTGCACTGTACTGCTGCTGCAAACATACACACTTGTGATGAATCACATGGAGTCATTCAGGCATGAAAATACGGTTGCAAAGACGCTGACTAACAGCCTGCTATCCACACCAGCTCATCATGGTAACAATTATCGGGGTAATCAATCGGCCAAATTATAGACCAATAACTGAAGCCTTATTGTCTGAGGAGGAAGACTGCAGCCTTCTTCTCCGCTGTCCTGCCAGAATGCATCATTTTGGGCTTGACCCCTTGCACCCCTCCGCTCTCTTCCCCACCCCTAATACCTTCCTGTCTCCATCATCGTGCTGTGGAGGTCACGCTGTGTAAAGGTTAGGGTTTAGGGGTCATGCTGTCACTCAGGCGGGCGCCAAAAATAGGTGCTGTGTGATTTTAACCACGGAAGAGCTGGGAGCTACGGTCCAACAGCCAGTGAGTTATGTGTGTCCACGTTATTAACCTTCTTTACGCAGAGCTTGGTGTTACATTAGAAAATGTGCTACTGGATATTGACTACAACAACTGTATAGATGTTGAAAGACCCAAATACCTTGTTCATTGTTCACAACACAAAAGCAAACTAACTGGAAGAAAACAGTTCTTTAAACTAGCCCGCAGGAATCCAGTGATAATAGCTGAGAGGAGAGGTGGCCAGGTTGTTAAAACGCTGGTAAAACCCTTGAGGTTGGCTGGAGCGGGGTTCTGGCTCTGTATACAGGGCTCTCTGACGGATGTTTGCTGGCACAGGCGCGGGCATCAGCCACGGTTTTATAACGCTGCCATGTAAATCAAAGACGGTCTGTTCGCGCTGCAGGATAAATCAATCACATCCCTGCCACCACAGTCTGCAGGAGCTGAATGGGCCTGCATTGTGGGCTGCATTCCCAAACAGTGCCTTACCTGCACTGTGGTGGCAACGTGACTGTTATGGCATAGCACGACTCTCTCTTCCTCTTCTTTCCTGTTAACACGCACACTTGCTCTGAGATATGTCTCTCTCCACATAGCTGCAACATGAGAATACTTCTTAAGGCTGTTGTGAATAGGGCAAGGGAATGTAGCTCATACACTGACACGCAAGTGACAAATTGTGCACTGTGCTTTAAGTGGGTGCAGGTACATTTAGTTACCTGGAAGCTAAGAGGAAATAGTTTACCTTAAAAGTCAGCTTATGCATGCTTAAGATTCCTTGCATCTGCTTTGGGGGTGTGTTTAAAAGTCCTTAAATATGTTGAAGCAAAAAGCCCTGCAGAGCAAAGGGCACTAAAATATCCAAAGTCAATGACTTGGCAAGCATGAAAGCTTTTGTTTTCTGTATCTTTTATGACTTGTGAATGCACAAATATGTGATTGCGTGTTGCAGCAAAAGCTTGGCGCTGAGGTTTTATTTGTTCTCTGTTTTGTGTTTGCAGGGTTGATGTGGGATTAGGCCTCAGTTACCTTCCTCATGAGTAAAATAAGTTTCAGGTATTGGTTTTCATTCCAAACGAATGCACACTGGCTTCAAAACCGGCTATGAGTATTGAAAGTCTTTAACAGCTAAACGGGGGAGAAAAAGTATTTAACATTTCCCTCGAAAGGAAGAAGAATGATAATAAATCACACCTGTGTGAGGTTGTCTTCCTCTTCTAAAGGATGTAGCTGCCCGTATCTGCCGCTATAAAGATTCCTGCCTCCTGACCCGGAAAGGCAGGCCTGTAATAAGAACCATCAAATCATGTGATTGATCGCCCAACACCGCTGAGAGGAGAGAATGCAACAGGCTGGATGGGCTGGTGCTTGCCAACACCAAGGATGGTATGTGGGTGTGTGTGAGAAAAAAGTGAAGATGAGACTGGGAGAGCAAAAGAGGGATAGAGACTTGTTTAATAGGGAGGAAGGGGGGCACATAGTATTTTTTTTTCTCTTAAGAGAGAGATGACAGATAAAAGAGAGGCTCAGAAGAAAAAAATGTGAAGAAAGGAGACTACAGAAGCTGACTCAAGAGGAAGAGAAGGAAAGACCCCATTAACCTGCAGCCAGGTGTAAATCACAGAAGGCTGCCAGTCTTGGCCTCGCTTTCTGCAAAATGTCATTCTTTTGACCTACTGATTACTGCCCTGTTTCTCAACAGCTTCCATTCACAGCAGTTAAGTCTGAGTGAGGTGACATTGATGTGACGGATGCTCTGCAAACACAATAAGCTGGGAGGAGGGAGCGGAGGAGTTGAGCAGTTGAGCAAGTTGAGTTTTTGCGTACCTGTCGTCATATTTAAGTCTTTACAGCTTAGTTTTCTGAAAGCGGTTAGACATGGCTGCACATGTACCTGAGTGGGTGTAAGTATGCTGTGAAGTGTACGCAACGTTTGCATTCAGTTGTGTGTGTTTGTGTATGAACAAGAATCACTTCATGAGTGAAAATGTGTGAGTTCCCTCCAAACAGCCCAGAAGCTGTGATATGACGGTGTCATAATCCCCTCTAATCCGATTAGTTTCATGTATAAACTCTGTCCTGCGGGCGATGAGGGATGAGGAGACACACACACACACACACACACACACAAAAACTTGCTCTCCAAGGCCTCGTCACACCTGGAGCTTCCAACTTCCAGTCGTCACACACGACTGAACGGAAGTCTGATCCCTGATAAGGATCGTGGGTCTCTGGGATCGGGGTTCAACAGACACAAGACGCTCAGAAGGAGAAAAGACAGAGAGAGAGAGAGAGAGAGTGAAAAAGCTGTGGGAAAACACGATGGTTAAATGTACGGTATGTATGTATTCCTAGGTGGGTGGGGGGCGGAGGGTGGAGCGTTTGCGCTTGGATGGGGCGGGTGACAGAATGATGATGGGGGCAGATCAGAGCACAGAGCTGTTTCTTTAAGGTGGGGAGGGTTGATTGATGAACGGTATGAAGCCCCCGGGGGAAACCTAGGTTGAACTTCCTGTACTGTTCTCACGTGTTGCCTCAAACTATAGAAAATGTCCTCTTTCTTAAGAAAAAGAAAAACGTTTAACAATACTCCCAAGTATTAAAAATAGGATAGTAAATTTGCATGCATTTAAGACATTCTTCTTCTGTTGAGAAACAACACAAATGACTATTTGCAATAAACCTTGAAACCACCGTATGTCATTTTTTTCATTCAAACCCTGGAACTGTGACTCATGGAACTGCTTTACTCCAAGGATGCACAGGCAGCAAAACGGTGCATTGTAAAAAAAAAAAAAATAAAAAAAACTTTTATGCAAAAGTAAAAACCTAAAGGAACAACAGAGTGTTGGTAAGCAACTTGCAGAGCAGCATGGGTAAGAGGCGGAGAGAGGAGAATGAGTGGTTTAAGCAGAAGTTGTTGCGCAAGTACAGAAGGAATGCAAAGTGTTTGAAAAGATATTAGACAGAGCTGGCAGAACATTTTCTGTGTTTGGCTGTGAAGCGCTGCTGCGAACGCCAAGCCTCGTTCCTCCGGCGAGGCCCAGTACTACAACTGAACAGACTGCCGTGTAACATACACAGACTGTATGTGTGCACACACACACACACACATTTTGCCCAAGGGGCTGTTAACAGGCTGCATGGCGAGATAGGGACTGGGGAATTTAGTCACTGTGTGAAATTGGTTTCATTATTTTGTGATCGGCAGATTACAGTTGCACGATGCTTGTGAGAATTGAGTTTTTCCTAGTTTATTGTATCTTATCAGCATCATGAGCTGCCCTCGTCATAAAAGATGATGTGACAACAAAAACAATCAGGAATGTTATGTAAAAATGTGTTTTCTGGGATTTTCCTTAACACATGAAAACACAAATAAGACTAGTTTGTGCGCAAGTAACCATAGCAACGGTACTGCTTGACGCTGACTGGTGAAACGGACCTATCCGCACGTGGCGGGTAAGTGACCGTGTTGTAAGAGACATATGCACTCTAAAGTGTCCTGATATAGAAAATCATGGACTTGCACATTATGCCATCCTGATTTTTTATTTTGAATTTAATATTGGACACCTTGTTGTGTAATATTGTTTACACATACTCCTACTCAGCCGCTAGCATCACTGTTACTGCTGCTATACTACTACTCGCACTTCTACCACTTCTACTGCCACAGTTGCTTCGCTACTGCTTTTTTTGTTGCTTCTGCTACATCATCAATATTTTAAACATTCGGAATCTGTGCTCAAGGATGCAGGGATTGTTCCAGCATCACAGTAAGGATGAATAAAAGGTTACAGATAAGAGATGAAGGGAGATGCAGATACATAAATAAATGTGTTTATGCTGTTTAATGACCTCTGAGCAGAGGCACAGTGTTGGAGTAAGGCGCTAGTGATGCATGTTAAACTGGTCACTCACTAAATGACACAGGGAGCCTCTGGACCACAGAATGTCACGACACAGCGTTTTTCATTTTCCATGCATCGTAGAGAGAAAGCACAGAGGCTGATGAGGGCAAACACACACACACACACACACACACACACACACACACAGTGGCACTTAGGCCCTGGAAATCTGCTGACATGTCTGCTTCGACCAGGCGGCGCTCAGTCTGTGGTGCTGCCGAGCAGTTCAGCTGTGACAACGCCGGTAATGACACTCCTCACCCAAGGGTGACCAGAGGACAGAACCGGGTCTTACAAGCAGTGGTTTATAGACGTAAGGAGGATAGGAAAATATAATTAATCACAGAGCTGTCCACTGAAAAGATGGCATTGTCTATACATTAACTGAAAATGCATAAAAAGGCCAGTTTAGAATGTCAAATCTTATTTGACATTCTAAACGTCAGCATATTTTTCACTTTATAAATTTTCCCGTTTGCATATTTTACAGATTTGAAATGCATAAAATATACTGTTTTTACTCACTGACATGGGCTTGGCAGCATTTTATTGCTGACACACCTTCTGAGCTTCTAGACTGGAAGTCAGACATCAGCCTTTTTGCTTTTGAGTTGTTTGGGCTGAGGAAGGGAAAGTGGGTCAGACTAAAACACCCATGGGGAAGCAGAGGATGGATGGAGGGGTAGGGGCGTGTATGTGTGTTAACGTGTGATGGGGGCTGGGGTTGTTGAGTTGCGGGGTAAGATGAGAGTAAAGTAGAAAAGAGTAGTCGGGGAGACTCAGTAGGATGCTGTCTGTCTACTCGTGCCAGAAAACTTTTGAACCCAATATTGCCCTTGTTTTTGGTCAATTCTTGGTGCGATAAAACACGTTTTACTGTTTATTACAAATGGAATTTCTTTTATTTGGCTGTAAGTAATGATTATTATCAGCAACGCTTATTTTTGCCAATTATATTCTTCAATTTGTTTTTTTTGCTATAAAATGTCAGAAAATAGTGAAAAATTGTCTGTCAAAGAGTCCAAGGAGACACTTTAAAATGTCTTATTTTGTCCTATTTACCCAAAGACTTTCAGTCAACACAGAAAAGCAGCAAATGGTCACATCGGAGGAACTGACACTCTAGGGTTTTCAGCCATTTTTGCAAACAATTAATCGGTTATCATGATCGTTACCGATTAATTTTCTTTCGATCAAGTAATGGATTAATCGACTACTTTTTGCAGCTCTATTGTTTTATACGTGTACCAATCGGAAGTTTACACTGATATTTTTAATCATTTTTTATTTCTTTCGGTGTTGTATACAGTCACTTTTTCTGGTCAGTGACAAACAAGTATAAGCGTTTAAAACCCAGCTCTATTCTTCAGTTTAGTTTCTTTTGTGCCTCGGCCCGTGCTTGACCTGCCCATGAGCAGATGTGACAAAAAGCGCTCCAGCAAAGAAAACGGAAAGGAAAGTGAGGGTGAGAGGTGCAGACAGAAGGGAGGAATGAAACAGTAATGAGAGGAGATGGGCAGGGGCAGGCCACTACTGAGCATCACCCTCTTTACTCTCTACCTCACCCCCTGCTGTGATAATGTCCCGCCTTGTCTCGTCTCATCCTCCCTGTCTCCCTCCATTCTCCCATCTCCCAAATCTCCTATCCCACCCTCCTGTACCACGAGTAAGTGAGTTTCCCTCTGGTTTAACTTCTCCTGTTTCTGTCCTCGGCAGCAGGGGAGAGGCAGCCAGGAGGGGTGAGAGACAGCGAGAGAAATGTGTGAGAGAAGGAACACTTTCTTCCAGTCGGTTGTATAAAGCCATCAGTGTCCCTGTTAAGCCCTGCCATTCCCTCCGCCGTCTGTCCTCCTCACCCTCTGTCTAGTTATCAAAGTGTTTATTCAGCCTGGCCTTGTTTTCTCTCTCCTCATTTTCAGAGAGAAACTCTGAGAGCAGAGTGTGATTCACTGCATTCACTAGAAGACAGTGGGAGCAACTGAAAATGAAAAGACATCTCAGGAGTGGAACCCCCGCCCTGCTTCATACACACCAGTCAGTGGGAGGGTATGAAGGCTTCCATGCCAGTGAGAGGTGGTGGTGAGGTGGCGCAGGAATGGAAAGAGGGGCCTCTAAGGGCCGTGCCCCTGCTGATTGAGATGTAACCCACACAGGCAAACCCCGCTTCGGGGTGGATCTGTGGCGCAAACACCCCCTTTAGCCTCCGGGGCGCGCCAGTCCGAGTCAAGAGCCTGCTGGGAAGCAGCGTGTGGGGGGATGAACTTGACGTGCCGCTGGACGGAGTCTAAAGGATCCAGCGGGTGGGGGCGGGTGGGGCGGGCTGGGGTGGGAATGGGGTACCGCTCTGTGCCAGGGTTGCCCAGGTTACGGGCAGAAGGAAGAGGCATGATATTCTCTCACTGTGTTGGAAGAGGTTTTTTTTTTTTTTGTGTGTGTGTTGTTTTGTGTTGTGGTGCTGTCTGGATGTGTGTCGCTACGCCACTGTGGGGATGCTCCGATCCCTGCCGCTCTGGTGTCTTCACCGCTGCCCTTTGATGATCAACACATACACATACACATAATGTCATGGATACACACACAGATACAGTACATGTTGCATAACGAGTGAAAAGTCTACCACACTCCTTTGGTGTCTGTGCCTCGTTCCTTTGATGCTATGGAACAGACACACACTCAGATTGCACTATAAATTGAAGTTGCTCAGTAATGTCTGGCAATTGGTCCTATTCAGTTGCTTTTATGATGGGCTAATCACAATAGTTTTAGAAATTACAGGCGAGCTGACAGATTGATTGTATGTGCAGTGAGGTGCAGTGTGTGGGTGATTATGTGGGTCTGGTTTGTATTAGGGCTCTGTCTAGGGATATAAGGCGGTTACTGTACTATGAGCTACTGAGGTGTTCTGGTATCCATTTGGAGGAATCAGGACTGATGACTGAACTGTACGGAGAGACGGGGCTCACCCAGATAACTACTACTCTTCCCTGATCAAACAAACCACCAGCAGAGACCTCTGTCATGCTCTCTCTCGCTCTATTATCTTTTCTTCTCTCTGCTCTTTTTCTCTACCACTCTCTCTTCTCTTTTTTGGGGTATGTCTCCTTTTACTTTCTGCCCTTTCCCCCCTACATTTACTTTATTCCTCTCCCTCGATCCTATTTAATTGCCACCTGCCACTCGCAATCAGCGTTATTCAAATACCCCTGAATTCCCAGTGTCATAGGCAGCGGGTCGGGGAGATAAAGAGCAAGAGAGGAGATGATGAGAGGAGAAATGATCCGTGATTCATCAGGAGCTAAAGAGCAAGAGGAAGCTCTTTTTTTCCCTCTTGTCTTTAAAAGCAGCAAAAATGATTCAAGTGGAACTTTAAAAGAGGCATTCAGGCTCCCAGGTGGAAATGTTATACCTGCGCACAGCATTAGAGTGACACAAGGAGGGATGAGGGGGATCAAAGGCGGTCTGGGGGTAGAGGAGGCCAGACAATCACCCTAAAACAGATAATTGGTCAGTGTGGGATTTATAATGGAGCTGTCAAAGGGCTCCTTTTTCAAAGCACAATGGTATTTGTGTGTGCGCGCTTGCATGTGTGTGTGCACATGCTACATGTATGTGAAAAGATATCGGGACTAAAGGTCGGTGTTAGGGTTCCTACGTGCCTCTGGGGTGAAGACAGAAAGACGATAGCAACAAGGGAAGAAAGACGGATAGAAGAGGAGCGTTGGCAAATATTAAGATCATTTGGCTTGTGTGTCAAATGTTCTGCAGTATTGTGATGTGGGGTGGTTTTACATCGCTCTGTCCTCTAAGTCCACAGAGAAAATAAATGTTTGAAAGTAACGATAGATGCAACTAATGATGGAGTTAATCTGTATTGTGATAACAATTCTAAATTCAAGGTTCACTTACTTTGCTATTCCTGAAGTTACTGAAAAGAATGAGATGATCACACTCTGCTAATACTCCCATACGTTTTATTGTGCTGCAACGTTTTGACCCTGCCGGGTCTTCCTCAGGCAAAATTTATATTATTATTAATATTCCTGAAGTTCCCAGGCTTATCCCATGGACTTCTTCAGCTGGTGGGCTGTGGGATACGGCCCGCATTGTTTGAATATTAGTTTACAGTGATAAAAAAACAAACAAAAAAAACAGGAAAAAAACCCAAACCTTCATATTTTAGAAGCTGAAACCAACACCATTTCTGCTTGATAAAATGATTTAATCTGTTAATTGAAAAGTCAATCAACTACTGTTTTCAGCCCTAAAAGATAAAACATTTTTTTCATATATTTTAGCATTAGTGTTGAAATAATTAATCCCAAATGTGATTGAATCAATTTAGTAGTCAGGTTTAATGAAGATAGAGGGGTAAAGGGAGAAACGAGGAGAGGAGAGGAGATTGACGCTCCTAATCCCTCCTTGGTGGCCTGGCTTCCCTTCAACACAACAGGTCCCATAATTACCCCCTCTTCTCTGGCAGCTCACACTCACAGCTCTAGCAGCGTGGAACTGGCTAATACTCTTCATCCACACACACACACACAACACACACACACACACACACACACAGATTGTGGTGTTGGATCTGTCTTGAGTTGGTGACACGCAGCAAAAAGGACAGACAGAAGGGCACAGTGTGATCGCTGTGACGCTCGTCCAAAAATCTTTAAGAAAATCATTTGGCTGGCAGAAGGTGTAGTCAAGTGGCTGTCGGGGTCGACCACATTTGTTTTTCTGTCTCCTCCGGTCTGTCGGTCTTCTTGCCCCCTGTGTGTTTGGCGGGAAAATGATAACGGTTACACTGTGGGTATGACAGAGCGTGGATGAGAGAGGAGCAGCACAGTGTATTTACAGGATGTGTGCTTTTGATTGGATGTGCAGGTATATTCAGATTGAACAAAGAGGTCTGAGTCCTATATTACAATATAGGCTTCATATGTTAACTGCACTACTGCTGCACATCAGACACTTGATACTTGGTTTTGTAATTTTTATGCTTATTGGACTTGTATTACTTAACTTTTAAAAGCATTTTTTTTCTATGGTTGGTAATCAGAGAGGGCAGCAAACTTAGAATTTTGCAGTGTACCTCATCGTTTCTGGGTACGATAATAATGCTTTGAATCTTGAATAAATGTGTACGGTACTTCTAC
This sequence comes from Perca fluviatilis, assembly GCF_010015445.1. Taxonomy (NCBI): domain Eukaryota; kingdom Metazoa; phylum Chordata; class Actinopteri; order Perciformes; family Percidae; genus Perca; species Perca fluviatilis. The sequence goes on from NC_053129.1 coordinate 22,029,109, forward strand.
TACATTCAACATGTGCCATGTAGATTTAAGATATGTTCTGGGGAAAATAACTTTGGCAGCGGTCGAGTGGAATAGAATTAAGAGATAAAATCAAGTCAGTCCTGTCATAGGTTTAAACATGCATGTGGTAAAAATGGTTAGTTTACCAAAATGAGAAATTGACTTAGCATTAGTATTGGCACCACGTACAGTATGTAGGTATGTGTGTTAGTATGTGTGTATGCACTGTATGCTTGTAGGAGATGTTATTGTGTGTGCCTATACTCAAAGATGGGAGTGGCCGTTCTGTTGGTTGTGTGTGTGGGGGGGGTGCCTGTAGAGGTGGCTGCTGGGTGTATGTGTATAAGTATATATTTATGGGAATGTGTAATGTAAATAGCCAATGCATGTATGCACAGTGTGTTGATGTATACATGTAGATTAAGAGATATATCTTTTTATTTTCCCTTTCCTATTTTATTGGCCCTAAGACTGAAATATTCAGTTGCCACTTTTTTCACTTTTCGTCCACTTTTGCACACGTAATAAAACATTGAGTGTATCAGAGATTTTTTTAACCTGAAGAACAAGTTCTGAATATTTGTGCAATTTCTCCCAAACTCTCCACCAAAAATTGTTTCTGAATACATTTTGGGTAACAATTTCTTTTTTTAAAGTCTAGTTTTCATAAAAGAAATTTGAGAGCCAATGAGTCACGTCATCATCTAAGTACTCCTCTTACTTTGTTGATTAGTCTGTTATTTATCTGACCAGGCTGAATCAGTTGTCTGGTAGCAAAACATGAGCTAGTGAGATGCAGTCTGGCAGTGGGAGTCTTCACAGATGCCCCCTTTATATGATGAAAATCTGAGATAAAGCTGTGAAAATAACCTTGATGCCTATGTCATCATAGAGACTTCCTACAAATTTCTACAACAAAATCCAAAATGTATTAAAACTACATTTTGTGCAAATTTCAAAAACATGCTTTCCTTTAATGTCTTTGTAAAAGAGAGAGATCTGATTTTAAAGAAACCTAAAGGGAAACCTGTATTTAAATAGTATTTAAATTCCATTGTATAATTGACCTATAATTGGCTAATTACATTTAAATGAGTTATTTATTGAATTAAGTCTAGACGCAGCTAATTGTGTCACACATTTCTGTGAAATTAGGCATGTGCTTTTGTTCAATTACTTCAAATTCTACCCTTCACTGCCACTTCCAGTGACTGGCGTCATTGTGTTGTCATGACACAATTATGACCACTTCAATACAAAAGTGTGGATTTTTAATTAAATCTTCAGCATTTGTTCTCAAGCATACCCCTCTATATGTTAATCATGCTGTTTTTCTTTTTTAAATTTCTAAATAAAGACTTGACTCATTGTAGAGAGATAAAAGTATCCTGTGGAATATACTGAGTTGCACCTTCTCCATGCTGGCGTTTTCATGTTTAATGAACCTACCATAAAGGACTGCTCGGGACATTAATAATAGATCAGGACTGTCTGGGTCTTGATATCTGCTAAATAGCTTCTGAACATGATGTGATGACATATTCCTGAATCAATAAGGAGCACTGTTTACTTCATCCCTTGCGGATATTTCAGCCTCAGGATTGTAGATCCTTCAATGCTCAGAATTGATTTCCTGCATCTTATTCTATTCATTATATCTTCCTCATCGTGGTAAACCTTGACCACTGAATGCTCACTTTCCTCTGTACACTTGGAACCATACTGCATTCGACACGGACATATTGATGTCGGCGGTGTATGTGTATCCCGCTCCCCACAGTACATATTGCATATATCGTTTCCCTCCCACACACTCACTGTATTTAGGTCCTTCACTCTTTATACTGTGTTCATCTATTTCCGGCTGTTACAATGTCTTTTTTTGTTATAACATTCTAACATTAGAATGTCAAATAACCTAAATTAGTAAGTTGATATTTAATTTGGGAAAAAAACATCCTTAGTTATTAGTTATTTAAGCAATAGCTCATCACATGCTGTGGTATGTTGTGATGGATTTTTATTAATAAATTAATAATCATGTTCACAATAAAATAGGCCCTTATGAGCTGGCTGGCTGGCTGGCTGCACGTACCGAGGCGCAGGAACGCAGAGCAGGTCACATTAGCCTGTACTAGCAGCTAGCACGGACAATTTATTTTTCCTAGCTCTAAAGAAAGTCGCACAATAACACAAACTAACTAACCAATCGAGGCAGCGGTAGAACTGCAAATCTCGTTTTCAGCGAGGTAAAATTACTTTTTTTGTAAATAGAGTCTGGCTTTGAAGGGAGCATAAATAAAGGCTTCAGTTCCCCATCGGCAAGGGCTGTCTGACAGCAAGGTAAAACGGTGAAAATGTTCTAAAAACAGCGTACACCCAAAGGGATACTTTGCGGATTTTTAAACTAGCTTTGTGTCGGCGTTGGCAGTGTATGAACGGCTTCCCTCCATGGCACCGGCTATCAGTTCGTTAGTATAAAAAATGTTTTCCCACATGCAAAGTGATACTTATTTATGCTAAGGAATTAGACGTCATATTCATTGGATATTGTTGTTATATCTCGGCTATGAACCAATCAGATTGCTTGATTTGAGCTACCTGTTTTATAATGAGAGTTTAATGCTCAAAACCTGATTTATTCAGATTCTGATTCTTAAATTGCTGAATTCTGATTGATCACCTTTTTTTTTGTAATAGAGCCCTGCCCACTTCAAACCACTGGGAAGAGAACAGATTAAACACCCATACACAAGGTTTTCCGTGCCTTTAATTAGAGAAACTTGGTCCCCAATCTTTAATATTTCTCTATAAAATAAATATTTGACACATTCTTGACACTCTTTTCAAACAGATCACAGCCCACTTCGACTAGTGAGAATGCTGTGTTGTGTCGCTCATAAAACAAGCTGATGGAGAAAATATATTTTGACATTAATTCTGAATTCATTTTAAATAAAATTAAGATTTTCAGTTAATCTGCGTTGGCTTTCAGATGTCAGAGTATTTCGAAGGCAATTAAAGCTATATATTCATTCTACCTAGGTTTGGGCGTTTTCTGCTATTCATGCGATTGTTATGTAACATCTCATTAGCATATCAAGTCAAATTGCAGACATTTTTTTGCAGGGAGTGAAGCGAACCAAATCAAATCCATCTCTCAAGCGAGGACTAGGGTTAAGGTTAGGGGTTAAGATGAGTGTGTGTGTGTGTGTGTGTGTGTGGGGGTGTGGGGGGGGGGTTGAGGAATGCCTATTTGAAATAAATAAACAGACAGAACAGTAATATTTTGATATTTGACCTTATTGATGAAAGCACGAACCTATGTAAAAAGGTTGCTGCTGTTTTAAGTTCATATTGTCCCACATTTGTTATGTCAAATGTGCTCATGGATCAAATCTGTCGCGATCCACTGGAGCTCTCTCACCCTCATCACCATCATTCTGTAACTCAGTTACTTCTGGATAGGATAACCATCCTTAGTTACGCAGCCAGTCCTCCCCTCCATCGTCCCACCCACCTCAACCAACCATGACCCCCCCATGGGGGTCATACAATGACTGTCATGCATATCATTATTGGTGGGGGCCCTCCTTCCCCTCCTGACAAAGGATGAAAGTGTCCCGTTCGGGGGAGGGGGTTGGCTAGGCCGACGTTGGGGTGAAGAGCCCTGCGTCCTCCTCCGGGTCGGGATAAGACCCAGCAGGGCTTTCTTCACGCTAATAGGCACGACCCCTGAACCCCACACAAAGAGCATCACTTCAGGAGCCATGGGCACTCAGTGTGGGAGAGCAAGGAGGAACCAATAGGAGCAGGCTGGGGGCTCTGGGTTCCTTTGAGAGAGTCGGACTACTGACTTTACAGAGGAAAGAAACAAGAGAGCAGGAGGGAGGAAAAAAAGACCAGGAGAGAGAGAAAGGAGATAAGGGGAAGATTTTGTGTTTTTGTTTAGGGGAAAGGGCTTGTTGCAAGAGTTCAAAGGGCTCCTCTTTTAGAGCAAAGGTCTCCTTTCCCTGCTTTTATTCTCCTACTCTTTCTGTCTGTTAATGGCTGAAGGTGGAGGGATTATTGTGCCTTTCAGATGCCTGCTTAATTACTTGTTGCTGGTGTGTGTTGTAAGTGTCCACAGTCGGGTTACTACAGTATCTCCAATTGTGTGCATGTTTCTATACATAGGCATGCACATGCTTTGTGTTTATACATCCAACACATGTTGTTATTCAATGTGCTGTTATTCAAGTTGATTTTAAAGAGCATAAATACAGTCACTGAGTTGTTTGGAAACATAGATTGTCAGCTATGAAACTATATATATATATATATTCGCCTTCAGAACTGCCTTAATTCTTCGTGGCATTGATTCAACAAGGTGCCGGAAGCATTCTTTAGAAATGTTGGCCCATGTTGAGAGGAGAGCATCTTGCAGTTGATGGAGATTTGTGGGATACACGTCCAGGGAACGAAGCTCCCGTTCCACCACATCCCAAAGATGTTCTATTGGGTTGAGATCTGGTGACTGTGGGGCCATTTTAGTACAGTGAACTCATTGTCATGTTCAAGAAACCAATTTGAAATGATTCAAGCTTTGTGACATGATGCATTATCCTGCTGGAAGTAGCCATCAGAGGATGGTGGTCATAAAGGGATGGACATGGTCAGAAACAATGCTCAGGTAGGCTGTGGCATTTAAACGATGCCCAATTGGTACTAAGGTGCCTAAAGTGTGCCAAGAAAACATTCCCCACACCATTACACCACCAGCCTGCCCAGTGGTAACCAGGCATGACAGATCCATGTTCTCATTCCGTTTACGCCAAATTCTGACTCTACCATCTGAATGTCTCAACAGAAATCGAGACTCATCAGACCAGACAACATTTTTACAGTCTTCAACTGTCCAATTTTAGTGAGCTCGTGCAAATTGTAGCCTCATTTTCCTATTTTTAGTGGAGATGAGTGGTACCCGGTGGGGTCTTCTGCTGGTGTAGCCCATCCACCTCAAGGTTGTGCGTGTTGTGGCTTCACAAATGCTTTGCTGCATATCTCAGTTGTAACGAGTGGTTATTTGAGTCAAAGTTGATCTTCTATCAGCTGGAATCAGTCGGCCCATTCTCCTCTGACCTCTAGCATCAACAAGGCATTTTTGCCCCCCAGGACTGCCGCATACTGGATGTTTTTCCTTTTTCAGACCATTCTTTGTCAACCCTAGAAATGGTTGTGCGTGAAAATCCCAGCAACTGAGCAGATTGGGAAATACTCAGACCAGCCCGTCTGGCACCAACAACCATGCCACGCTCAAAGTAGCTTAGATCACCTTTCGTTCCCATTCTGACATTCAGTTTGGAGTTCAGGAGATTGTTTAGACCTGGACCACACCCCTAAATGCATTGAAGCAGCTGCCATGTGATTGGTTGATTAGATAATTGCATTAACGAGAAATCTTACAGGTGTTCCTAATAATCTTTAAGGCGAGTGTGTGTGTGTATATATATATATATATATATATAATTAATTCAAACTAGAGAACAGCAGCAAATACTTGTCAGTTTTGCCTGATAAATGGCCTTAAATGGCTTCCAATTAAAATAATTTATCGAAACTGTTAGTAATTAAGTTTGTCAGTTGAAAAAATGTATTAATGAACTAATTGTTTCAGCTTTAAATGTCATATAGGCGACACTTGTTTATTTTACAACACTGTTCCATGCTGTTGCATCTGCATCTATTTAATATATATATATATATATATATATATATATATATATATATATATATATATATATATATATATATATATATATATATATATAATGTGTGCTGGGAACTTAACCATCCACACTAACAGGTTAAATTTGCCCATGGTGAGACATGCTAGTGCATGCATTCATATTGCTGTGAAGCGTTTTTGGATAAGGATCATGTAGCGTGTGATCATGTTGTTTTAGATAACAGGTTTGGGGTACAGTAAAGCTCTTTTAGGTTGGGTGGTGGTGAGAAGAGAATAGCTACAGTGGGGTCTGATGTGGGAACCAGAGGCCCCTCCTGGCCTCCTTGTTTCAGCTCCAATGATCAGAGGGGAGGGGTGGGAGGGATGAGGGGGGGGCGGGGTACTGTACCTGCAGGGAGCTGGTGTGTGTGTGTGAGTGTGAGAGACAGAGAGACAGAAACCGAGAGAGAGAGAGAGAGAGAGAGAGAGAGAGAGAGAGAGAGAGAGAGAGAGGGGTCCACTTTTGGTTCTGGTATAATCCATCCACAATGCTTCTGCTTCTCTTCCCTCCCACTCCACCTTCAGCCTTCAGTGTGACAGGTCCCAAACAAAGCTCTCAGCATCTTCACACACACTCACCCAAACACACATCATGGAGTAAATATGGACTGGGAAGAATGAGGGAAGAGTAAAAGAAAGAGGGAGAGGAATTGAAAGTGACAATATCAAATGGAAACGGGCGTTTTAACCTATCCAATGACAGCAAAATGGGTTTACTTCTTCTTAAATTGCTCTTGTTGACAGTAGCTTGGGGGGCGTCCAGCAACGCTGCTGCTCAAGGGGTCCATTTTTGGAGAAGCTATAGCAGAAAATGATGTTTTCTGACAGGAAGTTCCACTAAAATGATGTTGTATCTCTTTGTTCGTTTGGAGCCAAACACAGATTGAAAGAGGGTGTTGCACACCTGATTGCACACCATCAATAAAGACACCTCCACTTCCACTTTAAACACTGACTCACGTTTCTGCACACCATCATGCACATATGGATACCTAGTAGTAAAGCTGTCTCAGAATCAGATTGGGCTATTGTGCTGATATTTGTATCATCAGTTTATAAGATAAGAGTTGAACCAATTTTTACCTGCAGCGGACTCGATAATTATAGTTCCTAAGGGAACTGTATCCATGGTGGGCTATCACCTGTGGAGCTAATCTGAATCATTCCTGTAATTAATGAGGCCTTAATGAAGGCTCTGAAGCTCTGCCTCAGGTCATTAACTGCAGGCAGAGCCGATGCCGCTAAATGCTACTTTGCTCTCAGCTGTTGCATACCTTTTAGCATGTCTTTGAATTACAAAGACCCACTGTGAGACAACAGAGAGAAATTAAGAGGTCATTCCCAAAACACTATTCATGTGTTGAGTAGTGCTCCTCATTTGTTCCAGTGTTAAAAAAACTTGAAAAAATTAGCACTCATATTGCTACTTATGTTTCATTTGGTTTGTTTAATCACGATTCACAAACAGTTTTCCTCCGCAGAAATATGAGAAATGTATTTGTACTTCTTTTAAAGAATCGTGCCCCTGTGTAACAATTTCATAACTTTTAGCTGCTCTTTTGTAAAGCACCTGTAGCATTTCTGACTTATTACTTAAATATCTGTATTATTTGACGCTTAAATATGTGGGTACACATCTATGGTGTATCCAGTTTATAAATGCAAAACGTCTTTTGACAGGGAGGTAACCACATCTGGTCCAAGATAACCAACATTATCATATGTCTTCCTGTGCAGAGTATGTGCCTTTTCTCCAAAAATATTTAAAAGAAAGTCCCTAAAACTTTGTGCATTGGCAAGGAAGATTTTGACAACAGAAATACTTATAATATACAAATGCCAATTTTACATTTACATGGACTACTGCACACACACCACACACACACACACACACACACACACACACACACACACACACACACACACACACACACACACACACACACACACACACACACACACACACCAACATGGCCTGGAAGAGTGTTATGTCAAGTACCTCCCATCATGCTTTGTTCCTGTGTAGTGAAGTGAGTGAAGCGAATGGCAATTCTTCATTCTCACCCTCCACCCCAACTTTCATCCTTTCCTCCCTCCTTTCCTTCTCACCACATACTCCCTCTCCCCACTGTGGAGTTGCACATACAAAAAGCCCCCCCCCCCCCCTTTTTTTTTTCCTTTCTTCACCCCCCCCCCCCCCCCCCCCCCCCCCTTTTTTTCCCCCTCCTTTCCTCCACCTTAACAGCCTTCCCATTTCTCTTTTTTACTTCTGTCAGTTTTCACTCTTGTTCACTCCCACCATTCAGCTCCTGTGCGCCTTATTTCCTCCATATTTCAGAAATTCAAACTGCCGACTGGTGAACCGTTTTTTTCTTTAAATCGGAGGAATAAATTTTGATAAGAGAGAGGGTTACGCTGACATCCTCCCTCCCCCCTCTCTCCTTCCCTTCCGCCGCTATCCACTGTACCGATCAATCAATCTCCATTTCATACATTCCATCTCTCCTCTCCAGCATCCTATCGTGGACCAGAAACAAAGCAGGCTCCCATTATTCCCCCCCTCCAACCCACCCACCCACCTACCCTTCAGCTTCCGACCGGGCCTGGCTGGTTAATCTTCCCGAGGCGTTCAGTGTCTAACCGACCCCCCTGATGCCAGCACACAAAGAGAGGGCTCCCTAATTCTCCCTTTCTCTCCTTTACCCTCACCCACCCTCACCCCTTTGCCGCACCCCCCACTTACATTCTCCATCCACCGGGCCCCAGAACCAGCGGAAAGGCTTTGAAGAGGGGGAACACCCCCTCCCAGCTTCTGCCTTCCATCCCTCTAGTACCCCCAAACCCATCAAAAAAAAAACTGCACCGCCAAGGCTGTCAGGGTGGCCCTTCCTTTTCTCCCCCCTTTGTGGGGTCCTGTGTACCCCGCTTTACATACCCCAGAACCTTAGCATCTACACCCCCCCACCCCCCTCCATCCAGCTCATGAAAGACCGACCTGCTCAAGAATGTTGTTTTTAGCGCCTTCCTTTTCTCATTGAGCGGGTGATTGGTGATGTGCCCGGTTTTGTTGCCCGTATCAATGGTGCCACTTGATGACAATTTGGCGGGCGAGACGGCCATTTTTAATCAGACGTTAATTTATTGCGCTGCACCCTTGCTGGCATGACTTTGGTTAAAGGAATGAGTAGGGTGTTGTGTAGCTTTTTGTTCCTTGTTTTGTTGTGGAGTGTGGCTAACATTAATAGCGTGTAGCTATAGTCCTTCTTTACAGAGGCCTCCAGTGGCACTGAGCCTTGCCTGAACGAAAAGTCCCTGCATTTTGTAAAAGACCTAAACACATCTGAGCACTACCGCATCGGGGTTACAATCACTTGATTCTCCAGCTATAATAGATGTACAATATGTACTCACATACTTACTGTACATAATAGAACTACTGGCTCATACACTACACTAAGTCGGCTATATTTAAAAACACCATTATGTATCACATGTGTGTGATAAAATTGCGTTCACACTTTCAGGTCATTTACATAAAGATCTTCAGCTTCACTAAAAAGTTATATTATATTGATTATATTCTTCTGATCCTTCTTATATTTAGAGAATGTGTGACATGCACCAACAACACCAAGACAAATTCCTTGTATGCGTAAAAAGCGTACTTGGCAATAAAACCTTTTCTGATTCTGATTTCTGATTCTGATTCTAAGTCGGCTTTATTTAAAAACACCATTAAGTATCACATGTGTGATAAAATTGCGTTCACACTTTCAGGTCATTTACATAAAGATCTTCAGCTTCACTAAAAAGCCTAGACATTAGGAAATGGCTAAATATCTTTATTTTACTTCTCTTTGGTTGTACAAACAGGAAAATGATGCACCACAGTCAGCATTTAGGAAGGTGTGGGACAGACACATGCCGGTTAAGGCGCCAGTATACTCCAATAGCGCATGAAACCTCCTCGCCCCACACCTTTCTGAAATCAGGATTTCTGCATCTTTCTGAAACCCCCAATCCAACAAGCACGGCCACTTAATGCAGCCATTTGTATGGGTGTGTTGAGATTAGAAAGTAAACAGGGTTTTAATTTCTCTACAGCTCACTTTTTTATTCTTTACACAGCTAATTCTGTCACGCTGTCAGGCTTAGCTGATCTGCCAAAGATAAATGCTGGGCACCTGATACCTGATTTCACCATATTTATTCACCGCACTGGATTTATAGTAAACTGGCAACTAGAAATCTGAGCTTGAACACTGACCAAAGGGTCACGGCTGTTCCTCTCTGTCTCCATCTTTCTCTCTATGCATGCTGCTTTGTCTAACATGTACAATATCTCCTCTGTCTGTCAGCCTGTAGGTCTTGGTGTTTTTTTGGCAACCTGCGTTTATTGGTGCTAGTGGCGATCTTTTCAAATCTGGTCTTTGACCACATTCCAAAAGCCATTACCACTCAAAGTAGAAGGTGGGAGAAAAGCAGCATTACTGTGTCTGTGGGTGGATACCTGAGTGAATGGCATGTGCACAGCTGGAAAATTGATCCTACTTCAAACAGCAGTATGAATCAGAGAGGTATCACTAACACCACCCACTCAAAAGCAATAAAACAAGTGCAGGGAGGGGTTTTGTGTGTGTGTGTGTGTGTGTGTGTGTGTGTGTGTGTGTGTGTGTGGGTGTGTGTGTGAGTGAGTGTCGTGTGTTTTACAAGAAGTGAAAGGAAAGTGGTAAGGAAGGCATTAACCAAACGGAAAATTGGTAAAACATTAACAGAACACATCTTAACCATCTTTTTCCTGGTTTTATGAATGAATGTGAGCATTGTTAAAAATGAGCATGTGTTATTAAAAATGTAACAGCACTGGATTACCTCTCAGTTTCGCAGCTCCTCTGATTGCGCTGTGTCGGCTCAACCTCGCAGCAATTGTGCCAGTAATCGACATGCTTCTAAGTGCAGCTGAGGTATGTATAGGGGATTTACATAGATTGGGGTGCACGCTCCAAGAGGGTTGGGGGGGCCCCAGTCAAATAAGACAAAACCGAGGGCAGGATATGAAGTCAGGGCTTGAAAATACCACTATTGTGAGTAATACTGGCCTCAGGGCATCACAGGATACACACAGGAGGTGTGTGAACCATTTTCAGAAGATTGCCTGAAACATGTGCGATTGAGTCAAGGCTATATAAGTAACACCCAATATTGATAAAGAATCAAACCGCTAAATCTACATCCACATTTCATTACTAGTAAATGCTTGCTACTTACAAAAAGCAATAGTACTCACAGTCTTCAAACGATCTTCACTGTACCGGCTTTCTTTTGTTCTTGCCATGTCTTATCACAATAGGCTTCAATAGAGCAATACAGGAAGATCAAGTTTTAACTTTTACAGCTTATTATCTGGACAAAGACATAGAAAGTGAAAGAGAAACAGGAGTGAGAGTATGTGAATGAGATAAGGAGTGCACTAACATTGAAGAGAGAAAAAGGGAGGGAAAAGAGCAGTACAATTTGAGAACACTGTGATCTCAGTGTGTGTGTGTGTGTGTGTGTGTGTGTGTGTGTGTGTGTGTGTGTGTGTGTGTGTGTGTGTGTGTGTGTGTGTGTGTGTGTGTGTGTGTGTGTGTGTGTGTGTCATCAGGTCAGTTAGAAAAATGAGGAAGCTTAAACAGCTGATTTTATTAGAAGTGCACAATTAAATTAAAAGATTAAGACACATTTTGTCCAGAAATGTTGAATATTAGATGTCTAATAAGCATGAATTGGAAAACTTTAACAAGAACTACATTGAATTGACTGAAACTGAGACTCACAAAATCTCAAAATTGGATTAGGAGAAGAAACAAGAGATTCAGTCAAATACTGTACATGTGGCCAATACACGCTGATGCAAACCTGAAGTCAATGGTTCCCTTTTACTTTTTTTTGTTTGTGTGATGTTAAAACTTGCTTTGACTGCCCATTGAGCCACAGACCTCTACAACAGACACACACAGACAAACGCCCAGCCAACTGTTTGAAGCTCAGTAGTAAAACAGTCACATGGTATACACCAGTGGATGTAATTTTGCGTTGTGTGAAGCCATAATACCACTGAGTGTTTCAAAATATCATCCCAAGCTCAAAGTCTACGACTATATCCTCCAGCCCTGCTGAGTTGTAATTTCACACACATAAGTTGTTGTTTATTGCCTTTTATCTATTAGAAATAATCTACAGGCTTCTGGAGACATTCAGTGCTCAATTGATTGTGTGTTTAGAAGCACAGACGGCAATTGTCATCAATCAGATGTGACGTGGAGGGCCTAACTGGTGGCTTTTATGTAGCCTGAGCGTCGACATATTACGCTTGTGATGTTGCAAGTTCTTATTAAAAAGCCAAGCAAGATTCTTGCTGCTTGTTTTGAGTAACAAAGGGATGGAGGAAATTAGCTGTCAATCTGCCCCTGAAGGATGTCCATGCACTGCAGCTGCATCCTGGATACAGATTACATAATGCTAATGTTCATGGATTGTTGTGTGAGTTTTTTTGAGCAACATCATGGCAGTGTGGTGAATCAGTCACTGCTGTATGTCCACTTGTGCCTGTGTGGGTTTCCTCCAGGTGCTTTGTTTTGCTCCCACGGTTCAAGATCAGATGAACTGAAGACTTGGAACAAGGTGTTTCTGTCCTTTTCCTCCCGTGCATGCTGGGATAATTCTGACGGTGAAGAGGAAAAAGCAAATGTATGTAATGGATGAATTGAGGAGTAGGTAAATGACTTGATTTGCTTTTGAGCACTTTTCCCTCCAGCTAATTGGTTAGAAATTGTACATTCAAACTACTGTGGAGCATTTGCTTTAACGTCAGCAACCTGTTTTCAATTTGCCTGTAAAGTTTGACTGCTCCTCAAAGCACCATCCAGTACTCTATCTTTAATCAGGGTTGTCATTTCACATTTTCCATATCCGTGAACCATGCAAATTACCGTTTTCCTCAGTACTCTTAGTCTAGAGGGGGGCAGTCCCCATTAATAAAGCACTTATTATAATTTGTCCATACCTTAATTCTCTGATTTCACCATTGCTCTTTCATATTTCTATGCCATTCGTTACAGCCTATATCCCTGGAAGGCATATTGGACGCTCATAAAACATGATTTGAGGGCTAATATAAACCTGTTACGTACATAAAAACAGAATTTAATGGCTGCCCACATCTAATCTGTAGCGTTGGCTTTGAAAGGGGGAATAATTTCAGGCTTTGAAGATGATAAAGAGTGATGGAGGGAGCTGTATGGAGAAGCAAGTATGCGCTTCCCATATCAATCAAGGCCTATGGATGGCGTGGCTAGTTAGCAGCTCGTGATTGTTTTGAGGCCCTTCGCTGGGGTTCCAGTGTATCCCCGAGGCCTGTCCCTTTTGGTTGGCCCAGTGGGGGGCGAGGTGGCGCCTCCGCAGCCCCAACTCCAGCCCACGTTCATGCGTCCGTTCGGATCCATCACTGCAGGGCGGAGTGGTGGGGCAAGGGCCGGTCTTTGTCCAGCACCGCATTCTTTGGCCCATTGTGCACAGACCACAACCATTTAGGGATTTTAAAGGCTCGTTTGCACAATTCCTTTTGTCAGCGACCCTCAGCACAGAAAAGCAGGACAGCAGCAGAGGGGGATGGGGCCAGTGGTTTTTCAATGTAAAAAGGAAAAAAGATGGAAAATTAAATGAAGAATAAAAGAGGGGGTGAAAATTAGGTTTGTTGTTGTTTTTTTATTACATGCAGTGGTGATATAGTGAATCAGGGCCCTTGGCACAGTACATATGCTCCCCTTCGCCTTCATTGAAGCTCTCTGTCTCACCACGTCTTCATGAAAGCCTTGGATTTCTTTTCCCTGGGCAACAGGCAGGCATACTTTTCTCATGGCACCAAGGCACATGTCGTAATGGGAATACAGATACCGTCTCAGACACATCATATGTTTTCATAGAGTAAAACAAATGCAAGGACCACCCTCCCAGCTGCCCATAAGAAAACATCTTCTTATCAGAATATTTTCCCTTTTCTCTGCATTCCTGGGAATACGTGAGAGCTGTGAGGGTCCTTGGTTGGAGAGCTTGTTTTGACTGTGATTAATGCAGTGCATATATGTGTGTGTGTATGTGTGTGTGTGTGTGTGTGTGTGTGTGTGTGTGTGTGTGTGTGTGTGTGTGTGTGTGTTCTGTTGCATAACCCAGATCCTCCTGCATCCTTAATGGCGTAATGATGCATAGCCAGGATGCTTAGATGTCTGATTTTAAAGAGTCAGTGAAGTCACTGATTGATATTCACATTCGGTGATGATAAACATTGAATTCATTTTATTTGCAGTATTTAGTGTCACAACACTGAAATGGATCAAGCATCACTCTACTCCACTTCTTCCTGGTCCACGTTTGGGTCAGAACTTTTCTCTCTTTTTATTCTAAGAGTAATGGAAAGGAACAATCACATAATTTTAGTTTTATTGTTGTAATATGCCTCTTATGCCGGATTGTAATGTGTAACACCTTACCCTAGGGGGTGGGTGGATTGACACCTAATGTATTAAAACTGTAGATCCGTCTTACATTCGATCATGTCTTGGTACATTAACACTCTTTGTAGTCCGTGCACCACTTGCTTCTCTGCAGCTCAGTTCAGAGAATCCACACAATAATGTGAGATGACCGGTAATGAAAATGTATTCTGATGTAGACTATTAATTATGCATTTGGCTCTTCATGACACATTGCCCTCCCGTATGTTACATTAGCTCCTTTTAATAATAAAGATTATTTAAAGTGGTGATTGTGGCCCTTGTGTTACTTGGTATCGGATCAGAATGCATCAAATAAAAAATAAATAATCCAAAATAAGAAGACGTTTCCCACTTAGATAATTAAATATCTGATCATATAATAAGTAAACAAATCTAAGAAGTATTTGATGCCAACTTTTCTATACTTGACACTTTCATATAACCCTGGGCACATTTTGGTCTCTACTCAACAAGTATTAGCCCCAACCTTAATTGAAGCCAAATACTTTATCCATGTCAACAAAGGTTAAGATAATGTGTTTAGAAGACAGACCACAATCCTCTTCTTCTTCTACACATCTAGCAATATCAACACTTTCCCACACATATTGTGACAGAGCAATGTCTTAATACGCCCACCTCATTTATTCATTGATTTGTAATCAGCTAACTGAATAACTAGCTGGATTTATCTGCTGATGCCAAATGTGAAGGATGTTTTGTGCTGCAGTGTTTTGTGAGTGTGTTTGTGTGTTTGTTGTTAAGTGTTGGTCTTACATTGCACATGAATAGCTGGCCACAGGGGGTTAGATTGTAACACGCTAATCTGATGTGCTGGAGGATAGTTAAAGTCTGTCTTAGTCATTTAAAGAGCATTGTTATCATCCTGATTGGGTTTAGCACTCAAGCAGAAACCAATGCATTCCTTCCTATTGTGTTTCATTCACCGGAAAAAAGCTGGAGAGAAACAAAAGACACCAAGCATCACAATCTGGCCCTATTGTTGCTCATACAGTGACCAGCAGAGTCTCTTAGAACATTTTATTGATTGACTTAACACTTGACTGTGAAGAATCTATTACGATTTATTTTTATTCAAGAGGCTTTTTTCAGATTGGATTTCTGGATTCTGATCCTCTACAGGGAAATGGAGGACACTGAGCAAGGGTCGTGGCTTCTGGCTGAAGGGGTCAGAGTCGAAATGACATGCAAGGTGGTGATGAAGAAAGTGGGGAAAACAAATGGTTGCTATGGAACAAGTCAATGGTATTTGAGTTGAGACCAAGCTTTTGAGAAAAGCTTTAAAGGTAGTCTCAACCGAAACTTGTAAGGTACAAATGTGACAGGTGATTATTCAAGATGCATGAAATTACATGTCCAGACGAATGTGAGTGCATTCTTACTTAATCTATAGGGACACACGCTTAGTTCTGTGATCTATTCTGTTTCTTCCACCACTTGTTAACTCTTCTTGCCAAGTTTGTAATATGTTCAGAGCTCGCTAACTTGCACAGGCGTGTTCTTGAGAGTCAAAGGATGGTATGTAAAGAGAAGAGGAGCTTAAAGATGATTCCAGGGGCGCATTAACTGATTTTGTCTTTTTTTATGTGATCAAATGTTGTTTTTATTCAACAAACATAAACACAATCAGCAGCATGGTACAGGTGACAGAACATACATATAACCCAAACCCCCCCCAAAAACATTTTTTTATTAATTAATTAAAATGAAATAAGGACTGTATATATATATATATATATATATATATATATACATACGCAAAACAATATCACCCAGAGACTATTTAGAATATCACCCCACCCTCCCCAGGACCCCGTAAGCTGGCAACTATAGTCACAGTCTGCCTTTTAATGTCTCTGCCATTAAAAGCCACATTTCCACATTCACCTGTCTAGCACCATTGATGCGGGCTGTTGAAAGTTCCATATAAACTCTCAAGAAAGGTCAGAAGCCACTGCTTAATAGTCAAAGTGTGTGGGGGCTTCCAGCGCACTGACACTATTTTCTTTGCAGCTGTAAGCCCAGCAAGGATTATCCTTTTCTGACATTTAGAAATCTGGAGTGAAGAAGTGTCATTCAGTAGCAGAACTGGTATTGTCGTGGGAACTGTCCCATAAACGAATGTCGTCAGTTCTGAGGCAACATTTTGCTAGAACCCTGCAACAGGGGGACACTCACAAAACATATGAAGAAATGTGCCCATGGTCTTTAGCGAACACAATGTGCATGAAGCATCACCAATAATTTTCATCAGGCACAGCCAGTCAAATAAGTGGATTTGCTGGTGGTCGGGATTTCTAGGAGCCAATTTAACATTTTCCATACATTGCTCCAGTCAAAATCCAGCTCTAGCCCTGGGAAATCCCTCCTCCATACTCTGTCTAGTGGAAGTGTCTGGTGTGAGGCTTCTCTTATATACTGATATAGGGTGGATACCATGCCCAGTGAATCACTTTTAGTAATGAACAGCTCATGAAGCAGATGTGCAGGCAAAGGATGCTGCCACGGTACGCCATGCACATTAAGAGCTGCTCTAAGTTGGAGGTAAAAAAAGAATGATGTGTCTGGTAGATTAAAATCTTTCTTGAGGTCTAGAAAGGAGCACAGTCCGTTTAGACCGAAAACGTCCCCTAAAAGGTGAATGCCCCCCTTTTCCCGTTGGAGGAAGGTGATTGGCCTACCCCCTATCAACAAATCATCTATCTATAAATTTCAGTAACGTCTGTCTGTGTGTCTGTGTGTTATGCGCATATCTCTTGAACCGTTAGTCTGATTGATTCCAAACTTGACAGGTGTCTTGGTACGGGCACAAGTAAGTGTGGTGTCAAGTTTGATGTTGTGTGGATTAGAAATGCAAAATATATCGTTAAATATATATCAGTAAAAGAAGCACACATAGGCTTTTGCTGCTCTAGCCGCTGGCCACTCCCCCTCTCACACTGCACACTGAGTGAGCACAGCGCAGGACCAGACACAGAGAGGGTCGAAAAAAGCAGCGGAGCTTTTGCTGGATATACTGTACCAAACTTACTTTTCTTCACTTTCTTGGAGCACGAGCGGATAGCTAAAAGGAACATCGTGACTTTTCTGTGTCTATTTTTTCACTAAGAGTAAACTCAACAAAAAGCCATTTGCCAACACTAAATATCAAACAAAAGCCAAACGCTATATAGTAATAAGTTGCTGTGAGCTGTAGCCTACATTCACCACTTCTAAACTGAAGTGGAACATGCCGTAATCCCGGAGATTACACAGCGCTGTGCAATGCGAGAAAATCTCAGAGCTGAACTGGGCAGACACAGAACTTTTCATTAGAATGGAAGGTGTGCATGTTACCTTGTACCAGAGACCATCAAAGTTCCACATCACAGTCAGGAACATGCAAATAATAAAAAGTCAGGTGGCAGAGAAAGAAACTGTCCAGCATGACCAGCCGTGAAAAACAACTGAGTCTGCGGGGACTGTGGCCAAAATCAAAGGCGAAGATAGGTGTATAATTTGAGATAGCCGTACAGTCAAAATATGCTTTATCAGCCCAATGACAGACCACCCGGAGAATGCAAAAAGCCTTTAAGTTCAGACAGATCGTAGGCAGAGCTCCATATTAAACCAGCGATTGGTGGAGGTCAACCCTCCGCTTCCGAGGAGCTGCGGCTGCGGGCCCCATCTGTGCCTGTCTCTGGAGCCCGTCGGTTGCTCTCCCCCGTAGACATCAGCCGGGAGTTAAGGAAGTCCTCAGCTTTGCAGGGATGGTTAAACACACGGTAGCCCGATCGAAAAATTCCATGCCTCTCTTCCGTGCTGTGTCTATCACTTGGCCAAAAGCTTGTCGGCATGGTGGCACTGCCTATAAAGAGCAGACAGCCTCCAGCTTCTGTTGGCACACCACCTGACCCTGCTACCACCTAAATATGCATCCTACCTCTCAGCTGTTCATCTCCTGGTTCTCCCTTTCTCTCTGTTTCTTATTATTGCATGCCCCTTCCAGCAACAACCCACAGGAAGCCATTCACTTCCTAATTATCTGCACATCAAACAGGGGTCGCCACGGAGACGCAGACCATAAATTCACCCCCCCTCCCCTCCACTGTGGTGCGATAGCACAGCAACAGCTGCCTCTAATTGGGGCTGTAGGTTCAAACTGCTAACATATGACTTCCCTCCCGTTCGCTAAACGCACTGCCTCTGCCAAGGCCGCAACACACACGGACCAGGTCACCAGCGCCGAGAGGGATGAGGTTTCAGATAAAGAGAGACAGAGAGCGAGCAGAGAAAGAGAAATACACCCATTGATTGCACGGGAAGCTTGGTGTGGTTTTGGGATGGGCTCTGAAGTGGTCCAGTGTGGCCAGCTCCCCACCGCAGAGACCCTCGGGTCAACAGGAGCTCACCCAGATTGACAAAGAAAAAGAGAGGGATGAAGAGAAAAAGAGTGACAGTCTGTGATAACAAAGGCGACCACAGTGCGGTTTCGTGACGGCTCTCTGGGTGAAAACTGATGAGTTATCAGATCCGGCTGGGCCAGATGTGGCAATACCCTAAAATAAAAAACTTTTACACTTAAGAATTAAGAGTAAGAATTCTTCTTACACTTAACCAGCCGTTACTGAAATGTGAAGCACTCCTATCTTTTTCGCCATATTAATAAAAATAAAAAATGCTTTGTGTCTTGTCTTGTAATGAGAGGAGGGGTTAGTTACAGGTTTCTTTTCCTGCTCAAGTACACTTTAGTAGACACATAGATAGATACATGGTCAAAGTGGTCTTCATGTGTTAAACCACCAATAGATAATGAGCTATTTCCAACGCATGACCAATGGAGAGGTGTCAGAAGAGGAGTCCATACTCCAAAGGGCTGGAGAGGCTTTAGTACCTGCCACTGCCATGTAAATTGGACCCTTAGAAAGTGAACGAGCCAGCCTATTGTCTCTAATGGCCTCTTGTTTGAAAAGCCGCCTACAGTGTGAATTGGAGTTTGTATGCACGCTCCAGGGTACGTGCATATGCACTTCCTAGCTTCCTTTTGAGTTTACTGCATTCAGCAGGAAACACAATTAGCCCAATCAAGTGAAAGGAGGGGGTCCGGGAAGGAGGGGTGGAGAGGACTGGGTTTTATGAACATGGGTGGTGAAACGGCAGCATTGTGACGGCAGAGGATATTAGGTGCTTGGCGGCAGCTTTTTTGATGTAGAGGAGTCTTTAGCAGGCATCTGACTCTTGTTAAAGTGGACCAGCGTACAATTAAAGATATATAGCCCGGGACAGCCATGTGATTTGGATACATTAGCGGATTAGATTTTAAAGGGAGTTGTTTAAAGGATGGCCAGTAAATACTATTCTGCACTAATGTGTGCTCTCATGTACGCAGTGAATTAGGTTTCGTTTAAAAGCACCATTTTTAAAAGCACGGTAATGGAAGTCTATTAAAAAGGGATGTTAGGGAGATTAATTATTGGTCCACAAACTGCTGTGTGTGCAGATCCTTATTATGGAAAAAAAATGTATAATCCCAGATGCTACTGCTCTCATTCGTCTTTGTCCTTCCTTTATAACCCTCCCCTTTCTCTTAAGATGCTTTTACGTATCAGGCCTTTACTGTCTTTTATGGCAATTTTTAAGGGTTCATGGAAGTTGTCTTGAGCATTTAGCATTGTGACTGGATGCTCAAGTGAAAATAAAACATTACTGCTTAAATTTTCAATCTGGCATATTGTGTGAAAAAGTGTTTCATCACTGCTATGGGAAGTGTCAGGATGCTGTGGTTCTAGTTTCCGACAACAAAAGATGATAGCTATGTTGGTAGCATATAATTGATCATATCCTGTTATGATAATGTTTGTAACAGCCAGAGCTGTTGCTTTTACTGGCACAGTTTGGGCAATTTACTACTAAAGAGTCCAGTCTACATTTCTACTGGTCTAAGGCAACGTCTTCACTGACATGGATAGATTTAAAAATGCATTTTTACCTCTCCATTGTGGGCTTCCATCCAGGCTAAGATGACATTTCCCACACGAGGAATGCTGTCCAGGGTGGATAAATTAGGAATTAGTACTGTTTTAGTGTAGATGTACGTGGCTTGGCCAGTTTAGTCCGTCTGCTAGGTGTGAGGAAGGGATTGGCTGCTATTGGGAGTAAATAAAGGAAAGGGGGGCCAGCTATTTAAAAAGTTATTGAATCAGGAAATTCCTCTAACACTCTGGGAGGGGCGGGGTCATTGCAAGGCTTAGCGGACCCTCTGTAACCACCCCTCTCATACCACTGGATGGACTCAAAAGTGGGCTCACTGGACGTCCCTTAGTCAGCACATGCAGGGGGTGTAGACAAAAGGTCCATTCTGCCAACAATAGGAGGCATTTAGACCGTCACATACCCTGGTGACTCCAAGGATGGGGATGTTGGGGGTTGTAGGTGAACGGAGAGAGAGTGGAGATAGGAGAGCTTGGAACTTCAATGGAAAAAAAGCTATCCATAGAAAAGGGCCAGTGCTGTGCAACAGCTAAGCTTACCTATGAGCCAGGTCAAAGGTCAGGGACTAGACACACAGAGGAACTTCTGTGGTAAAGCAGAGAGAAGCAGAGGTAAAGGGGGCTGGGCTTAATTACAGAGAGAATGGACAACATGGGTCCAAGACTGTGTCAGGCAATGCAGACTCTTCATTTGTTCTGATGAGACCATTGTGGGGGCAAGAAAACAGCATCTAGCAAAACGTTGATCCTAGCTCAACTTTTGCTACTGCACAGTCTGTAGCCTGTGTGGTGAAGTATTGTGTTTATTGTGCAGATGTTTACCTCGCAAGCATTGGGACAGAGGAACTCATTGCAGTTGTTTTAGCTGTCAAGAGCTGTAGAATCTTGCCTCAAATAGGTATAAACTGCTGTGAAATGTCTTTGCCATGCATATTTTATAACTGGGTCATCCATTGACTCCACTTCAAGTTGCTTACCATGTGCATAAGCCTAAAATGATTTTCTCTTTCTGGTTTGCTTCCTGGTTGTCTCTTTCCCAGGGACCTACATTATATGTCATCCCACCTCTCTCTCCCCACATTTCCTGTCTGTCTCTTAATTGCGTGCAACATATAATGTGCAACATATAATGTGTATAGAGGCTGACTGCGCCAAATCCAGCTCTTGTAATACATACGTGATCTTGGCGTCTAGTAAGCATTCAATCTGAACTTCCTGATTCGTATGCCCCCTTCTGACCTGCCCATGTAGAAAGGCCCTGCTAATGCAGCCCTGTGTACTTAAAAAAAAAAGTCTGAACACACCCTTATTTGTGTTGAGAGATGTTGGAGGGACTTTTGATGAAAGATTTGCATGAGATTTAATGAGTATATGCAAATGCATCTTTTTGTCAACCTGCTGTGACATCAAGATCAACTGCCCTTCACATAAAGCACACACAAGCTCAAGGGGAAAGTAAAGAAGCCACTTTCATCGACATCTAATGGCGGACTTTTTTCTTCTTCCATCCTTATACAGCTCCCAGGTGCCCCATGCCCTCCCTTCCCTTTCTCTGGTCCGAATCAAAGGCTGATACTCTAAACCCGATGAATGACATTGATCTTAATCTGTGAGGAGTAAGGGTAATTTCGATGGGTGTGTGTGTGTAAGTGGAACAGAGAGAAGGTCAAAGGGTCTGTGGAGAGCGGGAAGATGATCTCTGTGCTCCAGCGGGGCACAAAGCGAGGGCGCTAGCTACAGGAGCGCCCTCTCCTACAATGCGCCCTGAGGATCGTTAAGTGATTGTGTTACAGAGAACAGGTGAACTGCGTCTCTCTGCCTCGTCTTTTATATTTTCCTCTCTATTATGATTTACAGGGCTATTCTTCTCTTCTGCCACCCCGCCATAACTTGCGCTGTTCTTTTGAAGGTGGCCTGCTCATTGCTATTGTACCTGGCCAGCTTTGAAGTGCCTAAGTCTTAAATGATGATGAGACAAGGAGAGTGATTTTCTTTAACAGCCAGGGTAAAGGAGGCTCTTGTTTCTGACAGGTGTCTTTTATAGAAGGGAGTGTGCTGGACTGGTGTTTTGTTGGGGATCAGGTATCACCCTTTCCCATCACCTGCTAATCGAATAACATTAGCTTGCCATCTGTGGAGATTTACTGGAACTGACCTCAGTGTACTGTTTAGATTACAGATTAGCCAAGAATATGTGAAAATGATTCATGTAAATAAAGGCCATTGTTTGGCCAAAAACAGACTTCTTTCCGGCTTAATTATGATGTCATTTTTCATCAGCATCAGGCAGCAGAAGCTTTACAGAAAATGAGTAGGGACACATGCTTTCACTGTTAGTTTTAAAGGGTTGGTTTACCCAAATTACTGAAAACATATTTTCACTTACCTCAGTTGTTATCTAGTCAGAGAGTTTGGGTTTTATTTTCCCAGGTTTTGAGTAGGGCTGCACTGATCTCACTTATCTCTCCTGATATGGTTCCAATACACCATCTCAGGGTATCTCCTAATAACTGTTCGAATACCTCTTTCCCCCAAATTTGCATACCACACAGCATAGAGCTCATCAGGATGACTTTTATGTAAGGTAACATGAGGCTATTACATTACTTAATTAATGTAATGGATTGTGGAAACACAAAAAAATGTTTTTAATGTGGATCGGGCTAATATTTACCCCTAGTTTTGAGGTATCCGTTTAAGATTCCTGCTACCACCCCAGTACAATGGAGGTGAAAGGACCACAAACTTCACTGTGAATGACTTTTTACCATAAGACATTGCTACTATAAAAACTGTTGACAGTTTGTCATTTCGATGAACAGGCTCTCTCAAGACCAACTGCTGAAAGCTTACAGTGGCACCCTCAGAATAACTTGAAGTGCCCTTGAGCAAGGCACAAAATCCCAAACTACACCAGAGGTTCTTCTAAAGAACAAGCTGGCTATTAGATTGTATTGCATCTCCTGCTTTTCCTGCTATATTGCAATTTGTGATATAATAATTTGAATAGTGATCCAACCTAGTTAATTAAGGTATTTCAAGGACAGCGTGTCAATGAAGGCCCACTCCCACTGATGTATGCTGAATGCTGTGAGTTAAAGTCAGGATGATCAGACAGAATGGAGCCCTGACAGACTCCATTCATGTGGAAACTAATAACATCAGCTGTTATCTCTTCATTAACTCCAGTCTAAACAGTTCGTCCGTGTGTGTGTGTGTGTGTGTGTGTGTGTGTGTGTGTGTGTGTGTGTGTGTGCTGTGTGTGTGCAAGAGACACTGCAAAAGTGAGAGTATGCATTGAAGTGCATGCATAATAGGGCATGAAGGCATTTGTCTTTGTGTGTGTGTGTGTGTGTGTGTGTGTGTGTGTGTGTGTGTGTGTGTGTGTGTGTGTGTGTGTGTGTGTGTGTGTGTGTGTGTGTGTGTGTGTGTGTGTGTGTGCCTCAACTTTGCATCATTGATTCCTATTCCCACCCTGGTGTAGATCTGGAGCCAGATACGGCAACACCGCTGCGAGCCACGGCCATCTGGGCCTGGCCCGGGGCGGGTATTCTCTCAGTTGAGGGGTGCAGGAACTGTTATGGGGGGATAGAGGTTGCAGGACAGTATTACGACGATGGGGGGGTTGGGATGAGGAGGCTAGGCAGAATAAATACACCCCTCCTCCCCTCCATCCGCCCGCTTCAAGCTTGTGGTATGATGGAGAGGTGGGGGGGAACTGAACACACAGCTGTCCTCAGCCATTATCAGTGATGGATGAAGCCAGAGCAGAGCATCAATGGCATGCCCGGCGCTCACTCACTCGAACGTGTCAGTGTATTGGTGTGTGTGTCTTATTTAACAGTGTGTGTTTGTGTGCGAGAGAGAAGGACAGAGAGAGAGATGCGATGGCGTGCCAGGAATATCCCGATGACGCAAATTAATCCCTCTCAATGTTTTAAACAACAGAATGAGAGGAACAAAAGAGGAAATAAGTTTCTTGTAGTAAATCTTTCCTGTTTTTCTGATTGGATTTTCAGTGGGTAAGGTCTTATTGGTGCAGCTGTTCCAACCGCCAAGCCATTTTACCTTACTCTGGAAGCTCTACCTGTAACATGGTGAGACAGTACAGCATATGTACTTCAGGAGAGGGTAGTTTTAGCTATAAGGCCCAGGCACTTAGGCATTAGAACCAGGAAAATTTCCCACAACATAAATAAATTCCAATAGAATTTCCATGACTAGTGGATCCAAATTTAAAAATTCCAGCCCAAATCCAATCATGGAGATCAACTTTGGGGAACTTGGAGTAAATGGCACAGTACAACGAAAATAGGAAGAAGCACAGAGATTGTGACCGACTAACCCTGGCATTAGTTCACCAAGTAACTCTATGAGTAGTAACTACAACACCAAGCATTTAGCAGCAATGCCTATTTTGCAAAGATCTGCAGATCAATTCCGCTGTGCCACTTTTTGGTGTGACAGGGGTTTTACACTTGCTTGTACAGTATGTGTCAGTAAGCAGATAATTTTCCTTGCAGAGCAACTTGAAAAATCCTGGCTTTCCTTTTCTATTTTTGAGTCAATGTGCTTTAAGGTCATATTAGAGGACACTGGAAAATGCTGGCGAGGCCTGGGAGGTGGAGGCACAAAAATGAGGCATTTGTTTGATGTAAAATCCCAGATGGGAGTTGAACGCTCCAAAAAATTCAGACGTCTGATGACGACCAATGCACTGGTGGATTGTATCTGAAGTGCATGTGTGTGTGAAGAGGGGTTAGAATCCAATTCAATGAAGTTCTCCGCTCCCAGTCCACCAATTAAAGTAATCAATGCCACGCCTGAGTTACCACAGCATCATGGTCTGTGGGCTGTCTTTAGGCCTTCATTCACATCAGAAAGTGGCTTGTGAATACTATTACCTTACCCTTACAAGCGATAAAGCCATTGTCCCTCCGAATCTAAATCTTCTATAATTAACCTTGTGTGTAATCCTGAGAGCTTGCTGACGGATGTCCAAAATACTAATTTAAACTCCAGCCAAGGGTTCCCTGATTAGATTATTGTGCACTGACTCATATTCGCACAATGCCGTCGCCTGACTCAACAGCTGTCAAACACAAGAGATGGGCATAAGCCACCAATTAAATATGTTAATATATTTCATCCTCTTAGGTAGGCGAATTATGTGTGTGAAGAGGCTGGATTCGGGCGAGTTGGTCGTCCTAATTCGCCAAATTTTCACCAATAATTTAGAGCCTCAATTCTTCAGGGTCAACTTGTCAGCACACATCCTTCAAAAACAGTAACAACTGCAGAGAGAAGGGGAGTAGACGTGGAGTGAGCTGGTGGTAGCCAATCTAATAATAGGCAGTCATTTGCATCTGTGTTGGGTCGGAGTGCAAAAACAGACTTGTGGTATTAAAATTGGGACTGGTGGTTCTGTCTGGAGCTCACTGATCCATCAGAGAGAAGTGACAGCCAGGCAGACAAGCCTGTAATGGACTGGTCATGGACCAAAGACCCACCAGAGGATACTTTCTCACAAAGGCATGTGAAAAATACTGAAGCTACAGAGAAGAATGCATACAGAGAGTTGAAAAAAATCAAATAAGCTATCAAATATATGACTTGGTACCCAACAGTTATATTCACCATAAATCATATACATGAACACATCTTTTGTTTCCATTAGAAATTGGCAATGACACTTTACTAGCAGTTGTCTTACACACATCTATGATCTATTGTTTGAAATCCTTTTCACAGGTCTTCACAGATATACCACCTACTGACATCCCTGTCTCTCCCTCTCCCAGTCGTGTGCAGATGAGTGCTGGACCAACTGATAATGATGGGGGAATATTGAGAGAAGAGTAACCCCGCCGTTTCCCCCCTCTCCACGATTCATTAACCCGATTTCCACTGAGCTCTGTCCCACATGTGTCAGCGAGGCTCCCGCTGAGGATTCTGCCGCCCCGCCCGGACCCGTCCTCTGCCCCGTCGCACTCCAGCTCTGCCATCAAACCGACAGATAACTGTCGAGGAGCAGAGCGCCCCCCCGAGTGTCGATAACCTTTCTATGTATACTGTTTTTTAGCGCTCTTTTGCCTCAGAATTGCCTGCTATTTGATCAATCCTCTGTTCTCTAAGCTTTACAATTTTAAATCAATAGTCAGGCAGGCAGGTATTTTAAAATTACTGAGCAAAAAGCCTTGAGATAGTGAGATTTAGATTGTATCTTACATCAGCTAAGAGGCATTAGTAGGAAGGATGTCACTATAAAGAGCTGTCTTGGGTGGCTCGGTGCTGTTGTATAACATACTTAATTTAAATGTAAAGAATGAAAAATCTGCCGGACAATACAATGTGTCATCTACAGTACAGGCCGAAAGTTTGGAAACACCTTCTCATTCAATGCGTTTCCTTTATTTTCATGACTATTTACATTGTAGATTCTCACTGAAGGCATCAAAACTATGAATGAACACATGTGGAATTATGTACTTAACAAAAAAGTGTGAAATAACTGAAAACATGTCTTCTATTCTAGTTTCTTCAAAGTAGCCACCCTTTTCTCTGATTACTGCTTTGCACACTCTTGGTATTCTCTTGATGAGCTTCAAGACGTACTGAACCTGAAATGGTTTTCCAACTGTCTTGAAGGAGTTCCCAGAGATGCTTAGCACTTGTTGGCCCTTTTGCCTTCACTCTGCAGTCCAGCTCACCCCAAACCATCTCGATTGGGTTCAGGTCCGGTGACTGTGGAGGCCAGGTCATCTGGCGCAGCACTCCATCACTCTCCTTCTTGGTCAAATAGCCCTTACACAGCCTGGAGGTGTGTTTGGGGTCATTGTCCTGTTGAAAAATAAATGATGGTCCAACTAAACGCAAACCGGATGGGATGGCATGTCGCTGCAGGATGCTGTGGTAGCCATGCTGGTTCAGTATGCCTTCAATTTTGTATAAATCCCCAACAGTTTCACCAGCAAAGCACCCCCACACCATCACACCTCCTCCTCCATGCTTCACGGTGGGAACCAGGCATGTAGAATCCATCCATTCACCTTTTCTGCGTCGCACAAAGACACAGCGGTTGGAACCAAAGATCTCAAATTTGGACTCATCAGACCAAAGCACAGATTTCCACTGGTCTAATGTCCATTCCTTGTGTTTCTTGGCCCAAACAAATCTCTTCTGCTTGTTGCCTCTCCTTAGCAGTGGTTTCCTAGCAGCTATTTGACCATGAAGGTCTGATTTGCGCAGTCTTCTCTTAACAGTTGTTCTAGAGATGTGTCTGCTGCTAGAACTCTGTGTGGCATTCATCTGGTGTCTAATCTGAGCTGCTGTTAACTTGCGATTTCTGAGGCTGGTGACTCGGATGAACTTATCCTCAGCAGCAGAGGTGACTCTTGGTCCTCCTTTCCTGGGGCGGTCCTCATGTGAGCCAGTTTCGTTGTAGCGCTTGATGGTTTTTGCGACTGCACTTGAGGACACATTCAAAGTTTTCGCAATTTTCCGGACTGACTGACCTTCATTTATTAAAGTAATGATGGCCACTCGTTTCTCTTTACTTAGCTGATTGGTTCTTGCCATAATATGAATTCTAACAGTTGTCCAATAGGGCTGTTGGCTGTGTATCAACCTGACTTCTGCACAACACAACTGATGGTCCAAACCCCATTAATAAGGGAACAAATTCCACCAATTAACCCTGACAAGGCACACCTGTGAAGTGAAAACCATTTCAGGTGACTACCTCATGAAGCTCATTGAGAGAACACCAAGGGTTTGCAGCGCTATCAAAAAAGCAAATGGGCTACTTTGAGGAATCTAAAATATAAGACATGTTTTCATTTATTTCACACTTTTTTGTTAAGTACATAATTCCATATGTGTTCATTCATAGTTTTGATGCCTTCAGTGAGAATCTACAATGTAAATAGTCATGAAAATAAAGAAAACACATTGAATGAGAAGGTGTATCCAAACTTTTGGCCTGTACTGTATAATAATGATCAAAGTGATCAAGCTAATCAAAGTGAATATTTTGTTTTGTAAATATATTATTGCAGCTTCATAAACCCTTACATTTACAATTTGAAACAGATTAAATAGATAAGATGGCACAAAACACAAAACTAAAGCAGTATTAATGGGCAAAAGTAGAAAAGGTTGATGGAGGTATGAATCGTCATAAAATCATTTACATGCTGTCAAATGTGTGTATTTTACGGCATCTTCTAATGTGACTCCCCCAAACGGATCAGAGAACTCTTTCTTAAATTTTGAAGGAGAACATAGGAAAATAAAACAGCCGTATGTTTATGCTTAGTTGGAGTGTGTAGAGGCAGACTCTTGCTGGACAGGCAAAATGTGCATCAACCTCGCCTCCACTACTAGTACATCCTGCTCTCGCCCCCAATCCAGGCCTTGTCCAAACCCCTCCTCCCAGGGCATGCAAAAAGGGATTTGCAGTGTACACAGTCATCACTGAGGCTTCAGCAGTGGACATACTAATGGACTTACTGGGTCTGCTGGAATCAAACAAGATGTTATTTACTTGTAAAACCCTCTACTTTTGTTTTCTCTCAAACGTCCTCCCCCATCTTACCACCATGACGTAGTAGTTAATGGGCTACAAACTTTTATCCATTCCCATCTTAAGCGAAACAACTGCCAAAAACAAGGTGAATCTTTTAAATGATTTAAATGTTTTATTTTATTAAAAGGGCCCCATCATGTAATTTGTACTGGTCTAGTACTGTTGCATACATCATTACTTTGTAAAGATACATATTATCCATAATCCTTAATGTGTAAGAAATCACAAAAATCTGAGTTTTAATGGGTTAATCACCATTAGCCCACTTTCTCCCACCGGTCACTGTCACCCCTCCCAGCAGGCATAAATGTCAAGGGTCAGACCCATCCAAGCTCGCCAATGATCAAACACAGCACTGATTCAGCCCCCAGTGGACCCTAAATGACCATTAAATCAAGCGTTGCATCACAAGGGAGCATGGAAATCGTCAAGATTTCACAGATATACACACATTTTCTCCCTTTCTAGTCTTTAAGGCAAACTTTTGGGTGACATATTGACACACATAGGGACTTTTTGTGGTGGGGTGTTTTGAAAAAATGTAGCAGCCGAACATGGCCCCAGTTAAACACAAACTCATTGATTTGTAGCGTAAACCACCGGGGAGTGTGGAAGGTCTGCGTAGGCCCGAGGTGACACCGGTACTCATCAATTAGCCCTCAATCAATATGTCTCTCATTGAGTTTTACTTCAGCACAGGACAGCCTCCCAGCCAGCCATCCATTCAGCCTCGAGCTGAAGGTGCTCGCAGAGGATGGTTTAGTTTAGTCTCATTTGGTTAACAGGCAGACAGTGTTTATTGGACCAGAAAACCATTTGTTATCCGTTTCCTCTGGAGGAGCAGTCATAAATCAATCTCGATACAAATGTACAAACACAGAAGCGCCCCGGTGATTACTCCAAATAAACACAAGTACACGCATACACACATGCATAAACACACATGCACACAGGGAGGCGTGGGTGTGCACTCGCATACACACAAACTTGCACAAACTCCACTCTTATGCACACACAGATAGACACACACTTGCTTTAAACGAGTAATTATCACATTAACATTGAGGATATGTGTTTTTGTGACATATGGCCACTACATTCATAAGTACTGCTGCAAGTGTGAATCCCAATATTTACAGTAGGCCAGCTTGCTTATAATGGTTACAATATTTGCTTTATCTTATAGCCCACCCATATGCAGTGATGACATGCTGATGGTGGTACCCATACAAGTTGGTTACAGCAGGCTGAAATGAACATGTGGCTAGAAGGTTACAGGTTTAGTCCGGTTGACAAGTAATTATTCCTTCCCTGTCAAGGTAAAAGTGGCAAACTAGGCAGATGGAGTTTGTTTTATTTGCTTAGGTTTTAGATATCCTTATCTGGGGTCATTGCTTCCACTTGGTGGAATGGAATGGAGTGTGGTTTGTTATCCAGCAACGTTTAATTTTCAGAACAGTGTCCTGGTTACTCCACAGACCTTGATGTTAACGGTTTTCTTTTTTCGGGAGAAAGTAGTTCCATTGACAAAGGTTCACAGGAGCCTTGTGGGTAATGGCTTAGGGATTTAATTCATAAATGTGATCTAACAAAGGTGAAGGGCAAATATTCACCATATATGTTATTTATATTGTTTGTAATTGGGATGAAGTAAACATATGTTGAGTATTTTAACATAAAATTGTTTGATTGTGTTGAATTAAAAACCTAAAAATGCAGCGGGTCCACCAGACCCACGAACACTGGCTGAATAACAAAAATATGAACACCACACAAAGGTTAAGAAGATGGATGGATAGATGGATGGATGGATATATAGATGGATGGATGGATAGATAGATAGAGTAGATAAGGTTTTGGTTTTCAGTGCTGTGAGAACCACAAACTAAAATCCATTTACTTATTTTTTGATGCCCTTAGAGACCTCAGAAGCTGATATCATGAAACCTCATCACATGAAAACCATATACTGGACATGGCTAAATACCACTAGGGCTAAATGAGAGAATGTTTTTAGGTAAACTCACCCTTTAAACTTTCTTCTTTCCTCTGGAATTATATTCAGATTTTGTATATAAGTATATACTTTGTGGTTTGTGCAGTTCTTACACGTGATTTATCGTCCTGTCTCTCTCTTCTATCTTCCGTGAAGCACTTTGTGACTACTGTTTTGAAATGACTCACAGCTGAGTGTCTCTACACTTAAGGTGTGTAACATGGTGATTGAGTTGGCTGTTAATATTGAAACATTGAGCCTTGGAATAGCCTAATATACTGTAATACAGTGTGGCAGCTTCACCGCGAGTTTGGGCTGGTTTTGGACATGCTTGTGGCTTTAACTGTTAGATGTCATATTGCATCGGGGCTCAGGCGCTGACAGGCACATTGTGAGGACTCTTGGCACAGCAGGATAATTGCCAGAGGCTTGCCTTAAAACAAGGGCTTCAAAGAAACCTGTAACTTACATAAGAGGACAGCACTTATGCGATCAATGCCCTCGCAACAATGGCATTCAAAATCAATATGGACTGAGCATATGCCAGGGGAAAGAATGGATGAAGGAAGTGAATGGATGTCAGCACAGAAATATTATATCAGTGGATGCATGTTTCTGGTTTCATGACTACTAAATGGTTAACATTACTGTTTAAATTTATTTTAATAATAAATGCTTCACAGAGGCTTTTCCCCATCTTCCTTCCTATTGTTACAATTCTCTCTTGTTCTGTACCCTATCTCACAATCATTGAATTTCTCTCACTTTTTTATCTCTCCTTCTTTATCTTCCCCACTCTCCCTTGCTTTTCCTTTCTTTTTCTAGGTGCTGTGTTGTGCAGCCAAGACAGTTTCTTCCTCAGAACACGGTCTTGAAAGGCTATTCATGGATTCTTCAATGAAACCCTATTACATTTGTGTGCGAGTGTGTGTGAGAGAGAGGGAAAGAGAGACGAAGAACGAGAAATGAAGAGAGGGAAAGGTACTCCGGGGGCCGGGCTACAGTACCATCTGTATGCAAATCTCCTCAGACTTTGGTAAACTTTGATCAAACACTCTGGCCTCCTTTTCGTTCCCTTCCCACCCTCCCTCCCTCCCTGTCCACTATGTGCTCTGCAATTACTGTAGCTCCACAGCTCTTTGTCAGGGCTGCATATTACTCAGCTAGGGCAATTTGTTGCCTCGAGGAACTGCGCGCACCCACACACACACACACACACACACACACACACACACACACACACACACACACACACACACACACACACACACACACTTATGTTTTCTGCCCCAATACCCCCTGATACCCTTTTGTATCAGGATGCCTTACCTACCACAACCCCAACACACACCATTTCTAAGCACCTGCGACCACGCTGGACCCTACAACAGATGGTGACAGCCCCCTCACACACAGACACACACACACACACACACTCCCCCCACAGATAGCAAGGCTCTTGGCAAACAGAGCCCAGTGTGGCACATGGGTGACGGGCATGCCTTTGTGCAGAGGTTGGGCACATTTCAGGCACACACACTTGTGTATTGACACACACATACACACACACACACACACACACATACACAGTAGCCATTGTTTCCCCCATATGGGAAGGTTAACATGTTGAAAACAGATCCGGTGTCCAACAGGACAATAGAAGTGTTGTCAATTATTGCTGGCGGTAATGAAGATCTCAAAACAGATGACAAGATGCACATGAAAAACACAAACATGCCACATTATCTCTTGTTTAGCTTTAATGTACATACGACTGTCAGTGGGGTGTAAGCCCATTAGAGTTGTCATGTGTGTGTCTGGGCAGCTCCAGCCAGGCAGCCAGTGGGCAGAGGGATAATGGGTATTAATCGGGGAAAAGCCATGGCCATATGTCTGTTCAATGTAGGAGATGGCTATTCCCTGAATGTCAGCTTCCCTCTAAAACAATTAGCCTCATTTCAGAGAGTAGATAGCTTTACTGTGGTTGAAGCGTGTAAGCATATGAGTTTGTGTTTTGGGGGGGGGAATTTAATTGTGTGCGCCCAGCTGAGAGGTGTACGGTTTTTATGTTTGTTTAACACAGGGGGTGTGGGCAGGAAATGTGGCACTGGACACTGTTAGGATGTGTGTGTTTCAACAGTACTGTACATGTGTCTGCGTGTTCTATTTCTTCTTAAATGTCACAGTTATTCTGAAGCAAACTGCCTCTGCTGGGTGCAATATGTTGTTTTTCTTAATTTTTTCTCTGGGATGTTATTGTCCATAAACTTGTTTTTTCATCCTATAACCAAGCAGGATAAGCCATTAGGCAGATGGTAAGGGGAAGTCCCATGAGAGGACACACACACACACACACACACACACACACACAAGACACTAGATCCTTTCCACACACACACACACACACACATGCACATGCACAGTAAGTGTGCACAAAGACACCAGGCCCACCAGACTCCTGTTATGTAATCCACCAGTTCAACTCCCCCACCGAGAGGCTCAGTCTCGGGCTGTCTCAACTCCAAAACAAAGTCATCAGTCTTCATATAGCGCTGTCTCTCATGTAGTGAACATACAGTACTTCTGGATAATTTGGGTACCGCTTCTATGGATAAATGGGGTCTTAAGCAGTTAAATGTAAAGAACGTGGCACCGAAAAAGTAAAGATTGGAGTGTTTGATTCATCCTGTTGTACTGTAAAGCGTTCATACGTCGTTTGTGCCGAAAAATAATCACCCTGTCGTACCGTGCTATGCAGTCATGGCGTTTTAATGTCCTGTTAATTCCCTTCTCTGCAAGTCTATTTCACCTTCCCTCTGTGAACACACTGTCGTGCTGAATGGCTACGCAGACCGTGGCAACAGATTTCTCTTTCAGCCATCTCCAGAGAACGCCTGGCCAGACTCCTGAGTGGCACATATTTGGGCAAAGGCCCGGCACTAGAGGCACAGAGGGAAGGAGGAAAGAGGGGAGGAGGAGGAGTAGGTGTGGGGAGGAGGAGGAGGCCAAAGCCATGTGGCTGATGTTGGTAAACAGTATCTAGCCTTGTCCTGGCACCGTGGCAGGCAGCGCACAACGCCGGAGATACCAGGCCACACACAGACCGGGACAAAAGGTAGACACACATACAGACATTAGCATTCATATGCACACACATACACGCAGAAATACACAGACTACTAACAGACAAATAAAAGACTCACTCTCAGTGTCTGCCACTCAGCAGCTGCTCCAGTTTCCATGGCAACAGCCTGAACAATGTAGTAGGAAGGGCTCTGTCGGTGAGAGAGGGAAACAGAGAGAGAGAGAATGTGTGCTCTGGTGCACTTGAAGTGTGTGTGCGTAGGTGTGTGTGTGGGTGGGTGTGAGAGGCTACAGAGGGGTAGGCAGCCACAGGGTGCTGAGACAGAGAATACAGAAGACACTCTCTTTATTTCTTTGTCAGGATGAGTCTTTGAGAGCAGCAAAACAAATACGGAAATGTGGAGGCAAATAGAAAAATAAACCGATAATAAGACAGAATTGAATGGTTTAAGGGTGACGTTCACAGTTTCAGTGACAATGAAAGATTCACAACGGCAGAGATTAGGATTTTATGATGTCTATTTATTTTTCAAAATGAGGTATTTCAAAGTGCTATGAGTTGCAGCACTATATGTACATTTTAAAAGTGAAAAAAACACATCTTATATCCGTTTACCCAGTTCTATGCACCCGATAGTTACAAATATAAACAAAAGAGGAAGAAAGAAAAAGGCCAGGTACATGAGGATAGAACACATTTTCTGTACAAAAGAATTATATGAGATAAAAGAAATAAAAAGACGAGATAAAGTGATATCTACCGAGAACTCATTTTCATACGAAAATATAAGTATCAAATTTAGTATGTATCAGGTTCACACTAAAAGCATAAAGGTGTGTAGAATTAGTAATATGATACAATACAAAGAAATAGAAGAAAAAAACAATATATTGTTATATTACAAAGTTTCATGACTCTCAAAAATTGAGGCCTTACAGTACTTTTAAAGGTATATAAACTTCCAGTCTAGTTATTGGCAGCTTCCTGACATGTATAAAAAAAAAAACAAGGACAAAATGTATTACAAAACAAGGCAGATCTGAGTGTATTTTGTCTGTACACTATTGTTATATACAAAAGTGTCAGCTAGCAAGGTGCACAGTTATACATCCACTGACTTGGTTTGAGCACCAGTGTGAGAGAGGAGTGAGAGAAAGAGAACCTGTAGTGGCATTGTTTATGTGACCCATAACGCCTCAGTCGTCATAGTCTCTTCAGTTTTGCAGTGGTGAAGGCAAAATAAGTGTGCACTGCGTCTTATACGTGAACTCTCCAAGCAAAGTGCCCTCTAACACCCATGCCTGTGGGAATCAACTGATTCCAGGCTGGTGTCACAGTGAGTACAAAAAAACACACAAATGATATTAAAAAAAAGGAAGGGAAGACTAAGACAATAGTCCTCTCCTTCCTCATTCTTTTCTCTTTTCATCTTTCCTCAATGTGACTGGATTGAAAAAGTAAACCCTAAACATTCTTAACGTCAACAAATGTGCAAAAAAAGTGGCGGCAGTGAAAGTCCGAGCATCCCACCGGGGACCCCGCCCCTCTCCTCTAGGTGTGTTTATCGGCATCTGAAGAGAAACGTCCTCTGACAGGTTTGTGGTTTGTGTGGTTTGTATCCGATATGCAGGCCTATGTGTCTGTGCTGAAATCTATAGGCCTGTGTGTGTGTACATCTAATTGTGTTTCAGACAGACTGAGTCGGAGGCGGCGAGGGGAGGTCACCCAGGGTATACTGTATGTGAGTGTTTCTGTGTTGTAGTGGTTGTCTGTTAGCGAGTCCTAGCCTGCTCCAGCCTGCGCATCAGCTGCTGCCTGCGGGCTTGGAGCCTGTCCTTCTCCTGCTGGAGCCTCATCTCCTCTGTCTCCAGTGAGCTCACATACTCAGTGGCCTTCTTCAGGATCAGCACCTTCGCAGCTTTCTCGTTGTGCGCCAGCTCCGGCACGTGGTCGCGCAACGTCAGGAAGCTGGAGCGCAGGTCGTTGCGGCGCTGGCGCTCCAGGATGTTGTGGTTGCGCCTGCGCTCGCTGTCCTCTGAGTCGGAGCTGCCGCGTGGGCTGCAGTCTCCGCTGGCGCTGCGCTTGCTGCGTGCCCCCGATGAGCTGGTGAGTGAGCTGCAGGAGGAAGACGAGGAGGATGATGAGATGGTTCTGGTGGGAGGTCGAGGTGCGTCGGATGTCCTTTGCTTCTTTGGAGGTGGGGCGGGGTCGTCGTCTGAAGCGTACGGTGAGGGGGCGGCGTAGTTGTGTTGCTGCTGGTGGACCGAGCTCCTCTTCAGGATCAGCTCCTGAGGAGCTCTGCTGACGAACCGACTCACCACACCGGACCCCCTCGCGTCGTGGCTCTTTGGATGCACAGAGATGGTGACTGTACCCGTCGCCATGGGTGAAGCCTTGTTGATTGTGGAGCGCCTCTTCTCTACTGTAACCACATCAATCTCCTCCTCTTCCTCGTCATCCTCGTCGTCCTCGTCGTCCTCTTCTTCCTCCTCGTCCTCTTCTTCTTCCTCGTCGTCTTCATCGTCATCTTCCTCTTCTGGGAAGAGAAAACAGAATGTTAGTGACTTAATCGCTGTAACACACCAAGTATTTCCACCAGGTCATCTATGTACCAGCAGGTGACAGGTATGTATGTGAGTGAGATCAAGAGAGTGTGTGGGAGTGAGCGCGTTGCTCGTAGGCTGTTCGCATGAGCAGAACTCTCTTAATGCTTAGTGTCAGTCGCTCCTCAACTAATCTACTCTGCAGGTGTTGACACGTTCAGTCTCAGCGCTGAGCAGACAGGCTGGATTTCTGCCTTTCATTCTCTATCCCTCCTTCAAAACTTCTCCTAATCTTCTCTCCGGTTTTAGTCTGATGCCTTCAAGTCTATCAGTGCAGCCACAGTCACGCTGTCGGTGTGTGAGGCATTAAGAACTTAACTTTAACTTTGACCTCTGATGAAATAATTAAAAAAAACTAGCTTTTTTTTTTCCAGCTAAGCTCTTCGTCTTAATACCTGTGCTGGAATTGAGCTGAGCAGCTGAGACTTATCATGGACTGGCGCCTTTGAAGATGAGAGGAAGTGGCCAATCATGAGGCAGAGTGTGTGAGGCCCAGTTTAAATGCCTTTGTGATAATGGCACTCATTATCAGCTCAGGAGCATCTGAAGAGTGTGGCATTTTACAGCTTACAGTATCCCACTTCAGACACCACTGCACCATGGTGCTGTCTCAGCACACTCGGAAAAAAACACACACAAAATCTGGGCTGCCATCAAAACAAAGCTGGGCACAGCTGGGTGGATGAGGGGGCGTGGCTGGCTTTTCCACATGTGAAGCTGGGATTTAGCTGTTTGGTGTTTCACTCTCAGAATGGAACAGCTCATTTATTGGAGCTGGAAAGAGTATAAATAGAAGGAAGAGGACATAATTTCTGCCTTGGGAAATAAAATAAAGCCACACTTCTCTGCCACTGCCTTACAGCTGTACAACTGAGCTTTGGAGTGGGACGGCCCTTGTTCCCATGCAGGCCTCTTCAATAGAAACACTGGCTTAACTATGTGGATCCAACTACATTGTACGAAGTCTGTGTCTCTTTGATGAGAAAGT
Organism: Perca fluviatilis; assembly: GCF_010015445.1. Classification (NCBI taxonomy): domain Eukaryota; kingdom Metazoa; phylum Chordata; class Actinopteri; order Perciformes; family Percidae; genus Perca; species Perca fluviatilis. The sequence continues at coordinate 22,066,659 of NC_053129.1, forward strand.
AAACACCTGCAACACAAAGAGCGACGCGTCTTAACGCTGCGAGCGGCGGAAGCGCATTGGAGCGGTACTGTGCGCAGGATGGTGGGGCGGCAGGCGATCGGATCACCACCCTTTAAGCCTCGGAGCTGGAGCGGCGCCAGGGAGACAGCTGTCGAGATGGAGCGCCTTTCAAAGCCGCCACCCACTAAAAGAAGCAGCCAGACCCCTCCGTCCTCTTTTCTTCGCGGTGGAGGAGGTGTTTGGCAAGGCTGGCTGAGTCTACCCCCTGTGCCAAGCTGGAGGCCTTTGTACTGCTGTTTCACAGCGAAAACACGCTGATAAGGACTCGTGAGTGTTTGTTTAGGGAACTCATATGCGGTAATAGATGGGAGAAGAAGTCTTAAGGCGATTAAATACACACAGCACTAATTTCCCAATCCAAACACATATTACTTCCTACAGTATACTTCAAAAGAATCAGAAAAAAACAGGAGTGTGTTAATCTGTATTCCCGAGTGTATGGTTTTGTTGTGGTGGGCTATCTTCCTTAGGTTATTATAGCGTAACTCCTTTCCCTTTTCTTGGGGCTAATTTAAGTTATTAGCTGAACTCGAGGTAGCAGTTTGTACAGGCTGTCCAAAATAAGTGCCAATTTCTCACCCACTGTGCTCAAATGTCCCTTTATCCATGCGTAATGAAAGGCTTCACGGCATGGTGAGCCAGACACTTTATCAGCTCATCACATTATAGAACACGTTTTCATCTTGCCCTCCTACAACCGGGTCCGGCTGCAGTCAGTGAGTGTGTTGTTTTTTGTTTGGCTCGGATGCCAACTGAGTTCAGGAAGGCACACAATTCCCCATTTTACTGCCATCTGCCGGATGAAGAGCCCGCTGATTACATAAACCTCGTTCACTTTGTCATTGCTTGTGTGTGTGTGTGTGTGAGAGAGAGAGAGAGAGAGAGAGAGAGAGAGAGAGAGAGAGAGAGAGAGAGAGAGAGAGAGAGAGGTGTGTGTGTGTGTGTGTGTGTGTGTGTGAGTGTGAGTGTGTGTGCGCGCGCGTGTGTGGAATGTAACTAGATAATCCGATTCTGGGCCAGTCATATGAACAAGCTCCAGTCACTACAATAATGATGATAAAAAATAATGATAATAATAACAACAATAATCATGCTAATAATACTGTTATATTTTAGTGTTGGATGTTTTCTTGTCAGCAAAAGCTTTTAGCGCGTCTTTAAATTCTTACCGGAATCATTTTGAGCGCTCCCATTGGTTGTGGATGTGCTTACGGTCCCGGTTGAGTCCCTGCTGCCGTTCTTCTTGTTGACCGGGAAAGGGAAGACTATCGTGGGGTCCACACACTCTGACACCGAGCTGCGGCTCACAACCTCCGGCGCCTTGACGCACACGTTCCTGGCGCCTGTGGCAGTGGAAATAGCCTTGCCGAGTTTCTCCGTGACCACCCGCTCCAGCTTTTCCCTGGCAGAGAAGCCACTCCACATACAGTCCTGGATAATGATGTTATTGGGGTTAGTATCCAAAGCGGAGCCGAACAGGTCCACATCGTTGGAGGCACCCCAAATATCGTCCTCGGGCAGGAGCAGTAGCTCAGAAGCCCAGTCCAGTGGGTCCCCTAAGCCGAAGCCCAGAGGGTCTGCTTCCGGGGAGGCATTCGCCGGCTCCCCCGGTAGCGCGGCTCGGCTCGGGGAGAGGGGCGGAGTGGGCAACAACTCGAATTTCTTCCAGATGTCCTCCCCCGGTGGCGCGGAGTCGGGACCACAGAAGTAGAAGTCGTCCTCATCCGGGTAGAAACACGGTTGTAAGGAGTCAAACTCCAAATCGGAGTTTTTACTTATGATCGCCGGCATTCTATCCCACAATCGAAAAACCTGTAAAGGAACAAAAGATACTTTAGTCTCCAAAAGGAAAGAGCGTCTCTCCCCATTCACACTCTTCTCTGTAACACCTGAAAACTATCGCTGCAGAAAGAGCATGAGTCAAAGCCCACACGCAGACACACAGTCTGCTCCACTAAATCCCACACTCACTTCTCTGTGGGGTTTAAAAACCACACAAATATCACAGGAGAATGTGCGTAAATGTGACCGTGACGCACAAAGTGTGCAAAACGACGCATTGGCCCACCACTCACTAAACATGCCAGAAAATGTGATTAGGACACAAAAAAGCATGTTTACCGAAAACACATGAAATGACAACAATCCAATCTATTAGAGACTCTGTTGTGGATTAAAAAGAAAAAAATAATTGAGGAAACAATAACACGTTTCTATGTTTAGCCGCTGAAAGGAGAAGATGCTCACCTTGTCCTGACTTGAGATGATAATGTGCGAACCAATTTTTCTCGTATCTCGTAGTCAGAAATACAGACACCAGATTTGGAGCAGTCATCTACTTAGGGAGCACAGACAGTCCTCTGACACACATTCTGGCTGGCTGCAGAGTGTTATACACTCAGTTCTGCTGGAGGACAGCAGACTCCTCCCTCCCAGGCTGGGGGGTGGTACAGTCGGGCTTTGGGTTTGATGCGGCGCGGCAGACAGGCTGGCTGGGAGCTTTCTTTCAAGGTGAATCGAGAAAAGAGCCTAAAGATTGCGAGCAAGAATGAAAGCAAGAAAGGAAGAACGTTCAAGGAAGGAAGAAAGAAAATATATACTATTGACAGCTTCAGGCAAACAATATTTTCTCTCTCCCCATTCTCTCCACTGGGATGTCAGACCCCGGATCAGCTATGAAACAGTCGAAGTAACCCAGGGGCTGTTAGTGATTTGATGTCTTGCTCAGATTGCTCAAGGGCACTGCAGCAGGCTGCTGACCTGGGGGCTTGAACCGTCCAAGTGAAGGGCAGTGTTTTTAAACCAACCCCTCACACACAAACACACACACATTATCCTCAAATATTACCTTTAAACATTTATTGTACATTGATAAAACAATTTGTTGCTTAATGGCAGTATTTCTTATTTTTTTTTAAGTTAATTGTTTTTTTTTACAGATAAAAAAACTGGGCTTAGTTAGTCGATGTTGTCAATTCTAGTGGTAAAATAATGATTTCTATATATGGCATTTACAATGATCACTTCTTGTGAATACACACACTCACACTTGCGTATCATCTCAAATGATGTGTAGAGATGTATTCCTTCACTTCAAATCCTACTGCCATTCTCTTGCTCTCCTGTAGAGCTTTAAATATCATCTTCTCTTTTGTCTGAGGGCCATCAGCATCCCTGGATGAAAGGCTCACTGCGCCCTCATATGGACACTCAGAGAACAGCAGCAGATACGCGCACCATCACCCCAAACACAGCGAGCCAGACAGACAAAGGCATAAAAACACCATCGATTTTCCTCCCCGAAAAATGCAAGAAAAAAATGCCACTTGGAAAAAAAAATAGCAGACTTCTCTCGGACTGTATAAGTAGCGACATTACCCCAGGCAAAAGGCTGTGTAGGTCCGGGGAGTTTTCAGCTGTCTCTGAGACGAGCCTGTTACGTAACCACAAGCGGTGGTTGTAGCCTGGAGTCATTCCCATTCCCTTTTCTAATGACAGCTTAGGAGAAATGGCGCATCTGTAATTATGCGCACGGGCGTACACAGTCCCTGATATTGACTTATTCGGGGAAGCGTTTGCAGAACGGATTCAATGGCAGCTGTGAGCAGGAAGAATGACACTTCCAGTCTTTTTCAGCCAGACAATAGATGATGATGAAACCATTTGTTTGCATTTGTAAAAAATAAATGAATAAATAAATATATGTTAAAGGAGTCAATTCAGGAACACATTACTGCTAACAAAGTAGATCCCAGATTTATGAATTCAGTAAAATTACCATTCAATACCAGAAACATACTTTTTAGTCCCCGCATGTGGAAATATTGGGATTTTTTTTTTCCTCTGTTGGGGTTGAGTTCAAACAACCACAGCCAGTGAAAAGTGAGAATCTGCAGCTGTTTTGTCCACAGAGTAGGAATAGCAGGGAGTTTCCTGGGACTGGCTACTCAGCTCTCAGGAACTGGGGAGATGGTTTGGGAGTAAAAAACTCCCCACAGGCTCTCTTATTTTTTCTCAACTGCTGCTAAGCTCTGACCCTCTAGCATCAGCAGCTTCCTCTGCTGTGAAACAGGGCAGAGAGTGGGAGTGAGAGCAGAAGGGAAAGTTGTTTTTTGTGTCCATTGCAGATAGAGCGAGGACCGGAAGCTGTATACTGCTGCTTGTTTTCTGTGGACCAGCAGAGTAAACACTTAAGAAAATAAGCCTGTGGATAGGGGAATATTGGCTTTATGCAGTTGTCTTGGCATAGAGGCAAAGACACTTAGGGGATGAGTGCATTTACATAAACTGCACACGTTCCCCCACTGATTGCACTTAAATTGCCCAGATGTTGATGCTGATTGTTATGTCTGGTTACTGCTGATTTGTATTCATATCATTAAACCGCTTCTCACATAAAGGAAACTAAATGAACACTTTTTTCTCCCTAGTTGTCTACAACTTATTGTATTCATTGAATTATTGCTTAATATGTGGCTAATTACACTTATCCCCCTTATAAAGAACCCCCTGCTCACAATGGGACTACCTTGGATAAATAAACTCTGTATAAAAATAGAGACAAGACAAAGAGACGTAGAGATAAAGGCAGACTTGTCAGAGGTGGACTAATGCTGGCGTCTTTGCCTGTTGTTTTTATGAGAGTCATGGCATGCCTAGGCTTCCTCCCACCATTCACCACTGGACCGGGACATGGATGGTTAAGCAATTAGGCCAGTTTTGATAAAAGATTCATAAGTTACCCCAGTGGATAGTGCAGAGACAAGCATATGTGAGTAAAACCTGCTGCAGTGACATTGGGAAAGGCTGTGTTAGGTTAGAGAGCACGCACATCATATCAATATTTGAATTGTGTGTGTGTGTGTGTGTGTGTGTGTGTGTGTGTGTGTGTGTGTGTGTGTGTGTGTGTGTGTGTGTGTGTGTGTGTGTGTGTGTGTGTGTGTGTGAGAGAGTGAGAGAGCTGGCTGTGTAGGTTTGTATTGATGTTCTAGTTTTGTTTGTAGTGTAAACATTTAGGGATACAGTTGGTATATACAGTCATCACATCACCTCAACTCATCCATGATATGGTATATAATCATTGAGCGTTAGAAATAGATTACAAAACATTACAATACCAAACAGACTTGTATGAAGCAATGGTCTGAATCCACAGAGTGCTTTATCTGGGCAACTTGTGTTCAACTCAATGACATGGTTTATTTGAATCTTACATGAATGTAGTCATAAACATTAAATGGACAGTTTTATGCTTTGTATATAAACATGTATATTGTCTCACTGGATTATGGCCACATTTTATAAGAATTTCGCACATACATTTTATATACACCTAGTTGCCAGTTCATTGTAACAGCACTGCGATACATCCTGCCTTCATGAAGCTGTTGTTGTTTTGGAGAGGTGTTGATTTCAATGTACGCTCATTTTAGAGGCTGTTTAGTTTAGTTTGTGGTACTGTTGGACTGTATTGCGTTATACTGACGGGTGTTTCTATTATTTTATCCACCCCCTTTACTCACTGAGGGTTGGCTTAATAACGAATACCTTTGTATAGTGTAATACAGTTCGACAGCACCTCAAAATATATCCTGCAAATGATCAGAAAAATTATAATCTTCGTGAAGGTTGGTTTTATTGCAGGACTTCTGTGCTACACTGTATTAGTTTTAACTTGCTGTACCGAATAAACTGGCAACTGAGTGTATATACTGTAGGACAGTACCTTTTATGTTCTGTGTTACAGTATTACATACACACTGATTAAGTAAAGATAGCCAAAAACGTTTGATTAAAGCATGGTGTACCGGAGAAGAGTTGTGCAACATGTTTATTTATATATTCATATACATTTATATATTTATATACATTTAACAGGCACTCTACACCAAACTACTAAAATGAGTGAAACAGCAGATCTAATTAAACATTGTTCAATTTAATCAAGCAAAAAAATGCAATGGTCTGGAAATTCAAGTGGCCAGCCCTTGTGGATTTATAACAAACAGAAACAATAATGTTGCAGTGGTGAGACATTTGTCATGCATGAACATAACTCCCTACATTACACTGCAAACAAAGAGCTTCTGCCCCCTTTCCCAGGCTCTACAAATAAAATGTGCAACTTTAAACAATATAAATGCATCATGTGTTTTCATGCAATCAGAAACTTTCTTTGGTTTTTTATCATTGGGTAATAGCTTGGTCATCATTCTGGTATTTCAACATGTATTTTGAAGTGTCTGAATAATCCAGTTCTATTTACAAGCAGAGTCAAATATTTAACAGCATCAGAGTTTCAACGTGATAGCATGACTTCGCGTAAACATACACGCCCCACTTTCTTAAGCCAAGTGGCGTGTTATCTGTACGCATTTTGAGCTATCCGCGTGTATCTGTCTATGCTGTATACAGCGGATGGCATTCTCCAACGTCACAGCATAAACATACACGCCACTTTCTTAAGCCACATGGCGTGTTATCGCGAGGCTACGTGTTATCGCGAGGCTATGGTTGGGTTTAGGAAACGTCACACGCGGGTTGGGTTTAGGAAAAGAAGAACCGCTTTGGTTTAAAGAAGAAAGCTATGGTTGGGTTTAGAGAAAGAAGAACCGGTTGGGTTTAGGAAAACAAACGTGGAAAGGAAACGTCACACACAGGACAAGAAGGAAATGTGACACGTGAGACACAATCCCCGCTCTCCTGGGTGAAAGTCCTGTGTTTTACCCATCCTCCACCCCGGCCAACCTCCCTACGCGGATTTTCGCCCTTTCATACTAATCACTATAGCGTCAATTCACACGCAATTGCAAGGCAATGTAAGTCAATGGAGGCCAAAACGGCGTTGATAAACACGCTAAAAAGCAAGTTTGCGTCTTGATAATACGCCAATATTGGCGTGTCATACATACGCCACTTCATGAGATCAGTCTGAGAGTTTTATAAAAGCCTTATGTGTGAGCTTCATATATGGTCCATATAGGACCCTGCACAGGACAAGACAAGCTTGTTAACCTGCTAATAGTTCCCTATAGCAGCTCAGAGCGCCACACAGTGTCATCACTCAGTGTGTCTGTGGAAGGCATTACGTCTCCTCTTCTTTAATCATGTCAGGTCAGATTCCACAGTGGCATCTTCTCCTCAAACAAAACCAACTCCCAACAAGAGGCTATGTTTGTCCATGATCCACATCATTACATTTCAGCTCCAGCAAAACCCTCCGCCCCAACACAGTGGAGCCTACACATCCCTCTTCCCCACCCCCCTCACCTTCACCTCACCCCCAGCTAAACCAGGCATTACCTTATCCCTAAAGCCACTTAACAGCACCCCGATCAAACATCAGCTTCAGTCCCACTCACATCTTGGATCGACATTTGTTTTAGGTCTTGTAGTGCCCTTTATGTTTTTTTTCATTGACAGTGCCATGTGTGTTTTCTGTGATTGCCATTAACAGTGATTCACCCAAAGAATACCAAAGTTATTATTAAAATTATTCGGTTATCAGGTAGGACTCATGGGTATTTCATTTTCTGTTGATTCACTGTCTTGTTAGAATTGCTCAAGGGTACTCTATATAGAATATGACTGGCACTCCGATGATAATTCAGGTAAAAAAGAAGCTCTTGTAACGTTGCTGCAAGAGATGACTTCATCATCATTTTGTAAGAGACTTGGCCTTGTAGTGAAAAGCAGGAGCGAGTTGCAACAAATCCTTGAGGAATTTGTATGAGATCTTACAGTAATAGCAATTCCTCAGTGAACAAACCCTACCAAAACATTTTCCCCAACATCATGAAGTTATTTTAAATATAAACTAGTATGACAAATATTTTTTTTCCTACGTCTATTTTAGGGGGATATTTTCCCATCAAGTCTATTTTGGGAAGAATAAACTTGTTGAGGAAGTATTATGGCCTTTTTGATATTGGACTTTTGAGTGTGCCAGAAGTGTGCTTGCATGAAGGAAGTGGCTGCCGTCTTGTTACATCTTGCCTCCAAACTGTGTCTAAGTATCTACAGTTCTACCTGTACAATTAAACCGGCACATGCGATGATTCATAGAGTATATAATCATCACTTTTTCCACTTTAGTAATGTTTCTGTATGTTTTTGCCAGGATCTCGGGAGTAATCCATTCCTCCCAAGTTAATCCTTCCTGTGACACGTTAGCAAACATTGAAAATGAATGTTAAGGCACACCCCTCTTAGGAAATAAGTCTTCATATATATAAAGTAACAGAATATATTACAGTAATGCACATCCAATTTGGCACACAAGCTAATTTACATGGGTATATTTCATCAGAATATTAAGCACTGTGAGATATATCATATCTCAGTATGAGCCATGATACGGATGCTGGTGTCATTGAAGGTTGCCGTTAAAGGAAGTACCAGACACATTAAAATGGAAGAAATGCAGTTACCTACCAGTAGACCAGGTGAAGAATGCGTAAAGAGATTTCACGCCGATGGTGACTAGGCATCCTTTCTGTGTGGGAGCTTTCTCCGAGATGAAAAGCGATATGCCTGTTTTTCTCACCCTTTTGCTGAAGTGAAAGTATAGATTAGAAACATAATCATGAGAGGGCACGAAACAAATATCTTGACAGTCCTTAGATTTTTTTCTGTGCATATTTCTTTCATCGATTTTTTTCTTAGTGTCCCATATTAATGATTACTGCCTTCAGCAGTTCCCATTGCAGCGCAAAATGGGAGGTAATTGTGCATCACTGTTGTTGCATGGATCACATTACCAGTTATAGATCAAGTCACGACCATGGATCAATGAGCTTGGCCCTGAAGGTGAACATCATTAGGATGCCTGGCGATCAACTGGAAATCAATATCAGTGATGGATTATCAGCATGGGCACCAGCAACACGATCCAGCCGGCCCGTCTCTCAGTGAAAGAGAGAGCTCCTCTGCCAGCTCACCCAGAGTCAGTTAGACACCCACAGACACGTACTCTACCCATTTTCTAAAAAGGCTCTCCTGACTCACCGCGAGAGTAACGCTTAGCCCGACTGTTTAAAATCTCGCACGTAAATTCAGTTTTGCCATGACAGCTTTACAGGCCTGTTGTTGCTCTTTGTAAAAATGGAGACTTTGGTGAGTTTGTAGGGTCGTGAATCAGGGGAAGGAAGCCTTATTTAACTGATGTTGATGTGGGGGTCAGTCACACAGACAGGAGTGCCACAGCTTGTTAAATGAACTCTGCTCTAATAAGCAAAGACATACTTAAATGATCAAGACTAGCTAGCTGTCTAATTGTCTATGTGTCTGTCTATTTCCTATGTGTAGCTAGCTATTGATTTATGTAGCTATCATGCTCCATTGTTGCTGCATATGCCACTAAAGATCTATCTATTCGATATTGCTAGCAACTTGCTCTGTTAGCACTCTAAATTAGAAATAATTTAGTTATGGGTTGAATTAAGGTGCCATAAATACAGTATATTTTGGTTGACATTAACTTAAAGTTGCTATAATCAATATTTATATATCAGAAATTGATCAAATGACTACATGTAATGTGAAAGGTGTTGCTTGTAGAGTTATTACCCAACAATGCAGTTCCCTTTAATTTGTTTTGGTTTTACTGGCCACAACGGTACGGTATACTGTTTTGTTTCACTCTCAAGACAAATAAGCAGGCTTACTGTGTGCATGTAAATATGTTAACGGATGCTGTGTTGAAAGGACTGTGCAGGTGACCTCACCTGACTGGTTAGTGCAGCTGTTGGTTAGCTTTGATAGAAGGACAGATAACAGATATTGTGTTTTGTATAATCATAACATTACCAGCGCGATCACAGACTGGAGATAGAGAGTTGACGTGGGTTTGAGAGGAAGAAGAAGTAGCGAGATAGCATTCCGCTAAGTGACTTGTTTATTGTGGTGGACACTGATGGAGACGAGATACCCAAAGCTTTGTTTGGATTTGTGTTCACCCTACACAGACTAATGATAACAAGTGAAAGTACTGTATGTTCCAGCTGCATGTGTAAGAACAAGTATTTGTTCACTTACTCTGACTTTAATCTACATATGTTCACATACACATAACCCACAGAAGAGAACAGAAAGAAGCCCTTGGCCTTTGTGAACCCTGCAAAGCCCTCCTGGAGGTCAATGAGCTCTTTTTACCATTCCCCTCCTCCTTCCCCTGCCCGTCTTTATCTCCCTGCATTTGTTTTGATCCTCAGGGGTCATTAGCCAGATTAAATGTTTGTCTGCTCACAAAGGGAGATGGTTAATATGTTTCAACACATCCATTTGTCAGCTCTCTTGTTCCTGGCTGCACGGTGCGTGAAAGGGAGCTCAGCGTCTCAACTGGCATTTCAAGACTTACAAGCATTTCAACACCTTTCGGCAGGAGATCGGCCTTCAGTTTGTGTGTGTTGAAGTGTGTCCATGTGTATGTGCATGTATGTGTGTGTCTAAATACATTCCTCCTCGAGGGTTGGGTTCCCAGATATATCACCCCTGACATCATAAATGTGCAGTTTGGAAGGAGAAAGAAAATGGAACGTTTCACTTCCTGCAAACGTGCTCCGTCCTGTCAGTCCGCTCAAGTCAGATTAGCATGATTTATGAGAATTAGGAAGCGGTTGAAGAGAGAAGAGAGAGAAAAGAAGAAAAGTTCACTCAATCCACCAGCAGTTATTATTATTTGCTTGCAGGGTGAGAAGAAGGAAACCAAGGCCATAAATTTGAGTTGAATGTTTGTGTTGACAGGAAGTGGTGTTGTTGGCACCATTCAATGATATCATGCTGAACCATGGCCTAAACAGGAAGTCTGTGGTCAAGAAAAATGGCTGTCCTAACAGCATTTAGCTATCAGTGGGCAAAGGATCCATTTGTCTCCGTGATGAGTGATTCTTTCCTCCTGTGCTGGACCCTCATGTGGTATTCAGAGCTTCAGGTTTCGCTCATAATTTTAGCCCTCACGATGTGTCACATCTGTTGACACTACATAAGTGACCTAAATTTCTTTGTGGGGTGCATGTTTGTGTGTGTGCCTAGTGTGTAGTATGAGAGAAGGTACAGCTGTATAGTTGTAGTAGTACTGCTAGTAATAGAAATGATCAGTAATGATAACAGCAGTAGTACTAATGTTAATGCTATTAGTACTGTAGGAGTTGCAGTGGTAGTTCTAGTATCAAAAGTAGTTGTATTGCTCGTGGTATAGGTAGCAGTATTGGCTTAGTATTATGAGAAGGTATATATTAAATTAGATTCAACTTTATTGTCATTATACACAACACACTAAGTACTAATACAACAAAATGCAGTATGTAGATGTACATTATGGACAAAATACATTGTATATACATTATATTCACGTACTGTAATACTGTATGCACGGTGTAATTGAAACTGTTATGCATAGTTGAATATGGCCATGGTTAAATACAGATAACGGGAAGAGAATAGTATTAGACAATCTGCAAGATTGAAGTGTTCAAGAGAGGTTCATTGTCATTTTCTCGAACAACAAAACTGCATCTGCATCTCCGATCAGGTTCCCCAGCCAGGGATAATACAAATATCAAGAATAATACAGCATACAATTATCAGGTTTAATAAAAAAGAAAGTCAATGCATCAAAGAATGAAGCGCTACCATATATACCATATATATATATAGGCTATACTATACACTGAATACTACAAATACTAAAAGTTCTGTCCTTGTACAAATTTTAGTTCTACAGTGATCCAAGGCAATAAAATGTTTTCATGTGCAGAACAAAGTGAGACATCTCAGACACAAGCAAACAATCCTTTTGTGTGTGTGTGTGTGTGTGTGTGTGTGTGTGTGTGTGTGTGCGTGCGCGTGCGTGTGTGCGTGCATGCTTGCGTGTGTGCATGCGTGCGTGCGTGATTGGACCATCACTGTGGCTTATCACTGGGGGTTGTTTGCTTGATTACCTGAGTTAATGAGTGGTGTCTAATCTATGTAATGAAATTGGTTGTGCATGTCTAGTTTGGTTTGTTCCCTTCACATACCAACCCATGTGCACATTTTGGGACGTGTGCGTGTTTGTTTAAACGCCTTGCTGTTAAAAGGCAGTTATCCTAATGAGATGTAAATGACTGCAGGAGGGGGTCTCCCACTCACTCAATGGGACGCCTCTGCACCTTTGAAGTCCTTATTTTTGGGGTCTGGGGGTTGTCATAGTGATGCTCCCTCGTCCTCCTGACCGTCTCTGGGGAATTGGCTTTGATTGGAGTATTGACAGGCATGTGGCAGCTTCCTTGTCTTTCTCCTCTGATCCTCCCCCCCCCCCCACGTCGTTCTCCCTTGAGCTTTTTTCTCAAGAAAGCTCTAAGAAATCAGACAGCCTGCCACATAAAGTACTACAGTGGAAAAGTATTGTTCTAAGCGAGAAATATCAGGTCCCAGTGGCATCAAACACTGATGTCTTGTGTGACAATTTATGCAAAGCACTTTATATTTAGACGCCTTTGTTTTGAAGGTGTGTTTTGATGTTTTTGGAGGTCAAACTGAAAGCCGGGGATATAAATAACTCATGCAAGGTACATGAGTAGAAGATTTTAGTATGTAGCTCACTGTTTCTGTGGCGGTATGTGTGTTTAATTCTCGCCACAAAGGACGCTTGGTGGCGTGAGGAGCAGTGGGCATCGGGTTCGGTCTGACCACCAGCAAGGTAATCTGCCAGACAGACCATGCCGCCCCATCTGTTCAGGCTGTGTGTGTGTTGAGTGAGTGTGTGTTGCAGTCACAGACACGTCACCTATCCTGCTGCAGGACACGTGGATAACATGCAGAGAAAATAGTGAAAAAAGAAGGGGCAAAAACAGACGGAGAGGTGGAGAAGTGTGAGAGATGTTGAGAAAAGGAGGAAATGGGGAGAACAATACTGTGACCACAGGGACACAGTGTTCCTACAGCCACCCTTGGCCCAGCAGATCACCCTGTCTTGTCATCATTGATCATGCTTAGCTGTCAATTGAATCTGCTAGAAAGGATTGTCTTTGTGGATGAATTCCTGACAGGCACCAGTAGCCTACAGGCCTGTGACCTTGTGCCCTCCACAAGGTCAACACCCCTCCTCCCAAAATAAAAAAAAAAACTCCCTACCCTCTTCTCTTAAGACCTCTATCATGTGGTCCTCTAATCAATTAAGCCAGATCTTAGATTCTTCTGGTGTGAGGTCACACCAACGTTTCCTCCGGGGGTTTCTTTCTTGAATGCCTGTTGCCCCCCTCTTTCACTACGACCATGTGGTATTTGATTAACAAGCAGGAAATGAGTCGTGACCTAATTCATCTATTTGTGACAGCAGACTGTACCTGGACTCAGAGAGAATCAGTTGAACAGAGCAGCAGTTACCTTCAGGTCAAAGATGCACCGATACAGATCAATTTTAGAAAATGCATTATATTTTTCTCTGTTTCGTCTTTCCATCCACTACTTTTATGCTGTTTTAAGTTATTTTAAATCCCAAAAAACACAGATCTTTTTGAAAATGCTCTCAATGCTCTCAAAGAGTATCACACTTCCAAACAGTGGAGGGTCATGTGGCAGAAACAGCTTCTAGCTGAAGTGGCCTACACAAGCCCATTAAGTGTTGTTCTATATTTTTAGCATTTCTGTGTTGGAAGCAAACTTTTTGGACATGATCCAAATATGCTTGTGTGGGTAGAAAACCTTCAGCACTTTTAAAGCCCAGTTTCTTAGGAATTACATCCATATTGGATGATTTTGCACTTTACGATTCGAACCAGTGCCAACGTTCACTACCAACGCAGGAAGGCTCTTTATGTAGCGAAGTGGAAAAAAAGAATGCGGATGGGCATGTAGAGTGTCAGACTTTCATGCAGGAGACTAGAGGTAATGCAGTTAATGTTTTTTTTTTTTTAAATAACCGTAACCAAGATCTTAACTGAAAGTTTTAGTTCCATAACCATACCATAACCATAGTTAATTTGCTTTAACCATTTTCCCTAATCAAAAAGCAGCATTAATAATTTTTGTTGCCTTTTGAAGGCAGTGGAACAAAAAAACGTTGTGGACCGCAAAACTAAAAACACGTAGAGCTGAGGGGAGCTGCAGATCTGGGTGAAATTTCTCCCTTGGTTCATCACTGCAAGTGACACTTTTTTAGCTTTAACTGTAGTCATCATTCACATATATTGTTGAAAGCAAAAATGTTACAAACTGTTGGCATTGGATGCAAAAAAAAAAACTTTTTAAAGAATCATCCAATATCAGGAACTCCTGAAGAACTCCTACAAAAAGTTTACAGGTATGATTTGCATATGATTTTAATATGTGGCTTAATCTGCATTATATTAGTGCCAGGTCACTATAGTATATAGTATGTAGAAATGTAAAAAAAGTTAAAAATAAAAAACTTTTACATTTAAGGATTAACACGACCCATTCTGCTCACTTTGTTTGCTGTTTTGTGTGTCAGAAGGCACCATAAAATGTACCTCATTAGGGTGTTGGGAGTGAGTTGTTATCTGAATGCCATTAACAAAGAGGCCTGATAGGGCCGTGCCTTAGTAACACTGCAATGTATTTTGTGGCTCAGCTACAAACATATGAGGCCAAATTGACTATAGTATGCCACACAGGGAAGTTAAGCTTTAGAAGGTAGTGAAAGGCATGAAAAGTGTCTCTGATACTGCTGAATTGAAAAGAGTACTGATAAGAGGAATCCCAGACAAAAATGTTCAGCCTAAGTACCCCTGAGTGAAAGGTAAGGTAAGGTCACATATAAGAAATTCTTACTTCATTGAACATTACTTTGCCCTCGCCGAGCAAGCTCACATCCTCTGAGCAGGACCTCAGTGTGTGTGGGTCCCATATGATTTACATAAGGCCACAGAGGCCCATAATCACACTCAGTAATCACTGTGCTAAATTTAACATGGGGGGATAAGGGGAAATCAGGCCCAAATCAAAGGCTTTGTTATCTGCTCAGTGCTCATAGTGTAGATATGAAACAGCACAATGATCTGATAAACATATGGGCAAGGAGCAGAGAAAAAACATCTGCACGCCTGCTGGCCACACAGTAGCAGGGAAAACTTTATCCCACTGCCAGCTTTTAATGAAAAGGAGGAAGCTGGCTGAAAAGGGAAATGTAGACAGAAAATTGGTGTGTCTGCGTGTGCATGTGTGTTTGTGTGAGTTTCTAATAAACCTCTTGGTCATGACTTGCTTGGCAACAGGATGAGGAAACAGTCCCTAAGTTACCTTGGGGACCGATTGTGTTTGAGTGGAGGAAAGGAGGGAAAGAGGCGGCACTTAGATCGAGAGGTGGGTGGTGAGGACTTGGATGGAGGAGAACAGAAAGACAGATCGCCTATGGCAACCGGGACTTTCTGTCAGATCCAGGTCAGTAAGTTGCAGCGTGACACTAGGGGGGGAAATGGTCTGTAATCGCAATAATCAACGTGATTAGCGTGAGCAAGCAGCAGCCCCAGACCTCAGTCTGCCACCCAGGCTGCTGCTGGCCTGCAGGCACCCTTAGCATCGCTGCATGGGAACGATGGAGGTGGGAGTACAGGAGACTAATACTGTAAATCACTTTCTGAAAGTTGAGTAAGACAATACGAGAGAAGACTTGGGCTGAGGAGATGGAGAGATTAGTTATAGGCCACAAGTTTAGGATTGTGACTTTATTTAGAATATTTGACAGAATTGTGGTTAAAAAGAGCAACTTCCTCCTCTGCTGTGTTGCAAACAAATAGCTCCCCCTGGGAAAATAAAACTCCAGTGTAAAGACATTTAGCCCTTTATGTATATTACAGCCCCCTTTTTGAGCATCAGTATTAGCTTTAGCCAGATTAAATATTGATCTGTGATGTCTCCTGGAGGCTTTTTGACCTGGAAGGTAAATATAAAATGCAAATTGGATGCCGTTTCTAGAAAGGGGCGTGTCACTCGTGGTGAGTACCGTCCATAAAATTCTCCTCGCTCACTGAATAAAAAAGACAGTTACTACCCACAAAATGTAAAATTGGCAGAAGATAAATGTATAAAAATAACAATTTCAATATAAAATACACGAAAGTAAGAAATAGGAGATAAATTATTATAGGTGAATAAGAGAAAAAGAAAGCATCCCCATGCCCTACAGCATCTATATTCTAAATCCGGTCAGTGAGAGGTGATTTGTCAGTGAATCAGCGTTCTCCGAGTATCCATCTCTTTGTGTCTAAACAGGCTGTCAATCACCGCACTGGCACTTCCTGTTTACCTGTCCCATTGACCTCCTCTTTGGAGAGCCACCGGTGCTGAGTGCTCCGGGCAGCCCCGAGGACAAGCACTCACACGGCCAGCTTCAAAGTTAAGGCAAAGTTTACCCAGAGTTGAGCTTCCACAGACTGTCCTGCTGTCCACTGGGATTGTGTTCAGATAAGAAGGCTGCTTCCTGGTCCAAACATACACACACAAAGAGAAAAGAAAGGCAGAAGGACAGACAGAAAGACAAAGGGGGTTGGAAGCAAACAGTGGAGTGTTATCACAGTTATCATTTGTTTAAAAAGTGATTTAGTATTTGGAAAGAGTGTGGTTGTGTGTGAGTTTGTAGTGGGATTTGCTTAATGGACATTGTGCATTGTGTTGCCAATGCTACTGAATAGAAGATTATAGAATAGAATAGGCCTTGCTGGGACTAAATGTTTAATTCTTAATTTTATCAACTAGCTTCCACACTGTTCTTGTTCCAAAATAGCAATTTAACACCATCTGGTATGGGGGTGTCCTGGTGGTTGAGTGGTTTAAGAGAGTTTTAGAGAGAGAAGTTCAATCCCCAGCTCCTTTCTCACCTCAGCACAGCTGACCAATCACCATGTGAGGTGGGTATGAATGTCGGATTGTCAGTTTCGGAAAGTTGCAGAAATGGTCAGACACATATCCCGCTAATCCGACAATAGAAAGGTGAGGAAGATGGGATTTCGAAGCTATGCGTCCATCCAACATGCACTTTTCATTTATGCGTTTCTGATATTCATGTTGTACCAGTAAACTCCATCAGAACTGCTTTAGGGATTTTTTAAAATTAAAATTATAATCAAGTTTTTATTTGTTAAAATTAATTTAGTTTAAAGCTGTAGTGCGTAGTTTCTGTCGCCCCCATGAGGAATTCTAAGTAATGACAACAACACTGTCGGCACGTCCACATGATACAGTCTTCCGTGATCGCACACGCGCCACCACCCCTCCTCTGCGCAGTTGCTAGTAGCCAAGGAGGACACGGAGGATTAAAAAAACATGATGGACTCTTCAGAAGAGGTAATTAGGCCGGTTACACACTGGCTGCGTGGCGGTTCTGTTGCGTGGATTTTTCTATGTCTTTACACACCAGAAACGTGTCTGACGCGGCGCTGCTGCTGCTAGCCTTGTCTGGACACATGTATGTTTCCCATTGATAAAATGAAATACCATGTTAAACATAAATATATACTGATTTGATTACAGCAAAGACAACGTTGGCAGTATTGACGGCAAAATAGGCTACAGAATATTTTGTTCTGTATTGACAGGTGCAATATTAGAAAATCGATTTTTTTTTTTTAATTACATTTATATCTGCATTTATATCAAAACCTAGAGGCTTTCAAACATCAACATGTCATTTATTAATATATATTCGTGTCTAAACGACATATAAACATCTTTTTCCTATGCTATTTTGCCTGGAAACGCTTCCAACACGCTTGCGTGTCGCGTCAGTTCTATTTCTAGCAGGCACGCGTTTTCGCCGCAGCTCGCATGTCACGCAGGCAGTGTGAAAGCTCTAACCTGTTAACATGGGAGCCGAAATATAAACGGACACGCCACGCAGCTGACACGCTCGCGCGACGCATCCAGTGTGTAACCGGCCTTATCTTCACTTGAGCTTCTGCGTGGGAAAGTCACCAAACGACACAATCATCTGAACATATACAGAGAGAGTTGTGTGGAGCTGATAGTCTTAATTAGCCTTGTTGCAACTCATTTGGCAATGGCTTGAATGTAACGGACGTTCAATAATATCAAAAAGTAACGCACTAAAGCTTACATTTTTTAACCCCCTAAACATTATATGACATCAAAGGCACAAGCAGCAGTGTTTGATTTCACCCCAGTTGCTTTTCTGTATAACATTAACCTTAGGCTTGATATATACATCATGTAGTGCCCTTCTTGAGGTAATAGTTGACACCTTAGCCTTTAGTGGAGACTTAAACTATTGCGGTTAATACAGAAAACCCGTAGATGGCTGGCCCCAGTGTGTGACCATCATCAGATCCTATGGAGTCCAGTGGTGACCGTACTGTGAACTGGGAACATAATGGCTGTTCTGTTCCTGCCATCTCTCAATGTAATGGTACTGTAAACCAACAGCCCCTTGAGCCACATTGCCTCGCTGCATCGGTATTTCTACAACAAATTAGGGAGGCAAACTTAAATATTGGGTCGTCTGTCAACATGATGGGTGAAAGGAAAGGCAATTTAAGCCTAATGTATTTCAATTAGTGGCCAACTTTTAAAGGAAAAGCGGACTTCCGCACAGAGAAACATGTCCTAACTTGGGTCATCATTGAGTGGGTTGCAGTGGGTGTTTGGGGTTTGGGGGGGCTGTAAGCATAAATAAGGCCTTGTGGCCATTAGCAAATGAGCAGTAATGTCCCCTGAATGATGGTGATAATGATGCAGTGGACAGGACGTTGGATTTTAATTGGGCCCTCTCTGTGAACAGGCCCCAGTACGCACAGGAAGTGCTTGTTTGTTCCAACCAGCACTGTTTCCTGTCAGGCCGGCTGTGTGGGTGTGTGTATGTTTTCCACTGCGATAATCAGGACAGGCGAGTGTGTGTGTGTGTGTGTGTGTGTGTGTGTGTGTGTGTGCGTGTGTGTGTGCGTGCGTGCGTGCGTGCGTGCGTGCGTGCGTGCGCGCGCGCGCCTTACTCCTCCGTTTGCCTCGAATTAACTGCCGGTTTAAAGTGCCGCTGCTCGCCAGGACGAAAGCTCCTTATAACCGAAGATGAGATCACTCTGTGCCCAACATGGGACTTCCTTCCCACACAGGAAGTGGAGGCGCAGCTGAGAGGGAAAGGGCTCTTCCTCTGCCACCCCCGCTCCTCCTGCCCCTGCTTTTTCCGTGTCCTCCTCCATGATCCGTGTTTTGTCTCAGAAATGAGATAAAGCATTGCTCTTTTGCTTGCTCTCCCTCTCTTCTCTCACTGACCAAGCAGGAAGTGCAGCCTGCTTTGTTTACGTAACAAGAGGTCCTCTCTCCCGCCAAAGCCACCCTAAGGCCTCTGGGAAACGGGAATCCCCAGACTTCATATCCTCACATTTGTGAAGTGGACATCCATCACGGATTGACAGAGCAGTATGTCTGCATGTGTACATGGGAGAGAGACCTAGAGAGGGAGAACAGAAGAGCATCTGTGCCTATGTTGATGACCCTTTCCTGAGATGGTTTTCCATCTACTTAAGTTGACCCCTGCTGGAACTGAAGAGGGACTGGACATGCTCTTGTTCAAGAGCCCCCATAATTTCCTTTTCTGCTGTTTTTCCTGGGCACTTATCTGTCTGCACATGATTCCAATAGTGAACATTTGCACTCATTGCAGGCTTGAAGCTGGGAAATATGAATGCCACCCGTGATGGATATTACACTGTGTCTGTGTGTGCCTTGTTCTGGGTTGGGGGGGAGATGTACACACTCATGAGGCTCATGTGACTGGTTGAGGGTCCACAGAGAGAGGGTCTATCTATCCGAGGCTCCCGAAAGACTGCCCGATAGCCATTATGGAACGAATGAAGAGTGTGTTGAAGGGAAGTGGGTATTTAGTCCACTGGAGGCAGGGCTGGATGAGTGTTTGTCTGTGAATGCATGAGCATGTAACAAGCGAATACTTGTCCTGGTACAACATATTCTAAATACTCAAAAGCAAATATTATCTGATTTTCTATCTAAA
Source organism: Perca fluviatilis (assembly GCF_010015445.1). Classification (NCBI taxonomy): domain Eukaryota; kingdom Metazoa; phylum Chordata; class Actinopteri; order Perciformes; family Percidae; genus Perca; species Perca fluviatilis. Next base: position 22,086,679 of record NC_053129.1, read on the forward strand.
TAAATTATTTAATTGCCCATAATTAAGGAAAATTATGTTGGGGAAAGATTTTAAATGGAAGACATTTAAGGTTTAAAAGGTAATTGACTTTTATTTTTTCATCTAAATGAAGTTTAGGACAGAAGAAAAATGTCATATTATGTCAGATTATGAAATAAAGTTTTTGAATTTTGCAATTCTTATCTGAAAACTTTCTTGTCTGTTGCTGATAATCATATATATTTCTAAGTAACTTGTACATTCAAAATATTGTCAAAAATATTCAATTAGAAATCTGAAAAGCAGCAAACACTGATATTTGAGAAGCCAAAAGAACAGAATATTTAGCTTGATAGATTACATAAACTATTAACTATATCAGAATTATTATCTAATCACTTAATTGACTAATCATTTTAGAGCTAAATTTAGCTCTACATGTAAATAAACCTACTGGATCTTATCCTGACTGCTTGTATGTGTACACGCAAGTCTGCGTCTGTGTTTGTCCTTTGATCTAGGGTCAGGACTGTAAAATGTTTGCATGCAGTGTCTTCCCAGTTTGCTAAAGAGCCCTTCTTCTTCCCTGGCTCTGCAGCTCTGCAGCTCTGCTCATACAGTGGAGGGTTTGAGTGGCTGCCGTAAGGACCGATGGCCTCAGGACCTGTTGGTGGAGGTCAGTGAGTACAAGAGGCGACAGCTGTAGAAACGCTGGGAGTCCGGTGCAGCATGAATGCTGGCGATTATAGCCAGCAACAAACACACACACACACACACACACACACACACACACACACACACACACACACACACACACACACACACACACACACACACACACACACACAGTGATCAGATCCTTATCTAAAGGATACATTGTTTAGATGTCGCTGAAGCACCTCCTCACAGGATATAGACAACTGTTAGAAAGTGTGTCTGTGTGTGTGTGTGCATACTATGATTGTATAACACATAATCGCACATTTGTTATGGGTCTACAGTACGTGTGTATGCATGTGCTGTAGTTAAACCAGTCCATGTGTGCACTCTCATGCCTCTGTGAGGTGTTCATGTGGTCGTATAGTTTACAGGATGTTGAACTGGCCTCTATAGTATAAGTCAGTGTCAGTATGTGTGAGTAACACTGCTGCTACCAAAGCTGTGAGATCTCTCATTAAAACAGTAGATTGCTGACTGACCCAGGGTCAGCTGTGTGTATTGATTGTCACCCCTCAGTCAAAGACGTCCACTAAATAGATACATATACAAATAAATGGATAAGTGGTGCTTTTATGCTTCATAAAAAGTAAACGTCTAATAAATGTTCCATAAGTGTCACTGAAAGACAGTCAGCTTCAGGTTACACTTAAAGAGCATGATTAGTACCTTTTTATGTTCAACTCATTAGTTTTGTTTCAAAGTACAGTATGTGGGAATACAAGTACTCTACATGTTAGTGCTGGTATTAATTAATATATTAGTCAGCAGCTAGCTGTTTTCTTTAGAGCCAATGAATCACAAGCAGCACTTTTTGTTAAGTGATTCATATAACATGCCACTGTCCCTCCATGAGGAACTGTAGTTTTCATTGCTTGCAGCAGCGGATTAGTTGGTGTTAAATTAATTACAGCAGTCAAAACAATAAATCATTACAAGAAAGAGCAAAGACATCCTTATTTGTTTTAACAAAAGCTTTGAAGCTCGGTTATTATTCAGTTTTTAAACATTTCCCAATGATGTTACTATTCTACTAAACTAAAAATGTGTTAAGTTTAGCATAACAACAGGGGAATCGCTGCAATCATGTATAGCTCGTTATCAGCTCATCATCATTTTTATTGTGTCATCACTAGACTTTTCAACCATCCAGTTAGGCATTTTGAAATTGGCTGGTTCACACGACATGAAGCTGGAAGGGGCCATTCCTTAACACTGCAAACATTTTAAGAAAGTGGGTATGGTTATTTATGTTTGGCTTTATGTTTGCAGTTGTTTGGTAAGATAAATGGGCAACACAAACTTAGGTCATGACTCCAATACCACCAATCAGCTTTGAACTAAAATATGTGTACGGTAGCAGCAGTTTCTCCAAATATGGTGACTGCCAGTATCTTCAGACATGGAGCAGTACCTTGCAAATACCTTTTTCTTAGGGGAACCATGGAACATGCAAACCCCTCAATACTAATCTTAAAACTGCAATTGGAAAAGAAAAATTGTAAAGTCACCACATTGCAATACCTCGCGACCTGTTTCCATTTATTGGGAGGGTATTTTGGTGCCTTAAATGCAAGACCCTTGGCCCTTAGGGAGGGACTGGGGCCACTGACCTGGATGCCCAGGGAGAGGTGCAGCTGGGATAGTGCTCTGGAGAGATGCTGCTGGTGTGAGCAGCTGTTGTGTGTTAGACTGTCAACACAGTAATGAAGGAGGGGTTAAATCTGGCACAAGGAGTTTTGGTTGAACAGTAGTATCTACTTGGTTTTGCTCAAGATAGTTTGGAGATGGATGTCTTTGATGCATCAGAGAATTATTATGAAACAGTAAGACTGTACCGCACATTGTTGAAAGGGATTTTATAATTTTTTTTAAAACATACTCTAATTGTGACTCCTAAGAAAGTACCACACAGCCATGAGGTATTTAACATTGGTGACTTTTACATTTTGAACATCTACACAGCGAGCATGTCAGAACATGGAACTCCGCTTCAAACCCTTCGTCACCATCATCATCAGGGTCTTGGATCTCTGAGCTTCCCCTCCCATTCTCGTTCTCATGGGAACTTCACCGACTTTCAATGAGCCGCCTGGTTCACCTCTCAGCACTGGCCGCTCTCGGGTTAACTCCGGAGGTCAAAGGTCATAGGATCACAGGCTCCACAATGCCTCAGATTGTTGATGCTAAGGCGGGCATTAAGAGGAGGGGTACGACTATGTGTGTGTATGCGTGTTTGCATTTGTTTGACTGGGCGCGTGCATTGTTTGTGCATGTGAGCGCTTGTGAGTGCTTGAGTGCATGCGTGAGCGTCAGTTTTTCTGCATGCATCCTGACTCGTTTGTGGTGTGTGCTCATGCATGACAACGCAGTGTGTGCATAAAAGAAGGAACGTGATTGGCCGGACCACCGTGGCAGATGAAACTTGATGGACTGCAGCCTCTCTAAGCTCCTGTTGATGGGGATTTGGAGGCCTTTCTTTGACGGGGGAAATTCAATTTCCTCCCCCTGCTCGCCGGCGCTGTTTGGATAGCTTGGCCCGGGATTGGAGAGGGTGTGTGACACTCCAGATTACCAAGTCACTGAAAGTCTGCTGAGAAAGTGGTGTCTGATCTGCAGCATGCCATGACTCAACACAGGAGGAATGTGGCACAGCAGAGAGCTGTCAGTCTGTCTGTCAGCCAGCCTCTACGTCTGTCAGTCCTTTCATTTCCATTTCTTTTACAATTTTCAAGTGAGCTACAACACGTTTGTTCAAAAGATTTCCATTTGGACACAAACACTTTATTTAGGTATTGATCTTGTTAGGGCAGTGTGTATGCAAATCCAAACCTTTATGCATATCTGTTTTATTGATTAAGCATGATCAATACTCATTTTAAACAGCTCATGTGTTGAGAATCCTTATTTAGGATGCACTGTTGCAAGTCAGTCAGATTGTTTATTGTTTTCATTTGACTATTTGTACTGCGTCTTTTACTTAGTACTGCGTGTTAGATCCATTATTACTAGTATATAAGTATCTTTGACATTGTAGGTTATTGTAGTTCATTTGCTGCTGAAATCCTTTTACCACTGATGTCCATTTTTGATAAACTCTACGAAATAATGTTAATGCGTTGAATTTACACGTCAGAAATGTACTTACCTTGATTCCTGTTTTGTAATACATACGTCAGAGGACCACAAATAGTTGTGTAACAAATAAACTGCTTACTTTCACACCTCTGTATACCTGTGTACTGGTCAATCCCGGTGTGAAGTGAGTGTAAATGTTGGATTGTCTGTTTCATAAAGTTAATAGAAATTGTCAGATATAGCCCCCACCCACCCTCCAATTCCAATGCAGTAGAGGTTTTGGGAGAGGCGTTTTCTGAGGCTATTTTACCATCCAACAAGCAGTTCTGACAGAGTAATCTGGCAGTTTAAAGAATTTGAACATCAACACAGTGCTACCTTGGGTGCTATCGTGATTTCACACATCACCACGACACTCAAAGTTCAGTCAGTTTTATTATTTTTATTTTATTATTTTGACCTAGTTTTTTGGTGAACTTTCAATGTACAACCAATGAGGTGACAGGTGTCCATGATGTAACCTGAAAGTGACCCATGATGGATGAAAACATGCATGGTTTGAGAAGTAGGGGGGGCACAAAACAGGGGGTCTGTCGGTCCTCCACCAAACAAATGTTTTCCATTTCAATCCCTTCTCTGCATTTCTACATATATTTAGGGACTATGGTGATACAAAATATAGGAAATAATTAAGTTGATCATAATTATCAATTCTGCCTGAAAGAATAGTTCTAAACTATGTATAAAAGAAAGTTGTCTTACCTTCTTTATTGTTTAAAATAGGGGCTGATTGTTTGAGACCTATAAAATAAAATAATATCAAATGATTTTGAAAGTGGGTGGGGGGGGGGACACAAACAGGATTTTAGATCTCACACCACTGATCATGTGTAGCGGGCCTTAGTTCCATCCTTAGTCCTGGATTCTCCCACATCTCTTTTTCCTCCCAAAATAAAGTACTGTCATTTCCTCATTCTCTTCTTTATGATGAATACAGTCCAGTGAGGGGGCTCCATTATAAAATGCATCTGCATTCAGGGACAGCATTAATGTTGCACAGTCTTGCACTTCATGTCAATAAATATTCGGTCTAAGAGAGCCTGGTGACGTAACTAATCAGGCATTAACTTCACTCATTCCCACTTGCTGTAGCAAAGACAACATTTCTCCAATTGAATTTAAATACTGAGCACCTAGTGAGCCTCGCAATGACTATCTACACTGCACTGAGGTGCTGGATTAAGTGTGCACAAACAAACATATATACAATCCTGCAAGGGGTTGTGTTCCACCTCATCAGGAATGTCAATTACCTCTGCATTGTTTGTCCTGTTGTTTGTTTATTTGTTTGTTTGTTTGGCCTGGAGGAAAGCTGTGATAGGGATCAGGGAGCTGGTTTAGTGTCAGTGACACTCGAGCCATATGCCTTCTCATTACCTTCAGCCATCTCTCTTTCTCACCTAGCCGTAAAATGGAGGAATGTCTTTAAAGCCTCAACCAGTTTTACTGGAGCGCTGACCACTTCATCATATGCAGATGTTGCTGTGTGCGTTGTCTGTGTGTGCGTGTGTGTGTGTGTGTGTGTGTGTGTGTGTGTGTGTGTGTGTGTGTGTGTGTGTGTGTGTGTGTGTGTGTGTGTGTGTGTGTGTGTGTGTGTGTGTGCGCGTGCGCGCATGTGTGCGTGTGCAAGAGGGGTTGAAACGCTTGTGTGTGCTTCCTGGGTCACAGCATGTTATTGTTCTCGGAAAACCCCTCTTGATAGAGAAGTGTGTTGCTTGAAGTCTCATATTTACTGCCAGAACAAAAAGAAAAAGTTGAAGAAAAAGAAAAGAATTAAATGAAGGGTTATTTTACAAAACATGCTTGGTCAAGTCTGGTTTCTGAGTAAACGGCCAGAACGTCCAAGAATACATTGACCCCCATTAATGATGCAAGTTTTAGGATTTGACAAAAGGCAAGGGGCGTAAATAAAATGAGATAGGTAATAGTGTTACATGATAATGCATTACGAAAACAGATGTGATAAAAGGCATTAAATATTTGATTTGAAACACTAAATATGTTCGTTGTTGAACAGGAACTAAACACACTAATTACTAGCACCAGCACATACACAACTCTATGAAAGAACATTCAGAGCATTAATGTTCAAATAAACTGTGGTCGTAGCTTTCTATTTAGCAGGTGTTTTAAAACTGCGTTAAAAATGACTCAGCCAGAAAGAGTCATAGACTAGAGCTGACATGACTAATTATTTCAGGGATTATTGGAATGAAGCTAAAGACACAAAGAGGAACAATGAAGGTGTTCCTGTTGCATATGGTAGGCTAACTGTGTTTTGTGTATACAAAAAAGTTGCAAAATTTATTTTTATTATATATATATATATATATATCATGCATATATACATATACATATATATATATATATATATATATATATATATATATATATATATATATATATATATATATATGTATGTATATATGTAAGTTACAACATGCTTAATGCTTCTGACTATAGTATTGCATTGTGTGATAACAACAGAACACAAGAGAAGGAAAGTTTTGTTTATAGACCAACATTTCTTGTGCAGTTAGCTTATGTGTCTTTTGGAGCAGCAACAAACATTTTCCAGGCATAAATGGCAAAATTGTCCTGTTCTTGATTGGCTGCTTTATATGTTTTATATTATTCTAAATTTAATATATTTGGGTTTTGGACTATTGGTCCAAACGAAATAAGACATTTGTAGACGTCACTTTGGACTCTGGGAAGTGTGATGGTTATTTGACATTTTATAGACCAGGCGATTTATTGAGACAATAATCTGTTGATTAATTAATAATGAAAATAAAAGTTTGTTGCAGCCCAAGTGTGTTCATCCCAAGAGAGTGTCCTCTATGTTTGGGTCCGGTCACTTGTTCCTCTCTTCACCAGTTTTCAGACTGCCCACAACCCCCATACTCGCCACCCACCCATCCATCCATCCATCCATCCATCACTCAGTTTTCTAAACCCCTGTCACCCTGAACCCTGATACTTGTCTGGACATGCCTCAGCCCCTCAGCTCTGCTGGGATGGCGATTATAGATAAAAGCCAGTTTGGTCAGTTTTTTAGATCTCCGGAACAATGTGATGAAAAAGGTTAAAAAGGCAATACCAAGTAAAAAGTGTCAAATCATACAATGGTACAAATATATCACATGAGGAATAGGCTTTTCTAAAACCTTGTAACACTTTCACACAAGTGTTAGAAATCTAACGCAGGTTATCATCAAGTCAACAAGAATAAAAATCAAGTCAAATTATATTGCGATCATATAAATTTTACTCATATGCTTGTATGCAGACCATAAATAAATATCTTCCTTTTTTCGCATTACATTCACAAAGAAGGGTGGAAGCGGGGTCCTTTGAGTGGATGGAGTAATCCCAGAGAATTTAGATGATTGGAGATTAGCTCCAGATAGATAAGATGTGACTGAGGCTAAGAGGCATTAACTTTGCTTAAGATTGGCAGCTCCTCTCCCTCTCACTCTCAACTCTTTTCCCATTTGTCTTCCGTCTCATTTCATCTGTACTCATCTGTTCACCTCCTGTAACTAATCAGGTGTAAAGCACAAGTCCGGGCAGAAACCGGATGCCACTGGTCTTTCAGATATCCCTCACACCTTATAACTTCTGTTTCTGCTGGGCCGTGAGAGACACCGACGCAGATATGAGGGATTTCTGCGCTTCTTCGCGGCATATCTCCTCCTTTGATCTATATTGGTTTATTTAGGTATATATCAATCAGCCTCCACCAACCCCTGTCCTTCTCTTTCCGGCCATGACTTCCTGTCCCAGATTAGTCCTCCATCCTGCCCACCTCAGTGGCTCACGATTCAACAGCACTTCAGGATCACAGGTCAGAGGGCAAGGGTCGAGCAAAGAGCGTCGTAACGATGTCCAGACTTAGAGCGACTGACCGGTGCTCTGGAAGAGTGTGTGTGTGTGTGTGCGTGTGTGTGTGTAGAGGTAGTTAAATGGTTGAAGGAAACTGTCCATCAATGTGAAATCTGAAAACAATTTGACTGCATTAAGGCATTTAAAGCGTCTCCACTGATTTCCCTATTGGCCTCTCGTCAGCACCACACACACCCGTTGCTGTGTGCAGCGGGAGGAGCGCACAGAAGGCCTTTCACAATTATGCATTCACTTGTCTGTTTGCTTCTTCATTTACACATTTGTTTATTCATTTATTCATGTGCTATTGACGTTTTGATCCAGCTGTCATCTGCTTTATAACAGATGAACTGTTTTTTTCTTTGCATTTGTAACTGTTTATGCATGCATATTGAAGTGTGTGCATGTGTCATGTGCGTGTTATGTAGGCTATATAAGTGGCTGGAATGCAATAAGGACATCGGAGTGTTAACAGGTCTCCTCTTACCCATAATCTGTTTCCACTCTAATTTACTCAGCCGTCGATTGTCCAATAATAACATGATTGATAACCAGCTCATTTAAGATGCAGCAAACCTGTAAAACCTCTACATTTTTAAAAGGTTATAACATTTGTAAAAGGTTCTGAGCAGCATACTTCAGGTATGACTCAGTCGACTGTGTATAAAATGTGTATGAACACTTTCTCTATTTCTTTCCCCCCTGTTGTTTATGAATATATTCCTGTGTACAGTCCATGTTTATGCATCTCCACCCATGTTTAGCATAAGCTCATGACTCAACCGTTCCACCACTACCACCAGGACAGTTTGTCGGTCTTTACGCTCCACAAACAAGGCCTTTTCTCCGAAACTCTCCAAACTCTTGGCCCTTGGCTCGCTGTAGCGGTTCCCATGAAGGAGCCTGCCGATGCCTCCTTTAATTGTAGCATGTAATCTGACTTAAACACAAGGCTGATAATAGTGCTGTCTATGTGGAGGTTAGGATTAGAAAGGCCCCTGATTCCTACCAGCTCTCTTATTATCCGCTCAGCCCCGGCCGCAAGGAACCGAAGGGCCGACATGCTTGTTTCAAGCAGTGCCAGTTACTCTGTGACTCATCTAGGTTGAGAAACGTTTGAGGAGAATGGAGCCCCTGTTTTGGTTTCAGCGTGCTGCTTGTGGCTCTCTGACAGATTGCCATGAGACGTGAAGGCGAATCTCCCTCCATGCTGTGCGAGTATGGAAAATACACACGCCTTCACCTCAAGTTATGCAGCTCAACCATACTCCCAGGGAGCTGCTGTGACTGTCCAATTTGGGCTGCATATTTGAGGTGAATGTTTAAAAAAAGTTTACAGTGTGAGCGATTCTTAAAGGTGGAGATGACATTTTTACTGTCATTGCAGTGCTCAGTGTTTCCCAAACACATTAATATTGAGTTCTCTTTTTCAAAGGTAGAAAAATACAAGATGTGAGTTATGTGTGTATCCTCTCCTCCTGTAATTTGATATATTACAGGAAAAAAGCTAGACGTTTCTATTACACATTGCTTTGGCACTGCTCTCTACATTGGGAGGGTGTTCTGATGCTAAATATAGTTCTGGATATGCCTTATATGTAGGGCTTCTTTTTATTTGATTTCCATTATGACAATGAGAAAGTTCAACAGTAAAAAACTCTTGCAGAAAATCACATAAAAAAATAACAGTACTGGTGCATAATCAGCCACTCAGTTACACTTATCACCATTTTTCTCTTTACTTTCTATTTCCAGAAGTATTTTCTGAACAGTGCACGAGAACCTAGTACTAAAAACGGTGCTGTCCTCAAAGCAAAAAACACAACTTCTTCTTGATGTATTAGGTCATAAAATCAAAGTGAAACACAGTTTGTATGTTCTGTGGAAATCTTTAAAAACCTTTAGCATTACTTATATGTGTACAGAAAATAAAAATTGTTTTGATAGCCAAGGTGCCATTGAGCAAGGTATGTAACTACCATTAATTTTTAAGTTACTTAAGTAAAGTAAAAAAGTAAATAAGCAGCAACTAAATGGCCACATTGTAAATGTCCATGCTCTCAATAGTTAAACGGTGTTTACTATGAGCCTATAGATTAGTGAGCCATGTGCTTAAGTACCCAGCAGTGTGCATTGGGGAATATTCAGCCCAAACACTCCTGATCAATAGACATGTTTATGCTAATCAACTGCTGCACCCCTCATTATATTGATTCTCAATCTGCTGAATCAGAATTACACCAGCTGTAGGTAGGATTAGATGCTTGCACACACACACACACACACACAACACAAGCACACACACACACACACACACACACACACTCGCACGTACAATCACACATGTTCGTTTAAACACACGCTGATTCAGCTTGTTTGATGCCGGCAGGAGGAGTCCTTGTATATATTGATCGTCCGGCCTCTGAAGGACAAGGTCTTCGGGTCATCTGTCCCAGAGCTGGAGGAGACAGTGACACACGCACACTTCAAACAGAACTGACGGACCATGTAGTGGCCAGACGTAGTCGGTTAATGAGGGTCATAAGGGAGTGTAGGTTGTGGTTAGGGCAGAGCTAACATTGTTAGGCTGCATTTGATCATGTTGGATGAGGTATCATGGAGGTTACAGGAGATAACTCAAAACTATAAAGGTGGCCTGTGCTGTCAACAAGTTACAGGGGATTACCTCACCTTTTACCCACTTATCAGACTTGGTCATAGTGTAAACTCTACAACTGATTAGACTGTGGACATCACCAGTATCTGGATTTATAAAGCAGTGTCATTATTGTCTGATAAGTGGGGGTCAGCTATGCAACTGTGTGTGCAGAAATAGAAACTGAGGATTTTCATCTCCAGTTCATCTCCATATTCCTGTTATATCAGCATATCAGCTGGAGGTCTGGAAGCTGAAATAAGAGAGTGCCTCACTTGAGTTTGCTGCTGAATGTAAAGTATGCCGCTGACACAGCCTGAGAAGTATTCCTGCTATGCTTTATTCTGTTTCCGCGCCGCTACATCCTCACTTTGACATTTGGCTGTGATAAGAGGAAAGCCTTGAATCCCACACATATCCACAGTGAATTCCGACCGCTGCAGAACACTGGATCCTAACTCCACTCCCACACTCTGCCGTACAGTAAGACTACTGCGCAGTCCTCAGACAATGCTCAGATTCAGGCTGTATGCATGAGGCCCATTCACACTTTCTATCGCTAGCATCTGCAATGCTAATGACTAAGTGTGTTTCTCTCTCTTTGGCAGGGAGGTTGTGTTTTCTCTATGCATCTCTGTCCCTTCAATTTTTTTCCCTTTCAACAAATTTCTTTTTCTTTCCCTCTTTCCTCAGCTCTGCAGTTGCGTAGGCGGCACATCTGAAGCCACATCAAAGCTCTAGACGTCAAAAGAAGCCGTATGGCTCAGCTGTGCGCAGATTGTGGCACCATCTTGGTAGTAAATGTCATTCGAAAGATTGTTTACAACATTTCTTTGTGGTTGCTCCATCAGATGTCCATTGTGAGGGCAGCATCAGTACAGTTCCCTTTAATGAAACTGCAGCTGTGGGACAGTTTCTTTCACTTTCTCAACTTGATTTCCCATCAGGTTCAGATTCCCGTTCAGTATTAGGCACCTCTTTGTAAAGGCATAAGTTTACTCCCACTGCAAAGGAACTGCACAGGATTTATTCAACCTGAGAAATGTTCAGTCTCAATCAATCTCATCCTCCCCTTTATACACTCCACTTCCTCATTCTCTCTCTATATATTTCTGTATGTCCATCGCTGTGTCCAACTGCTCTCCATCCACCGTCTCTCTGCCTCTCTCAGATTTACACACAGTCTGAGCACACTGGAAGCTTTCTTGTGACTTTGTTGTATCAGTGTCAGTTTTGACTTTCCTCCCTCAACCGGCTGCCGGCCAGGCAGCGAGGAGGACTGCTGGCGGCGCATTGCCGTGCCGGAGGTGACTTCCTGTTCAACAGCTGGGTCCTTGTTCGGCCTCGGCCCAGGCTACACTGCGATAATCTCCCATGAGTCTTTCCACATGGGCAGAGAAGCCGCCGTGTCGCACTACTGTTTTTCCTGCCTTCCAACAAAGAAGAAAAGGTGATTGTGTTAAGACCTCTCAGCTCCTGCTTGGCGTCCAAATGTGTTTGTGTAGCGTGTGTGTGTGTGTGTGTGTGTGTGTGTGTGTGTGTGTGTGTGTGTGTGTGTGTGTGTGTGTGTGTGTGTGTGTGTGTGTGTAAGCTGTGAATCATTCTGCTACCAGGATGAATGCATGAATCAGGCTTTTCAGTAAGTCTGTGAAGCAGTAGCTGGCTGAGGTGTACAGATTGGGAGCGTTCAGCTGTCACCAGCTGACCTCACCACAGACACACTTTGTGCTCAGAAGCGAAGGAAACAGGGTTTCTCTCTGTCCCACCCCCCTCTGGAGAACACTTACACCTCAGTTGGTTATCCTTAGATAATCAGGACTGAGTTGTGTGTGCATGTTGGAGGGGGCAACTTCCATCTCTTTTCCCATCGTCCCCTCTTTTCCCCCCTTGACATGACCTTTGGCTCATCGCGAGCCCAGATGCGCCCCTGGGCACAGGAACTGACCTGCACACAGGTCACCCGAGGTCACCTGAGTCTTCCTGGGTCCTTGTGTGCACTGGTAGGACTTTGATGGCTTATTAGGGAATGTAATGGTGGGTAAAATAGTGGGAGTCCCAGACGCCAACGCCTGCTGGGAAGGTGACTAAACCAACTTGTTATATCGTAGAGGAAAAGAGATAACATAGATCGAGACTTTTTTCATGACAAAAGTAAGAAGCTGGGTTTGTTTTTAGATATTTAGATTTAGTAGGCTTCTGTTGCAAAGCTGTGTTAGATCAACTGTAGTCCTTGACGCTTTGTTCTTCAATTCATCATTAAAATCTTTTGGCCACATTTCTCTACAAAATCTATTTTTAATCTGAATGAGACTTTCAGTTTTAATAAATGCAATCCTTTCTTTACCCTGACGAAAAGACACATGCAACCAGAAAGAGTGATGCCGTTGGGTTCACACTGTGCTATTATGAACTTCATTTCCAACTGAAAGGCAGATGACACACGTGCAGCTACGATTGGACGCGACAGCTGCTCCCAGGATGTACAGAGGGCTTTGATTGGCCTTGGCAGCTGCCCATGCTGAGCTTAGTTTTAGTGCTTGCTAAGTGTGTGTATGCATTATCAGTGAGGTCATCACTTTACCATACCGCACTAATGCTTTTGAGCTGATGTTTATCCCACTAATCAAGTTAAGATTTTGACCGCTGCGGCCATCATTGAAAGGAGGGTTGTTCAAAAAGCTGTATTGTGTGTGTTGTGTTGGGCGCCTCTTTTGAACATTATTGAGTTGTTTTGTACTCAGAGACTTAACCGGCATAAGTGCATTGAGATTACTTAAATGTTGATGCTCTTTTCCAGTTTCCAGTTGTGCAGGAATAATCTGAAATCTTTAAATGTACGCTGTAATAACAAACGTCCTCCCATTCAGAAAGTTTTGTTTTCTGTCAGAACTTGTGAGATTTTGGTTTTTGGTTTTTTGACTTCTTCAGCCACCCTAGTTGATCTTAACCTTTTGTCACACCAGAATTTGAAACAATCAGAAGAGCCGCTTGAGGAGACGACATTAATCCGTTTGAATGTTCTGCATAGAGTTTAGCCTTGGTGAACTTGGACCCACAAATTTGCGTCGTTGACCAATAGCAAGCCATCTTGACAGTGCTGACCTTTTGAGGGAACAGAGAGCCCGAGAGTACAAAATAAAGGAAGCCTGTACAAATACATCTTGTGAATAAACTCGTTCCATTAGCAACTGAGCTAAGCTAATGAGCTAACAAGTTTGCTAATTGACCGTTGGCAAGCTCTTCAGCTTTGAGAGCTCTATTTTTCCTCTTCAATCACTCTTTATTGAACAAAATTGTGTGCAATGGTAAACAAAATGCCAGGGGAAAGTAAACTGAACACTAGAAAGAACATTGAGAGAACCTCCGGGAGCTAGTGTGACTAAATAACACTAGCCCAGCCTGCTAGCCAGTTAACAGTTAGCTCGCCAGCTAAAGCAGTTTACCATCTATCTCTGTGAGTAGTCACTACTTCACCAAGCTTCTGGCTCCACCTTTTTCACGTGGACGAGTGAGTTCACTTTGTGGTGTGACCGCAGCTTTACAGAAAGAAGAGGTGTTGTGAAATAGCGACTAACCAGTTGTCAAGTACAGCATACTCATAGCAGACCCTTAAAATTCACAGGGAATGTGAGAACTCTGAACACATGTGAGCACACAGAGTTATTCATGGAGTGCTATTGGAAGAAAAATTCTGAACAGCAACACCAAAAAGTCAGCAGCACCCATCTTCCCTCCCTTTGTGGTTTGGTTTGAGCCCTACTGACAGCTGAGGTGATTACATAATCGTGCTCTTACGGAGGACCGTGCCACCACTGCGGCTGGAGGAGTGCCACCGTAGGCCCCGCCGCAGATGGCGGTCCTGCCTGCCCGCACCTGTGAATCATTTGGACCCAAATTGTTTATTTGGCTTTTCTTAAGTGCTACCAGTGTTTCCTCTGTGCATTTTTGTCCCCTCTAAAGAAAAAAAATCCCCCCCCCCTCCTCCTCCATCCCAAACAGCATGTCCCTCTTGGCGATACACAGCTTTAGCATGACCACCAACAAAATAGGGCCAAATTAACCCAAAGGACACCCTCCACTTTCCATCCCCATCCCCTCTTTCCTCAGGCTTTCCACTTCCAGAAATGCACAGGCCCTTAACACAAATAAAGGAGTAATTCAAACAAGCTTTTTAAAAGGAAACACAGGGCTGTTGTTTGTTGTTTGTCATTATTTTAAAGGGAAAACCTCTCTTCCTGCTATTCTAAATGTATTTGTGTGTTTGTTGTTGCCAACGTAGAAGAGGAGGCTGCTATCTATTAAGTTAAACATTCCTCTCAACCATCTTAACAGCAACGTACTGCTGTGGTCAAAATGTATGGCTGCAAGCTTTAAGTTGGTAGGATGATGCACAAACATACACCACTGACCTTGGCTGGTGTCGTTCATGGTGATAAAATGCTTTTCCAGCACAGCTCTTCTCAGACTCATTGAGAGCAGAAATCTACCCAAAATGGTAAAAAAAGAAAAAGAAGAAAAAGAAAAAGTGGAGCACTTGCGTATCCGATAAATCAATCTCATTAACAAACAGCACCCTGTTAACCAGCACCATCCTGGTGGAGATTACAGGTGCTAACAAGGTCCACTCAATTTGCTAATGAGATAACAGGCAGGCTAATGAGGCCCTGAAAGAAGGTCATGATGTAATGGAATACCCAGCTCACACCAATACAGTAATATGAGAGATGTACTCTTTTGGGGAATTAAAGATCTTAAAATGAATGTGTAATAAAGTGGTCTATTATAACTCATCCCTGGTGGGGATGTGTCTTAATAGGAGCTTTGATGATAATATAGTCAGGGAGAACACATAATAATAAAATAAGGATAAAATCAAATAAGATGAAAGGAAATAATGGGAGATGTTTGTGTTAACAATTTGTTCGAGATAATGAGAAAAGGAGAGCTGGTAATTAGTAGAGCAGCAAAACTAATTTTAGATGAGTTTGCATCTTATTGTTGCGTTACTGTGTGAGTAAGGGTGTATGGCCCTTGGTTGTTGGATGCCCCATGCTTTTGTCTAATGGTCAAAACGTTCACAACTGCCTCCATAACTTCTCCTCGTGTATTGAAACAAATGTGTTAACTAACCGCATAAATGTGAACTTAATTGAGCCGCATTCAGGCGGTTATTGTAGTTCTTGTCGTCACTGTATATATCGGGTGCTTCATGCATGCTTTTCCTTGCACATAAAAGTGCACATATGTCTTGTGTACATTTTTCTGTGATCACGTGTGCAAGCCATGTTCCCCACCATCTCTTTTTCTGTGATTCAGTGGAAAATTCCCAGATTGCCGTTGTGCTGGCTTAGAAAACATAGAGACCGTAACCAAAGCTCCGGCTGTTTCAGTCTTAATCCCTTGTGCCTCTCCCTGCACTGCTTCCCCATCAAAGGAGCGCTGATTACTGGGAACTCCGCTGGGAACAGGGCTGGGAGATGGGAATGGGCATGGAGAAGGAGGTGTAGACACGCCTCTAAAAAAACAGGACTGTAACCAATGGCTCACCCTGTACGAATCAATTGTATTTCTGTTGTCATTTTCAGCCTTAACTGTAACTTTTGAAGATATATAGTTAAACATGGTGGTCTGATGTTTCTGCTGTGCTTATATTGCTTTGTGTCTTTGATAAACCCAATCTAGGGTTAGGAACAGCAACATCTCACCGCCGGTTGGACTAACTGCTAGTTTTGGGTTCTGTCATTTTCTTAAATCTGTAGCCCAACAGTTAAATCAGGTCTCCAACCTAATATAAGTGAAGGGTTTGAATATGAAATAATCAAACATGCATCTTAGATGATAGAGATGAGAGTATATCCAGTTTTCCCTTGTCCCCGTTTGCTCAGCGCCTTTAAATTGTACTGGACACAGGAGTTTTCTACCTGGGAGTTATTGTAAACAAACGTGATTGGAGCTATAGAAGAAGAGAGAGTCTGTGAACTGACTCAGTGATGTCACTTACACAGCATTATCTAGCTAAAGTTAGCTAAAATGATCTAACCTACCTAAGGAATCTGCAGAGTTGTATCTGCTTCAGTGGCTGGATGGGTTATTCTATTATTATAAACTCAATTTTATAATTTGTATGATAAATAATGTGTCAAAGTGCTCTGAGAGGTGTGGTCTTATACTATGTATTTTGTTGAAGTGGCAGCCGTAACACTCACACTATATACACACTGGTGGCTTTTTCACATGTCCACAAAACAGGCTTGATGATGTTTGACTTCTGAAAGGAAGAGAAAGGTATTCAAAACAAAACACAGCAAAAGTAAAAATGTCTGACTCACTGGTGGCAAAGGGCAGGAAGCAAAGCATCCTTAGTGTGTGTGTGTGTGTGTGTGTGTGTGTGTGTGTTCATGCCTATGTGTTTCTGTGTGTATTTTCAAAGCCTGAAATAGATTAGGGAGTGTATCCGCACATTCTCTCCTCGTGTTTTTAATCTTCCTGTCCATTTGTCCATCACGTAGTGGTGCAGCACTTCCTGTCTGTGTCGCGGCAGTGATGACTGCATGCAGCCAATAAAAAGTCAAACAGGAAACTGAGCGGAGACCCTCTGATTGTTACTGAGGTGTCTGGCAGGAGTCCCTATTGTACATCCGCCGTGCTTTTTCCTTTAAATAACACAAACACACACACACACACACAAATGAGCACAGAACACACATGTATACACACACAGGCAAACAAAAGCTCAAACAAGATAAGCAGAGAAAAAAAGAGCTTGAACCTGTGATTATGTAGAAATCAAGGAGATAAAACACACTTGGTTACTTGTTGTGTACAAAGCATACAAACACACACACACAGGCCCAGCGGGATTGTAAGGAGAGTGGAAGATAGTTGAGGGACAGACAGAGGCAGGAAGACAGAGCTGTTGGATATGTAATGGAAACTGGCTAAGAATGGTTGAAAATCATTCATGTTTTGTTATTTCCTGCACAGTGCTGAAAGGGTGTGGTGCGAGAATACACTTCAGCATAAGGTAGGATGTCAGTCACACTCAACTGACTGTAAAAGTATGCTAAATTTACTTGCAGGTATTTCCCTTGTCACATCCTTTCCTATTTGGTATGCTTTAGGAAGACTGATTATGAAACAGAAGCTACAAAATGAGCATTGAACAGATTCAGCAATCAGAGGGTCTCACAAAGCGTGGAAAGGTAACTGCAGACAGTTAAATTAGGTGGTCTTGTGTCCGAGACAGGGTGGGATGTGCAGGGCTGGTGGCTGGACAGGAGCCACCTGGTGAAAGGCCAAGGCCTGGGCTGTAACCCTGGAAGGAAGTGGAGGTCCTGAGGAGCACATGAGAAGCTACAGGGGGCAGGATGTGTAGGAGGGGGCTGGAAATAATCTCCTACTATCCATTATTGTTTATACTTGTATATAAGATATATAAGCCCAACCATTTTCTTTTCACCTGTTCTATTATATTTGATCTTATTCTACTCCGTTCTCTTCCATTGTATTTTATTGTGTTCTGTTCTATTCCGTTCTATTCTATTTTACTCTGTTCTTTTTTATTGTGTTCTGTTTCATGCAATTCTGTTATATTCTGTTTGGTTATATTATTTTCTGTTCTGTTTAATATATATTTGGTTATTTTGTATTTTATTGTGTCTGTGTCCAAAATCACTCCATTGTTCACTCATTCACTATTCTATACTATCTAACAAACTTAATAATGAGCTGTAAATTGACACCTTATTTTGCAGACAAAGTGTGGCACATGCATACTTTTAGCCTTTATAAAATATAATGCATTACTCTTGGGGGGCAGCTGTGGCTCAGGAGGTAGAGCAGATTGTCCTTTTATCACAATCTTGGTGGTACAATGCCCAGCTCCTCCTGTACGCATATTCTTGAGCAAGACACTGCCACCATTGGTGTATGACTGTGTTGTGAATGGGTGAATGAGAGGCAAATTGTAAAGCACTTCGTCCAGTAAGATAGAAAGGCGCTATATAAATGCAGTCCATTTACCATTTACTTTGCTGGGTTGTTAGTATAAAGTAAAGTGCAGAACGTTGACACTTTTTTGTTCTATCGCGGGAGTTTTAAATATGTAGTACATACAATTCCCACTTAGACACTCAAATATAATAGCAGACAACAAGGGTTGTATCTTTAGAAGCTGTTAGATTTCCGCTATTTCATATGCTAAACAAGTCAAATGTGAGCATTGTGAAAGCACTTACATTTTATTGAAAGCACTTACATTTTATTCAAACTACATTCTACTAAAGAAATAGGCACAGTAAAAACTTGCAGGCACATAGCAGAAATATAAAGCTTTTGAATATACAGTTGTAGAACAGGCAGAATGATGCTTAGTAAAGGTACAATGTAATGAAATTGCTGTTAAAATGTGCTGTAGCAGCTCCCGATGTTCCATTAACAGCAAACTAAAAGCCCAAATGTATGAAAGCATGTTTTGTTTATTCCTCACTCCCTCACCTTCTTTCTCTCTTTCAGTGTTTGGATTCTTTTACTGTGTTTTTTTTGTGTTTTTACGCAATATGCGGCATCACAACATGACCCCGGGCCAGTTTCATCCACTATTTGCCAGACTTTCAGACAGTCATGCCAAACCCCAGTCTACAGTACTTACGTACACACATCCCGTTCCTAATGGCACAATCTTGCATTCACGTGTGTGTTTGCGCAGAATACACCCACATACACACAAACGCTCACACTGGGATAAAGAAGAGATATACAAAAGGCAATTATTTATTGAAACACTTTCACACAATATTCTTTTGAGTCATACTCCCAGACACACCTCTACACACATGCATACGTACACCGCAGTGCACGTTCATACACAACCAGCCTTTGTTTTATGGCCTCTGCAATATGATTATATAATAAGTGAGTTTAGAGATTGGAGAGCATCATAAAAAGTGAGAGAGTATGGGAGCTGCATGCCAGACCTCAGGCTCAGTATAACCAGCTCAGTGTGTCTTAATTGAAAGTCTCATGGGCGCGCAACTTGTTTTCTCTGGGAATCAGCTGGGGAAAGGCTCTGGGGTGTTGCTGGCTTAGGCGCTGCATGCAGAAGCTTGCGCAAAAAAAAATCCATCAATTATGGACAAAGGGTTGGGATTTCATTTGGTTTCGATTCAAATATTTCACTTAATTCTCCCACGATATCAAGCTGTAAAGCCCTTCAAAGTGTATTCTCTATGAAATGGGTTACCACATGTGAACTGAGGCTCATGCCAAAATCGACCGGCCTTATTTGCTGACTCACTCTCTGATACTAATGCAGTCACTGTTCCTCTCTGTGATCTGACAAAGGCAGGTCTTGACCTGCCCGTTGATTCTGGAGCACGTTCTCATGGTATCCGTGGAACGTCACGACCTGCAATAATAAATGACTGGAGTTATCTAATTTGGCTAGGATTCTGTCAGGGGTCAGATCGTGTCACCTCTGTGCCTTTGAGCTCTTTCTTGGGGGTCAGCGGAGGTGAGGGCATAGCCACAGGCAAGCACACACAAATGCAAACACTCGCACACATAGACAAGCACACACAATCCCACTCTATCTGCTGATTTCCAGCAAGGTCAGCACAAGGTTTCGGTGCTTTCAGTGGTTTGAACTCCTGCGTTCTGGTCTTCAGAGATCACAACCAGGGTCATTAATATTTCTCTGAGTCCACACTGTATGGCACTGTACTGGGACTAAATATACAAGAGCCCCGGTCAGATGTTACATCTTCGGACAAGGACGAGCTGGACAGATCAAAGCTGTCCATTACAGACTCTACGCTCTAGGTTCTTCATAACCGCTCACACACAGAGTCGGTCCCACCCCGGCGGCACCCCTCGGCCCTCTGACCCTGTGAACTGTGCGTGTACAGAGTTGAGGCGGAACTAAACGGGTGGCTCCGGCGGCGTCATGAGAAGAGCTCGCCGTCATCCGTGCAGAATGCGTGTCAGGGGATTGGGTAACTCTGCCAAGGGAAGAAAAGGCAGGCAGCGCACACTGCACACATTGTTGAAACAGAAGACATCTCACTTACACAAGACAAGTGCGTAGTGTGTGTGGAGGGGTCTGTTTGTGTGTGTGTGTGTGTGTGTGTGTGTGTGTGTGTGTGTGTGTGTGTGTGTGTGTGTGTGTGTGTCTGTGTGTGCACATGAAGAAGCATCTGCAAATTTGTATGCATGTGTGTATGCATCTGCATGTGGTTGTCTCTCTCTCTGTTAGGAGTGTGGAAAGGCGTAGGTATCTATTTATATGCATTTAAGGGAGCATCTATGTATGTATATGACTCTTTGTCAGTCTGAGTGTGTCTGCATGTGGTTATGCCCCTGGTCGTTTACCCCCCACCCACTCCCTACAACCTAAACATATTTAACTGAAGAAAATGACCCCTCATTACTCAATGTGCCACAATCAAAGATGATAGGTCACCTGCTTGTGTGTGTGTGTGTGTGTGTGTGTGTGTGTGTGTGTGTGTGTGTGTGTGTGTGTGTGTGTGTGTGTGTGTGTGTGTGTGTGTGTGTGTGTGTGTGTGTGTGTGTGTGTGTGTGTGTGTGTGTGCAAGAGCATCCCTGCATTAGATCAGGTTTTTGGCTCTGCATTTAGACTGTGTGTGTGTGTGTGTGTGTGTGTGTGTGTGTGTGTGTGTGTGTGTGTGTGTGTGTGTGTGTGTGTGTGTGTTTGTGTATGTCAAAGCGTGTGTGCATCATTTATCATTGGAGCTTTGTTTTCCCTCCTTTCACAGTGTTTGTGTTTACCTGTAGCTCTTATCTGATCCGGCCACACAGGAGGTCAAAGTCACAGCAACGCTTGGGGAAGGATTCTGTTTAGTCCATCTGAAGGACAAATCACTGAGGATCAGCTCACATCTGGCATCACCTGCTCACTGACACTTGACAAAGTTGGAAAACAAAAAAAATTGTCAAACACATCACAATGAAGTATACAGACATGGCCGAAACAAGTCCTGTTTTGAGTAATTATTCAGGCAAAGGTTCTGGCTGGTTAACTGTGCCTGGGTTTGATGGATGTGGTTTCATCCATCTCTGAACTGTCTCTCTAGCTTGTTCGTCCACAAATTCCAGTTTCACCCTGGAATTGCTATAGACTGCAGAGCAGAGGCAGCTTGTCCTCCATCAATGCCACTTGAAAATACAGCTTTGCTGCTATTCAAAAGCTGCTGTATTTTCACGCCTCAAACTGTAAAGATGGACTTTTCCCCTTGACTCGTTCAAGACATATTCTAATTGGTTTTGTCAGTTACTGGGATTATGTTCTTCCACAAAGTTTTTTCTAGTTTAGGAGGTGCTACATTTATGTACCACACACAGGATACAGAGCGTAGTTGGGGTCGATGGCAGCCATACAAAGCACAGGACTTTGAAACCAATGACCAGGGTTTGTATCCTGAGTTCCACTAAGGTTAAGGTCAGGGAAAGATCCTGATCTTTGTTAAATATTAGTGAACTAATTATGTCTTCTGCCTGAAGTAACATTTTACTTTTTCAGTATCAAACAAACCATAAAGTGTAACTCCACCGCATGTGTACACAAGTGTGTTTATAGGTCTTGAGTAGTACTGCTGCATTTGTGAAAAAGGTTGTATAAAGCCTATTGTGGCTCCAGAGGGAACTGCACAAAATCGGATCGATAGCGTTGGTGTGGAGTTAGAAAGAAGTGAGCTTCCCAGACCTCTGTAGCCCGCTCCTCATTTCTCCTTAAGGCTACCAGCACCCGAATCTCTGACTGAGCTGTTGGTGGTCGAGTTGCATTATGGGTAATGTTGCTGCCACATTTTGAAAAGTAAAATGAATTTGTAGAATAAAAAAGACGATAGCTCTGTTTCTGCTCGATTGATTTTGATCCTTTGGTCATGGTATTACAAGAGCTGATAATGTAAGAAGACTAATGAACTACGCTGTCAGGGAATGTTTTGCAGATGTATTCAGTGTCAACATTTTGTGTCTTGGCAGATATGTTAAAGTGCCCATATTATGAAAAAAACACTTTTTCTGGGATTTGGGGTTTTCTTTTGTGTCTCTGGTGCTTCCACACACATACAAACTTTGAAAAAAATCCATCCATGCTGTTTTGAGTGAGATACGGTTTCTGAATGTGTCCTGCCTTCAGTCTCCTAGTGAGCTGTTCAAAATCGGCTCGGACTGTGACGTCACAGTCCGAAATGAGCTGGCTAACCACAACCGTTAGCTCGTAGCGTTAGCATGCTAATGCTAATGCTAACATGCTACGTCGTTCTCAATAGCGAAGCACTGCTACAACACACACAAGTTCACCATAATATACAAAAGAACTACTTACATGTGCGCCCTCATTTAGAAGTCTACCAGCTAATCCTGCCTTGTAACTAACCAAAGTTGGAGAAACAGCCTTTCTTTTACTGTCTCTAGAGTTAGCTAGCTGACATGCTCTACATCTGAGCTACTGCGCATGTGCGAGTGCAATCAAAGATAGTACAGAAGAAGAAGATGAAAAGAGGTCTCACTCTGTAGCTAAAACAGAAACCAGGTGAAAAGAGGATCTGCAGCAGTGAGAGAGAGCTGTGCAGTACAACAAAAATATGGTGTTTTTTGAAAATTAAACCATGTAAACCTATTCTGGTACAACCTTAAAATACATGTTATGAACCTGAAAATGAGCACAATATGGGCGCTTTAATTAACAACGTTTCCGCATTATGTTGACAAAAAAACGTGCATTACATTTCCCTTAAAATGTATTTACTGCTGCAAATCAGTAGGATATAAAAGTAATTTCCAGGAGATCGGGTTGTTCAGCTATGTGAGCTTGTATCTTTCTGCTTCCGTCTTGATTAGTTAAAAAGAGTGTTGTTTTTCTTACCATCATCATCATCATCATCATCATCATCATCACTACTACCACCACCCCTGGGCATATCCGTTTCCTCTGTACCTCACAGTGCTAAAAGACAACAGTCATCCTGACAGCACATGCAGTAAGCCCCATTATGGGTTTCCTGAGTCACATTCCAACCAAACGACCCAGTCGACTGATGCCCAGCACAGGGCAGGCATTCCCATCCTCACACTGATCCCTGTACATGCTCCATACCCATATGAAAACATCCGGGGCCCTATCGGATGCCCTGCGGAACGCCGCCTGGCGACTCCTCACGTCTCTCAACCAGCTGGCTCACATAATCAGGAGCTTTGAGGAGACACCCGGGAACGCCGGCATTCCCTTGGATATCATTCCCGTTCTCGCCAGTGTTGCTGTCAACATGAGTAAAAGGGGCTCAAGTTCGGCAGCAGCTACGGTAATGGGATGGACAGATGTTTAGATGTGAGGAACCGGGCCCCCCTGGGGCCCCTACAGCAGTACACTCTGACAGAAAGCAATCAGCTTGATGTGGAGGAACAGAATACTACTGTACATTTACAGAAAGAGCTGCAATATGAGACAGGAGAGAGGGATTTAGATATAGGGATAGATAAGGAGGGAAATTAGCAGTGGAGAGAGTGAAAAGAGTTGAGGTACACAGAGCAGAAAGAGCTGAGCAAAAAACAACGGAGTGGGTATAAAAGAGATTTTGAATACTTGAGAGAAACAATGCATTTTGAAAAGCAGGAAGGGATCCAGTGCTAAATTATGTGCAAAAATTCTTGGATAGGCAATTGAGTGAGGCTGGGGTTATGAAAAAAACGGGGGAGAGAAAAGGAAGAGAGGGAGGGGAGGTGCAGATAAAAATGAGTCATGTTGGCAGGAGAGAAGAGGGAAACAGCTGAGAGGTTTTTGAGGTGCGTCTTTGGCTCTGATCACACTTTTATTTTGGCTGAAGTAAGGTGATACTTATGAGCAAAAAGGGTCTCTCTCTCTCTCTGTCTCACCCACACACACTCATTCTCTATTTCTCTCGCCCTCACCCCCTCCTCCCATCTGTCTTTGCCAAGTTTTTTTGTCCTGGGAGGTGATGTGAGTGTTTCCACATGTGGTAGGCCAGTGCTACCAGTTTGGCTTGTAACACTGACTCGACACAAAGCCCCCTTATAGAAACAGAAGAGCAAACAGGAAAAAGGCCATGATTACCTCATAGTGCTTTACTTTTAACTTGAAGGCTCGGATAAAAAAGGAAGGGAGGCAGGGGAATGGAGAGTGGAGCTAGGTGTACTCTACCACATGCATCAATTTACTATATTGTGTCTCAATATAGTAAATTGCCACAATATATGCCACAATATTGTATACCCTTTGGTCCTTTTTTTCTTTAATTTATCATTTACTTTTTCTCAGTCCCATCTTTCCTGGTGAAATGACTGGGCAGGTCAATCTGACCCGTAATTGGGGTGGATCAACACAAGATTCCACCCTTGGTGCTGAGGATCATTAGTGTGAGTGAAATAAACATTAATCTACTTGGTGTGCCGATGGTGCCGCAGGCAGCTGTACACTCCATCAGAGAGATGGAGCGAGAGAAAAGATGGATAAACAATTGACTTTTTCTTTTCTGTTTGTATAAAGTACAGCTTGAATTGGGATAAGCAGCAAAGGCAGCGTAGTCATTTAAGCTAATGTTGAAGCTGTTGTGCTGAAGTGACAGAATTAAAGAATTTTCTTCAACAAGACTGGAAATAAATTATAAATACATTAATTATTTGTGACATCATATTTTAAGTAGCTTTAAATAAATGAATTATCAAACCTAATATTTTAATTATTTAATTATATTTTAATTTAGAGTTGGTTTTTTGCACTGCATTTCCCAGAGGTCACTGGTACATTAACTCAAGTACTGTATTATATTTTATGCTAAACTGTTTTACTTCACTACATTTCAGAGGAAAATATTATTCTTTTTAACTCAACTACATTTATCTGACCGCTATAGTTATTAATTTCTTTGTTGATTATATTTTACATATAAAACATATATGGTGTGCTGATAAAATGCAATGCATGATTGTAGATCTAACCCAGCAGCTCTACAGTTATACTACATCATTAGAATACAGCTTACAAATGAATGCATCAATAATAAGAACCTAATAATAATAATAACAATAATAATAATAATAATATATGATAATACAACTCTCACAGGGGCCATTTTCCTGCATTATGAGTACTTTCACTTTTGATAATTTAAGTAGGGGTCTGCATGTACTTGCATGTTTACTTATGTAAGATTTTAATTGCAGAATCTTTACTTGCAGCAGAGTATTTTTACACTGATATTCCCTTAAGTAAAGGATCTGAATACTTCTTCCACCACTGGGTCATTCAAACACTGTGGCCATCAATGTGACACGTCTCCTTGGCTTGTCAGGTATTTGACAGAAAGTTGACATTTTCATAGCATGCATTTGGACAAAAATGTAAATGCTAATAATCATTAGTGCTCACTAATTTGATAATTTGTTGAATAAGTGCTTACGACTGCATGTATGTGTGCATCTGCTGGGACGTGCACAGGTACTCTCTGTGCCAGGACACCGGGGGGGCGGGGAGGGATTGATGGTTGCTGACTGTGATCTGAGCACGATGGAGCTGGGGCGGGAGGAGGAGGAGGGTGCTGATGAAAGAGAGTGAGAGGATAACACACACATACACACACACACACACACACTTTTTCGTCCGTTAGTGCCTGCCACCGTCACAGTGGGGGGGCTGTGGCCTCTGCATAGCCTGAGAATGCTAAAGGCTAATCCTACAGGAATGCTCCAGGAATGTGAAAGTTGAGTCAGGGATCGAACAAGAGAGGGGTGGAGAAGAAGTGGAGAGAGGGTAGGGGTTGCAGAAAGAAAAAAATGGGGACTTAGAGAAAAGGGTGGCATTCAGGAATAAATGAAATGAAAGAGAGAAAAGGAGAAAAGGGGGAGGCGGTGGAGTTGTGGTTCAGAGAGAGTAAAAGAGAGGTGTAGAGGTTGAAAGAAAAGAAAAGAAGAGTTTGGCAAAAAAGCAGAGAAAAGGAACAAAGACAAAGAAAAAGAGAGATTGGCAGGAGGGCTGATTGCAGAGTGTCTAGTTGTAAGATAAATGGTGGGATGCTTTCTTTTTTTTTCCACTGGCATTTTCAGCAGTTGATATGGAAACAAGGCCAAAACCTGCTTGATTGTTTTTAAACCACATCCCCAGTCCTGCAGGTACACAGAGATCGTCCAGATAGTTTCGCTGGAAAGTGTGCAAGCTTGTCTTGTCATGAAACAAACGAACTTTGTGCAGGCTTTCGTAACAATGGCAGTTAGGCGTCCACCGTTCCAGCTTAGCTGTCGGGATGAGTCTCTGCTTGTCCTCGTTTCCTGGTTTCTGTATCAAATATGGTTTTACTCCCTCACAGGTCTACTGTGACGTCTCCAAACCGGCACAGAATGGTATGTTCTCCCATTGTGGTTTGTACACTCTTGGATCTGGTTCAGTTATGCCTGGAAATGTACTGGTGAGACTTCCCTATAACACGTGGCACTGTTTCACTTTAAAAGACATGACTAGAAGTATTGGCTTTTCACCATCATCACAACACGACTGCTTGATATTTAAATGTAGAACCAAGTGATTGTATTGTATCATATCTTCAGTTACCTGAAAGGCAGGTGTGTGTGTGTGTGTGTGTGTGTGTGTGTGTGTGTGTGTGTGTGTGTGTGTGTGTGTGTGTGTGTGTGTGTGTGTGTGTGTGTGTGTGTGTGGGTGTGTGTGCCAGCATGTGTAGGGAAGCTGTCTACACTGCACATATACAGTATGTGTGTGTTTTCTCTGTCTGACTGCTCTTGTGCAACAGTAATTGCAGTTACCGTTACTGTTGCAGTTAAACTTGCTGACAAAACACTGCACTTGCACTTGCGCCGGGCAGCTGCTCCATTGTCTTTATGTACATGTGTGGGCAGATGTGTTTGTGGTTTGTGTATATTTATGCAAATGTCTGTGTGCGTGTTATGAAAAACCACAGGCATTCTTATTTTGGTGAATTAATAAACTGCAACATTCCTTCTGTTTCGATCAAAACAAAACACATTTTAAAGCTTTTTAAAGAGAAAAGAAGACATTTTGACAAGCACAAATGTAAACAATAAAATCCTGGGTCCTGGTTATGTTCTGGCTCTTACGCTGTCATGGCTTACTGCGACACTTGAATAGAACAGGGCCATCATTAATGTTATTAGTTAAACCTGTGCATTCACTACTATGGCAATTAAAAATGTCTGCTGTGAAACAGGCCTTTTTCTGAAATTTCAGCACAGTAAATGAGTCAGTGCAAATTTCCATCAACTACCTTTATGCAAATATTTTCAAAAGGACATGACGTGAAGATTATCTACATAATCTAACCCCAACTTTTTTTTCTTTTTTTTTTGCGGGGCGGCTCTCTGGGGGAGTGGAGGCATGTTATGATGACGTAGTAGAAAAAGAAGCAGCAGCAGGCACAGCAAAGCAAGCTTCCGTTGTATCTTCTCATTTTTCTTAGTTTTTTGCTTACGGGCATTAAAACAAGTGGAGGCATGAGTGTATTTCTTTTTAGAAAATTTAATATTAGTTTTTATTAAAAATGTTTCCTAAAATGTATCATTACCTGAAAGTCATTGATATAAAACACTATTAAATATTTAAATTAATAACTTGACTTGTAATAATTCGGAGGGTTATAATTGCGTAGATGTTCATCTGTCTCTCTCGTCTGTGTGTGTGTGTGTGTGTGTGAGAGAATGTATGATGTGTGTGTGAGTGTGTCTGCTGGATATCAGGAAGTGTTCTCATCATTAGTCTGGCTGGCTTGGTGTGCCGCTGTGGTCACCGGATTCCCCCAGAGACAAACTCCCTCACTCACTCAAGGACAGGCTTCAGACATAAAAAACAATACCACCGAGAGAGAGAGAGAGAGAGCGTGCATCGAGGGTGGGAGGACGAGTGATAAATAGTAAATGTTTGAAGCCAACTGAGAGTGAGTGGGAGAGGAAGAGAGCAGATGGAAACTGAGCGGTGATGAGAGATTTTAAGAGGGAGGGATATGGGGAGAGACAATAGGACAGACAGGGACACTGAGAGTCATGCAGTTGGAGGAAGTCCCCTAATAAAAGGTTTCCTGTCTCGCTGAGTGTCCCTAGTCTCTGATGGCTTTTCACTGAGGCCTGCTTGACACCAATTAAACCTGCTCTGGGACCGACTGCAGCCCTCGCACCCCCTCCAGGACACAGCAGACAGACAGCCATGCACATGATGGCTAAGGCCTGGGTGAGAGGACTTCCTATGTAGGGATACAACATAAACACAGACACACTGACACATGCAGACAGCCCCTCACACACGCTGGCTGCACATACAGTCAAGGCAGCTTTTAAAACGAAAATTTTGACGTTGACATAAATTATTATGAATTATTGTCACTTTTTGTCTGAGCAAATACAAACTGTAATGATACTGCAATTGCATATTTTAATATTTTTCAAAAGAGGATATGACATATACTGTAAAAAGATGGAAATATTTGATGCTCATCGTGCTGTTAAGTTTGTATTCCTCTCAGAAAGTGGTAGCTGGCAAGCTAGGCTAACTTGCAGACATGTCACACACTGTAAATGCATCACCGCTGGTAGTTACATCAAAATAAAATCCAATTAATACCAATACAATCGTTTTTGCTAATTTCTTCGGAGGTACACACATCGTGTACCTGGTTCCACTCGGTGACGGATCAAATACGCCACAACAAAAACCTAATTTAAGTTATTTATTATTTATTTATTTCAAGGTGGTGAACACAAGTCAGAATGAGGGGTGTTTTTCCTGTTCTACCCATTCTTCTGACATCGCATGAATGCAGCATGAGCATTTATTCCCAATAGATGTTATTTTTTATTCATGTTATATTTCAACAACTGCTGAGTCATTGGCAGCTCCTGCACACTAAGTGTTGTGTTGGTCCCATGTTACAGAAAGGAGGGTCCAGCTAGCGTTAACTGTCTCTCTTTCCTGAGTCCAGTTCTGGTGACGGCAAAATGACCAGATCGTCAAAACTCACAGCAACAAGTTGTCCTGTGACCTCAGCACGACTAACCACATCGCATTGAAGTGAAATTACAAAAAATGTTAGTAATCTTTACACAGATATTGCACCAACCAAATTACTGGTAGCAGTGTTAGTGTGTCAGTCACAACCAACACTAAAGATTCTTCTTTTTGGTGAAATAGTGCACAATATGACTTTGAAGCATACTTAATCACTTTGCTTTTCCAATTCTATTTTGTATGTGGGGGTGGGGGGGTGTAATTTAACATGTGGAGGTGTAAGAACCTAAAAAAAAATATATGAGAGATTGACTTCCGAGCAAAGTTCTCCATTTGTGTGGCCCTTAAGATCCTGGAGGATCCGGGATGACGCGGCTCAGGATAAAGGATTGGGACGCAGATTACAGAAAGGGGGTAGATTGAGTAGGTGAATTGGAAATTGGGCCCAAAGCCCGGCACAGCATGCCACGCTCCGGGCTTCATCCAGCCCCGCTTCAAAGAGCCTTGAAATCTCTCCAGAGCCACTCAGACAAATTATAGTAATAAACAACAAGTCACCCCCCTTGATCTCACCCGCCTCACCTCCCAGGGGGAAAACAAACGACCCGGGATCCCGTTGCCCCGGCGACTGAACCCTGACCAGCCCGCCCAGCCACTGACCGTCTGTTTCCAACTTTGTTTGTTTGTTTGTTTACTCAAAGGCTCAGGCTGGAAGGACTTGGAAAAACTAAAGAACCTCCAATTAAATGTGATTTTGTCCATCCTGGGGTATTATGGGACTGGTGTATTTGATTGGGAGAGATAAGCTGGACTGTGAGTGGGCTCTAATGACTGACCAGCCCACGGAAACGCCGGGTGTGCTTTGTTCAAATGTATGCTTACTGTAAATCATAATTGTATCCTCATTTTTCAAAGTCTGCATGGAAGATTGAAGAAACATTTTGTTTTCTCTGTTTTTAAACAAATCCAGGAGAGGGTGGTGGTCTACCTTCGTGTTGAGTGAGGTGTGGCACCCAGTAAGGAAACTTCAGGTACACAACGTCTCACCCCAAACTATTGGCAGGTAATCGCCAAGAACTCTGTTTTGAAAGATTCTCATCCGTACTTGTATTTTGTCCCCAGGAACCTGTGTGTTTGCATAGGTTAGGGGACTAAAATCCATGCTATACTCCTCATGTTGTGTCTGGTACATGTTTTCTTTGCACAACATCCTTTTGATTTTTTCCCATCACTTCGCACATCGTGTCCAAAGGGGCAGTAAAAACTTAGAATGTATTAAAGGGGAAAGAAAAGTACCACTCATATACTTGTGCAAGAGTCAAAGTCTTTACCTCCCGTCCAAGGCCAACGGCACTCAGAAGGTGTGGAATTTGACAAGGCAATAACTCACAGTCCTCTACTGTAGCTCGCATGGAACTGCTAACAGAAAACCTATGAAGGCTCGGGCAAAGAGTGGGCGATCAATCACGACTCTCTTCTTTTATCTGGTTTAGCTAAGAGGAAAGCCAGATAAACACTCTCTGGTACCGTTTCTCCCAGGTCAATCCCTGTGTGACACTAAAGCCTTGCTTGGAGATCCACCAGACATTTAGGTGAGAGAGGGAGAAAGAGTTGCACAGACAGACAAAGAGAAAGAAGAAGAGATAGACTGAAAGACACAGGACCAAACATAAATGTTTAAGTTCAGGAGCTAAGTGGGGAGTGTACCTTCCAGAGCCTCGCTCCGGTAAATCAATCATGCTATCAGACAGTCATGGGAGGAATGTCAACAGCGCTCACCTCTAACCTCATGTGTGAAGGCATTACAGTGGAGCAGTGACCCCCTGATTCTCCTCACGGCGACCTCCAGGCAGCCCTGCTCTAATGGAGATTTTATGGATGGTGTTTCACTTTATAGAGACTGTGGGCCTGACTCTGTGGTTCTGGGAGCCAGATGTGTTGTATGGACAAAGTAGGCCAATTACTTGAGTCTCAGGTCCAGGCATTGATATGTCAATTACACCTCACTCAAGGCAAAGGAGAGCACTAATGTGAAAAATTGAAAGCTTGTCTCTTACAAAATAAATTGATATACTTCTGATTTTTGCCAATTAACTTACTGCCTGGATTGCAACACCTAAACTTGCAATCATAAAGTGGTTTCTTTTGTGCATCCTTTTCTCTCACCTCGCACTGAAGAAATAAATCAACTGTTAACTGAAACAGTTAAGACAAATAAACATGGATAAGCTGCCTATGGAGTGCAGAAAAGAAAGTAAAAACTGTGAAATAACATTTCAGTGATTATCTCAGAACTTCTGTACATTTCACAAGAAACTAAAGATGCTTCTTTCAATTTTGCAAAGTAGACTGTCCTTTGTTGTCATGGTCATGTCATTTTTTTCCTTTTCTATGCAAATTTTAGGTATGAAAGGTGCCTAACACATGAAATATATATTATTGTTTGTTGTTTTCCGGCTAACACCAGGACAAGATTTTCTTGTTAGTTAGGCTGATAAGGCAGCCTTATGACGATAATGACGCCAACTGTGAAGACAGTGTAGATAAGACGAAACTGGGCAGACCAACAGCATCCGTTCTTACAACGTCCTCCTATCAGATGAAGAAAGAGTTTGTTCTTAACCCGTATACCTGTGCAGTGAAGAGAAGTATGTGTAAATAAGGCTCCCTGGGTCAAGAGAAACATAGATGGATGGAAGCAGAAACAGAGGGAAGTGGAATTGGAAAGATATACATGGATAAAGAGATTCAAAGCACAATATGGAGAGAACCTGAGAAGCTGAGACTATGTTGACACTCAGCTGGCCAAATTAGATAACTAAATGACTTGCATCCAAAGTGGCGTTTGCGTGTTGTTTCCATGAAAATCAAATGCCTTAACATTAAGAAAATGGCTAAACCTCCTTTTTGTCATTCATTCTGACCTTTCCTGCTCTCAGTGATTACATACAGTATACTGTGTTTTAATGCTGCTGAACTCACAATTTAGTAATTGTCATTCACATATTTTTCTGTTTATGTTGTCAGACAACTAAATGACTATAAAAAAAGTAATTTGAGTGTAGCTAATACGATGTTGTGATCTAGTTTCGTCATTGTTTCACTGAGACGTCGCTCAAATCATAATTTTATTATTGCAAAGTCAGCTAACAAAATAGAAATGAATATAGGTTGATGATAACAAGTGTGTTAAGTGATCAGCTATATTGACATTAAAAGTGACCACAGAGTGGGCTGGAGGTGACGGGCTACATTGTCCTGCCACACTGAAACATGATTTTATTTTATTTCTAGAGACCGTTTTTGTAAAGCTCCATTTTCTTGGGTGAGAAAAAGACAAGTGTAATGTAAACAAAAGGGCCAAAACAGTTTGGACATAGCAGACCAAGTAGAAAAAGACAGACAGAGAGTGTGAGACAGTGAAAGGAATGATGGCGCAAGACAGACAGAGAGTTAGTGCAAAGAGAGAGAGAGAGAGAAAGAGAGAGAGAGAGATAAAAGGACCAGCAAGAGAGGCAGAGAAAGAGAAGAGAGATCAAGTGTCAGGTCCACTGTGGTCCATTTTGCCCGGAGACAGCTGCAGCCACAACTGACAAATCCAGAGGGGCCCCTTCCTCTATAGGCATCGGGAAAGCACCGGGAATTATCCAACGTCTCAGCTCTCTGGTCCTTGGGGAACCTCTCTCTCTCTCTCTCTCTCTCTTCCTCCCTCTTTAGTTAGCAGGGAAGAGGAGGAGGAGAGGTTCATGGCCAGGTCCGCTTCCAGTGCCTCCACTGATACCCCTGCTCCACATGACTACTCCCTCATTGCAGTAAAGAAACGGGGCAAATCCTGGAGATTCAGGGGGCACAAAACTCTCCCACCCTCCCCCTGCCTCCACTTCTTCCTCCATACGTCCTCTCATAATGATTTGTATGTGTGTGTGTGTGTGTGTGTTAAAGGGATGTGGAAGGAGAGGAGGGGGCAAGTGTGAACAGCTGTGATGTATTGTCGTCTGGGGCATGATAATATACCCATGTCATTAGGGCTGGACATTGCTAACATGTGTGAGTGTTAAGGTATATGTGTGTGTGTGTGTGTGTGTGTGTGTGTGTGTTAAGGTAGGTTTTAAAACAAGCTAGTCACAGTTCAAAAGAGGCCACAGCTTTCTGGCGAAGCCTGATACCTGCTGCGCCCGTAAAGGGTTAGGAGAATGAGGTGAGTAAAGTGAAATGAATGCAACCTACCGCCACAGAGCAAGAAAAAAAACACAGGGCAGGCTGCGGATATTAGTGAGAGAAAGGGGCTATCAGGTAAATGTGTGTGTGTGTGTGTGTTTTGGGAGGAGTGGGGGCAGTAGCTAGAAGGGTGAGAAAGGTAGAAGGAGGTTTTGATGTTTGAAAAGGGAGTGCAGCAGGGGAGCGCATCGTAATGTATCTATTGAAGTTCAGGCCTCTGTGTTTGATACAGTACATCTGTACCCCATTTCCCTCTTTTCCCCCAGCTGTGCACTCTCACGTGTACAGGAACAATAAGACCCAGGCCCATAAATTCCCTTACTCCCTCTCTCCCTCCGCATCCATCTCCCTCAGCGTCCATGTTTCTCTCTTTTTATCTCTTTTTCTGTCAGTCCTCAACACCCAAACAACCCCCACCTCCTTTCTCCCCCTCTCCCTTCTTGATATAATGTAACGATAGTAGCCTTTGCTATTAGCTGTGACGTCGACCTCAGATTGCTGACTTGGCTGCAGCCCATCATCGCAGGACACACCGTGTCGTAAAAAGAAAAAGCTTGAATTAATTGATTTCCTCTCAGTAAAAGGGGTCATGTCTTCTGCTCTGGTTTCCGACATCCCCTTACTCCCCACCTCTTCCCTCACCTCACACTCCCCATCTCCTCACCCCTCACTCTCAGTGCACCCCTTCCCCAAATCCCTCCACCGCCACTCTCCGCAATGCAGGAGAGTGGAAGTATCAGTTGGCCCCCGTTGGTCCGCTGGGGTCTGGGTGCGCGGTAAATGAAATATGGTAGCTGTCGCATTAGGAAATCCATTGAAGTTAATTAGAGCCGGTGTTCTTTGCGGAGCCACATCTGCTGCTGTTTAGGCGCCAACACCCCCCCCCCCACATCCCCATCCAGACACTACTAGGGGGGCTGTAGTAGGGAACAGGATGGTGGGGGTTGATGCCGATGGGGAAACTGGACCTGGGGTATTGAGTGGTACTGGCCAGCGGTTGTCTGGGGAGAGTGGCAAGGAAGCTGAGTGGCTCTGAGGTCCTGACCTCCAGGCAATTCGTAATGGCGGCTGGACAGAGCATCGAGTAATGGATACGGCGTTGTTATCAGGGCTATCAGCTGGCTAAGCTGTTGTAAACCAGCTACTCCACACCCACATGCTATAACAACATATGATATCGACCAGCCATCTGAGATTATCTCAGGATGTATGGTATTTCAGTACCCACGTTTTTACACCGTTTGGTTTCATTGACGGTCAAGCAATGCTGCCAGTAAAAGAATTAAACTGTCTTATATTATTGGCTGGTAATGAGCTGTGAAACAGTTCTTAGTAATTTGGTAGTGAGGGCTATTGCAGGGTAATGGGGTGTAATTTTATGATGGCAGCTCAGATAGAACAGTCAGAGGGCGTGATGCTTTACCGTACGCCGGAGGATTTATCGTACACTGACAATGTACAACAGCTGACTTACATCATGAGGCGTGTGGGCCAGAGAGTGATAACGGCAACCAAACAATAAAGACAAGACAAGTAAACTTTAGTGTGACAGAGGTGATCACTACATCGACAATAGTCACAGAACTCAAAGGGCAGCGTTTTGTCAAAGAGTGACAGACACAGCCGGGTCAAAAGTTTAATGAGTGTGTGTGTGCGTGTGCGTGCGTGCAGTGACTGGGCTGTGTATTGGCATGTAGACACAAGGTTCAGAGCTGCCTTGAATGACCGGTCATAGTTCTTTAAGATCAGATTCTGAGTGCTGGACTGCAGGCCCGCGTGGAGTCTGCTGGCTGCCAGAGGGTTTGTTTTTATATCAGGCTCGGGTCAAATATTTGCAAATTAGTTTTACTTTTTTTGTTTTAACCTGCTTGAAGTTCCAGATGGGGAAGGGTTTACTGTATCAGAGTGTGTCAAAGAGTGTTTGGTGAGCTGTTAGTCACAGAATAGTAAGTTGACATTATACTTTTCTGTATTCATTGTGTTTCCCCACAAAGAAAACCCCACCCATCTGGCTCCTTAAATAGTTTAATTAACTTGCAAATGCTATTTCACGATCTATGTTTTGGTATGATGCAGGAATAATAAGGAAGCCCATGGTTTTATTCCTTTTTCACATGCAGAGTTTGGCCACATTTTTAGTTTGACATGAATGTAAATCTTTATATTCATAATAAACAGATGTGTATCAAAGTCTTTTCAACATAAGGCATCAACTACTGATTCTTTATAAACACTTCCAAATGGTAGTTACGTATTTGCCTTATTGTATGCATTAAAGTTGAAGGTACAGTTTGATCTTTTTAGTTACCTCTATATCAGTTGTAAGTATAGTTGTATGAGCACTTTTGTAAAATTTAGCAACTTTTCACTTCCTTTCAGATCCAGGGTCTCAAGATAGACGCTGCTGTTTGTCAAAGAGATTGTAAAGCTGTTTAAATAAAATTAACCTGACTTTTAATTAGTTGCTCCCAAAGAATAGCATAGTAGTGTATAGTTTATCTATGAGTCTCCCAATCAGCAGGAGAGAGAAGGTTAAGAAATGGTCACTTAACCTTTGTCAAAATACAAAATAACCCACCCTTGGTCAGCCATAGCGGGGGGTCAGTACACCCACTGAGGTGGCTGATCATTTGTCACCTACAGTTCAGTTCAGGGAGCATCTTCACTGTGTCATCCATCTTCACTTTGCATTCTAAGTGTGTGTCCGCAGTGTGTGTGTGTGTGTTTCACGCCATTTGTCAATAGTTCAGAGTGCATCTTTACTCATTCGTCTTCAGCGAGCGTCTTAAGCGTGCATTCTTTGTGTCCATCTCAGGTCATTAGTGGTCAGCGTGTATAATGGATGAATGTGGGCGGTTATCAGGATAATGTGAAAGGTTTTTCTCTTCTTGTCTGAAACTGATTGGATAACCTTTTTTCATCTCTAATTTTGCTTGCATAAAAATCATTCAACTTTACAAAAAGACAAAAAATTGAATAGTGACACTGTCATCACAGTCCAGTTCTCTACTATAGATTGAGATTATCCTCAGCAAAATATTTTACGTTTTTGCCGCAAACCATTAAATATCTAAAGTCACGCTCCACTCAAAAATAGTTTTATAATCAATATTTTAAATCATTTGAATGTTTGACAATCGCTGTGCAGAATAATGTGTGTGAAAAGTTTGACAGGTTTTCTCTGTGCTCACCCTAAATCTTGAATTAAAATGTGTGTATATACAAGCATGATTTGTGACAACACATCTAGTTTGGGAGCCAATCGTGGTCAAATGTGCAACTAGTTTATTGACATTTTTTACTCTATTATTAAGGCTAGAGTATTTTCATATGGCTTCAAACTTTTCTGGAGGGGATCTTTAAGTCTACCTTAGCTTAGGAAACAGGATTACCTCACAAGATCTTAAATTATTCACTTATTTGTTTGTTGACCTTCTCGACCTTAACCTGGGCCTTGCAGTGTAGAGTTGGCCTGCGTTCCCTCTAACTGCTCTGGTTCCCTCCCACAGTCAAATACAACTCTGAATTCCCCATAAATGTAAATATCTTTCAATCTATGTTCGCAACACATGGCAAAATATATACTTCAGATTGTCAGACAATCTAAAGCGGTGTGGTTTGGCTGGAAATCAAACGAGTGTGAGCATAAACTTGCCTCGATCCACTTCCTCTATGTATATCAGTAGCAATTTGGGAAGAATTGCCTCTCAGCTGCTGTTTGATATGAGAGGGAAAAAATGTGAGGAGGCAGTAAGACGAAGCTGGCAGTACCCGGTCCTGTGAATGTGTGTTCTGCCTGCATACTTGGCATCAGATCAAGGTGAATCTGGTATGAGCTAAGAAAAGTGTGTGTGTGTGTGTGTGAGAGAGAGAGAGAAAGAGAGAGAGAGAGGGCAGTGTGTGTGTGTGTGCATTTGCAGCCCTCATTAGTAAACTCCAGCCCTGCGTTCACAGTATGAACACACCACTCCTCCCCTTCCCCTCACTCTCAGCCTCTCAACTAAATGAGGTTAATAAACTCAAGCGTTTACTACCATCACCAACACTATCCCTCCTCCCCTGCTTTCTCCTTCATCTCTCCCTCTCTACCTCCACTGCGCTTTGCACTCCTGAGCCAGCACGCCTCCACCTCCCTTCTCCTCCCTAAGCCTCCCTCCTTCTTTCATCTCAGCTGAAACGCTTTCTTCCTCTTTTCCTCACCTCTTTTTTATTGTCATTGTTGCAGGGCGAAAGCTCTGGGATTTCCTCCCTATATTTCCCAGGACAGAGCTGCAATTACAGCTCAGGAGAGAAGAAGGCCAGCTGTGCAGGGGAATTGAGAGCCTGTATACAAGCAGTAGCAGTGAGACAAAGATGATGGCGCCCTCCAGAGGAAAGAAAATGAAACCGGTCATATTTCCACCACAATATTTCTTCCTCACATCAAAGCACAAGCATACTTTCTGACCACATGGCTGTTTTGTCTTTAAATACCAAGGAGGGTCACAATGACCAAACAGGAATAACAAGCACTCACAACGAATAGTGTGCTGTGTTAAGACCTAGCTTTCTTGTCCGGAGCGTTAAAAGAAGACTGAACACACAGTGATACCAAGGAAATGTGAAGAATGCATTAAATGGTCTTGGGTGCTCTTATCTTGGACCTCGTGGGGACAGGGACATCCTAAAAGAAAGAAAAAATACATTAAAATATGATCAAAGAGAACACATAAACATAAAGCACAAATTCAGACAGCTGTGACCTGAATACGTGAAGGAATGCTGTGACGGCTGGGCAGAAATATTATGTGGCACCGTGCCAATACACCGTCAAGTTTATTGTCTTGTTTTTCCTTTCATATTAATGCTTATAGTTTCCGGGCATAGACTCAATCAAGTAAATGTCATGCAGTATTACAGAGATTACTTTTTATGCTTAATTCATATTTTAAACTTACCTGCTGCAGTACGTACGGGACATGTGGGCGCGCGACTAAAATTGAAATAGCCTCTGTGATTATCCGACATCTGACTGGATTACCTTCAAACAAAAGAATTATTTTCGCCTCAGGTCTGGTCACAGTGTTCCTCTGATCATGTGACTGAGGGCTTGCTATTCATCGAGGCCCAAGCTGTTAAACTTTAACAAAGATTCTAACCGAAGATAGTTTAACAGTTAAACAGTTTTTACTGTATCGGTTAATACACAGCAATGATGGTGCAAGTAATCGTGACTTTAAACTGATTACGATCCATTAAACCCATTTACCTTCCTGTTGCCCCGCCAAAGGCACCACCGAAAGATTACAGTGATATTTCAAACTTTTGTTATGGTCAACAAATCCCATGAAAAGAGAAAGTCCTACAATGCGTTCATTCGTCCCTCAATACTTTCGGACTTTATTGACTGCACTGTAGCTTTTAGTACAGTCATCCTTGCCCTATGGACATTGTTGAACACATGCCATTTCGAAGGACACTTTTATCCGTACATTTTTAGGATTTATGCTTGGCCCCAACTGGAAATGATCCCATGACCCTGGCAGCGCTGCCAGACCCACTCCACACTGGATCACATTATTAAAATGACTGTGATATGTGCCTGTTCAACTTCAGGCATCAGCTGCTTGCAATGTAACGTTTCCTAACAGCTGTTGCACTGTCGGGTTGTCTGTGCTAGTGTGTAACAAAGAGAGAGTGATGGCAGCAGGAGCCCCCGTCAGCCCCGTGGGACAGTCGGGAGAGGCGCAGACGGTCATGTCGTTTCACTGGAAACATATGGTGAAACTCAAGTGTGTAATTTACCTAGGACTACGGGTGGCCCCGAGTAACACGTACACACATGCACACATGTACACACACACACACACACACAGTGACAGGGTGTAATTTACCTGGGGCCTATGGGTGGCCCAGTATCCCGTTGCACTTGTCATACACACAGACAGCTCAAATGCACTTCAAACTCCCTGGCAGAGACAGAGAGAGTGAAACTAATTTCCTGAGGCCTGCAGACAGGAGAGTAAGAAATCACACAATGACAGAGATGTTAGAGATCAACACACTAAAAGGTTGAGAGGGTGAAACTGCATTTAATGCACTGGCCTAGTGGAAGACATTACCCCAAAACCTTCACCTGTGGGAGTTGCTGAACACCCTGTATCACATCCTCTCCGATTCATCATCCTGGCTCCTTTTCAAAGCTGGCGCTATCCTCCCTCAGAGAGAGAACGAGATGAAGGCCATGGGAGCACCAGCGAAGGGGAGGAAGACGGATTAGAGGAGTATGTCCCTCCCTACATTCCTGCACTGACCTTCATAGTAGTGTGGCACTGTAGCTATCATCAGCCCACCATGCTTTACAGTTGGTTGTTATTGAGGGGTGGGATTA
Source organism: Perca fluviatilis (assembly GCF_010015445.1). Classification (NCBI taxonomy): domain Eukaryota; kingdom Metazoa; phylum Chordata; class Actinopteri; order Perciformes; family Percidae; genus Perca; species Perca fluviatilis. The sequence goes on from NC_053129.1 coordinate 22,126,645, forward strand.
TGGGCTCCTCAAACCTGCATGCCCCACCCCGACTCCCCGGCAACCGTAAATGGAGCATATCTTGTTTCGCGTGAGGATTGACAGACAGGCAGTCCCAGACATTTACAGTTGGCACTGTTTGAGGTGTCTGTCTGTGAAGGCTGATATGATAGCCTGTCTGCGAGTTGCTGTGTTTTTTTTTTTTTTTTTTTTTTTTTTTTTTTTTTTTTTTTTTTTTTTGTGTGTGTGTGTGTGTGTGTGTGTGCTGGTGTTTGATCTCCTTTCCCAGCCAAGGGGCTTTAACTTTATTCCAGGTGCAGAGAAGTCAACCTGAGGGCATGGGAGGCACATACAGTTGAGAACACACACACACACACACACACACACACACACACACACACACACACACACACACAGGCAGGAAGTTTCCTTGAAGCAGTAACTCAGACTGAGTAACTTTGTGGTTTAAACTGGTTTACCAGTCCAGTGGTGTCGCCGTGGAATGCTTCTAGAGACGGTGTGCTGTAGGATAAACACTTCTGTTACCGCCTCCACATGTCAGCATCAATCAGTCCTAAACAGAAATGAAAAGGTGAAAGGGCCGGCTGGTTCAGTGGGCAGTATAATGACAATGTGCAGGAAAGGCTCTCAGTGTACTGTACACAGAAGCAGACGGAGTTGGTTTTCTTTGCTGCAGGTCTGATTGGGCAGAGAGTAAATGAGTCAACAATGGGACTAAACACACTTTATATGACACTGAAGTGAGGCTGGGACATAGTTGTTCAACAGGTGCAGGAGATTTGGCTAAAATAATGGGTGAACCATTAACTCTACCCAATAACGTGAATTGCTGTAAACTGGCGTCCAAAGCTCTCAACTGAATTTCTTCCATTCCATTACCTTAAATGTAGCAGGAATAATCACGCTCTTTATTCCTCTGTATCTCCACACAGGAAATCTGTGTGGTCCATAATGAGCTCAGTAAACATCTGCTAGTCCTGTATTAAAGACCATTTTCTCTGTGTCTCATCCTGTAATATGGAGAAATTAGAGTGCAGGGACTCATTCGGCGTGTTTATACACACACACACACACACACACACAGAGCAGACATAACATAAGGAGTCCAAGTGTTTTTATACTACCCAACTGACGCTCTAACATACCATCTCAACACCACAATTTTCCATCCACAACAGTAAAACACTACTGGGTGTCCTTGGTGTATGGTCTCTGAATGCCAGTTTTTTTTTCCCAAATGCACGGTATTGGGGCCTATTCCATGAAACAGGTTTACTGATTTATCTAGAAATCTTTACGAATTTTAACCGAAAAGCCCCTCAAATCTGGAAAATGTGAATGTATAACTGTTTTTTTTTTCAGGTTTTAAACCTGCTTTTTTGGAACAAGCTTCTCTTTATTTGTTTAGCTAAAATAATACACTGTTTATTTAGCATGACAGCATACCCCTCAAAATGCTGTCAGACACAACAGGCTTGGTTAGGCAACTGTTGATGGATGCAACATATATAGAAGAATAGCACCACCTAGTGTCAAGACTCCATTACTCCAATAACAGGCATGCAACAAGCTAGACAGCAGTCAAAACAGAAACACAAATGTTTCAAACAAAATGTAATTCAAAACTTTTGTCAGGTTCAATAGCTTTTATTATAGAAACTGCGTAATGGATGTTATAACTAAGGCCAGTGACATTGAAAACTTACTGTACAGCAGATTGACAAGACAAAAAGAAGAAGGCATGACTCCTCAGACTACAGAACACCAGTTTCCTCCGTATACACACTGGTGTGGCAGGAATAAACCACCTGAACTAACTTAATCCAGCTGAGCAGAATGTTCCACATCCATGAAAACCGCATATTCCAGTCTTTTCCCATTCCCCAAAAGTCTGTTGATGGTAAAACTGAAGAGCATATGCATTTTAGGAGGATCTTCCTCACTTGCTCATCTCCTGCTGGACCTCACTGAGGATCTGCCCCTCCAGTTTGGACGTGCCGTACTCCTTCAGCATGTCGTACTCCTGCCAAGGCTGTGCCCACTTCTGGGCGTGTTCCATCTGCTCTGGGGTCAGGGACAGGTCAAAGCGGATGCCCTGGACGTTGAACTTGGGTCGTTCCCAGCGTTTGGACCATGGCTTGGGGCGCATCCTTACTTTGATCTGGTAAATAGACAATGCCAATATGCTGTAATCTTTTTTTTTTTTTTTAAGATCAAACCACCCATTGAACGCTCATTTTATCATCATTTATTTTTGATAAAAATAGCTTTAACAATATTAAGTTGTAACGGATGAGTCTGGAGAAGCCCCATTTAATCCAGGTCTTTGCTAAAAACTAGGTTCCACCTTGAAGCTCCCTCACCTTGTTGACAGGCACCTCTCCAGTGGGGGAGAAGGGAATAGGCTTCATGTCCGGGTCCACAGTGCTGTACTCAGGCATAGCGTCTCTCAGATACATCAGGTTGTCATCCAGCCTCTTCTCCAGCTTCAGCACGTCAATTTTCTGGATACGAGGGCTGTACAGCTCGTAGCAGATCTCCACGCCTGAAGAAACACATCATTTAAACCAGCTGAAGGACACGTGAGGCCTGTACTACGAAGCAAGATTTGGCGTTAACGAGGTAACTTCAGGTTCAACCCAGGGTTTTGTGTATCACGACGCTTGTTACCGGGTTAAATCGTGGGGATAATTTATGCTGAACACCTAACCTGGTCGGGAGCAGGTTATGTTGGAGATTAGAGATCAACCGGTGTAAAAGCACCGCCTACCGACCAATCAATACTCGATTGATAACAGCGTCACCGTTCTTATAGAAGATCAGGTGGAGCTCGGTGCGTGGAGAGAGAGAGAGAGAGATGCGCTCATAAAAGTTAAAACATTCTAGGCCGACAACACCGTTAACATTCCCTGATGGGTATTTTTATGAAACATATAGATTTTCAGCGGAGGGAATTACGTATAGGCTATTTGTCGGCTTCTTGAGCCGTGTGTCGCCAATGCGCACATCGGTTTGAATTATGTTTTTATATTTTTTATTTGCTCTCACGATCACTTACCACTGCCAGGGTTGCAACTGAAATAATAGGCTAAAGCAACGACAGTTTATAGAAAGCACAAGTGTAATTATGGTCAGATCTTGTGCCTGACTGATGGGGAAGTGATATTGATAAGGGTCTGTGTCCGGTTTTCACTGTTTTTCATGGGACCATTAAGTGTGTACTTAAATTGACTGGCGCTTTGCACACAATACTATGGTACTTTGTTGTGTGACGTAATTCCCGAGACGCTGCCTTGTGGGCAGCTCTGCGACGCGCACGTACACAGGGACCAGAGCAGACAGCGGAGCAGCATTGCACACAAAATTCCAAAGCGTTTCCTGTTGAAGATTTCCCACCGTGGTCAGAAAACACAGGGGAGACACTTTGTTTCTCTCACTATGACTCTAGAGTCGTACTCGCTCGCCGTCACTTTCTCACTTCTCCCTCGCTCTATCACCCACTCCCCACACAAACGCAAGTATAAACATCAGGCCACTTACATAGGCTACGGCGAAAGCTCTGCGTGGAGCATGCGCACAACCATAACACAAGACTATTGCAGCTTCACAGTTGAACAGCAAAAAAAAAGTCCCATGTACCGTCCCGGTCAAGACCGGACAAGTGGGAGGCGGAGTGCACCGTGTGCAAAGCTGGCTCCCTCATGCCACAGTCTGTGTGACATTTCAGTAGGCCTTTTTGTTAGACCAGTGCTTACATAGAAAATAAATAAACCTCACCTTGGTTATCAATGATATTCCTCAGGACAAATGTGGCTCCCAGACCCTTTCCACCCCTCTGGATACAGATGCCAACAAAGCGGTTAGTTTTCCCGCTGGCATTAGTGTCGGCCATGGTTACTCCCAGGATGCTTCCTTAACACAAATCAAAATAATGTACACCTTTTTAATTAATTGCAATACATTACAAGCATAATACTTTTTTTTGAAAACAATTTATATTTGCAAAAACAAAGATAGCATTGCGCTAACACAATTATTGAAAACTATAGGAGATTGCCAATGAGGTTTTGACGAGGGAATTAAACGAGGACACTGCTTTGCATGTCTGAGATCCTGAGGCAGGAAGTTCCATAACTGAGAGGCCCATACAGGAAAGGTCCAGTCACCCTTTTTGACAAGGTCAAATGTGGGAACTGCTTAAAAGGCCCTGCAGAGAATCTCAGGCTGCAGCTTGGATCGCATGGGGTTGATATGACACAAACCTTGAAGGTAAAATCTTAAAATCTATTCTTGAATTGACAGGCGAGCAGGGAATAGTAGCCATGATTAGCGTAATCTGGCCTCCTCTCTTGAAGCGGGACAGCTAGATAAACTAGGTACAGTGACAGACATACTGGATCTAGTTGCAGTAATTTAACTTGGATTAAGTCACAAGTGTCAATGACTTTCTCCACGTTTGAGGATAAGATAAATTGTAGATAAATTGTTTTGATACTCTTGCAACCGTCACCTCACAGTGGGAATGTACCTGTTAATTAAACTGGTTTCTTACCAACGTAGAATTCGGGAATGTTGAGCACTTTCCTCCTGCGAATCATGTCTTTCCTCTCAATGGAGAATTTTAAAGGATCTGTTCTCTGTCTGGGAGGGATGAACTCTGGGCTCAGAAACCTGAGAGGGAGACAAAGCACTTTAAAAGCCATACTTTCCACAGTACGCAGCGTTAGTGTGTGTATCTGGGACTGTCAGAGGGACTGTCGGCATACTTGCGCAGAGATGCCACACTCTGTGTTTTATCTATGATGACAGGTTTAGATGGAGGGGTGAATTTTGGTGGCTCCTCACTGTTAGGAGCAAGACGACACACGGATGTGGATATGGACCCTGAAAAATTACAAGAAAATTAGACAACAATCGAGTAATTTTTTTTTTTAATAGATCGTCGCTATTAGGTTAGAAAGTCGCTAGCTAACCGTCTACCATTAGCAACTTTAGCTCATAGTTCGTGGATGTACATTAACGTTACAGGTACTAACGTTACACATCTTCAAAGCCTAACGGCGAAAAGACAACGTGTTCAGCTACTTACGTTCATTTTCGAGCCGGAGGTTTCGTAATAACCTCAGTGAAAACATAAATTTGTCGATCCCTTTCGCACAGGCTGCCATGTCTGACCTTCTGTTGTCGCATGGAAACTTGTACGGAAGCTGTGTAGGGCAAATGTCATTGAAACGCGAAATGTTCGAATCTGCAATAAAGTATATTGTCCACAAGATGGCGCAACTGTCTCGTCGGTTATACATAATCTCATTTGGTCGTATTTGAAGTGCACAAATGTGCTCTTAATTTAGGAACTAGAAAAAATAAGAATATCACCTAAATACTTAAACAAAATTATACAAAACTAAGCAATATACCAATAGCTTACCTACCTTATTTTCTTAAGACACATGCTACATTAACACAGGGAGAGTCGAATTTATGTTTTTTTGCTGCGTTTATAGATTATTCCAGCGAGTTTACGGTTTACTGTTTTTAACCTTTATTTATTTATTTATGAACATTTATTATAGGATCAGCCCCATGACATGCAACATCTCGTTTTCATGGGGGTCCTCCGGATCATGTATAGAGCAACAGAACAGCAGAACAGAGTAGATACAAACAAATAGGAAAAAAACACGCATGCACACTCTACACACACATAAGCTCTCAATATCCCTACCCCCATCCCTATCACATGTAGATTGTCTGAAAAACGACTAATTTAACATATAACACAATATTCCCACATATAACTGACAAAGTTGACATCACAATGGACATTTATGTACATAAGCTCATTCATATATAGCCTACACGCATACATTACATGACACATATTAATTACAAATCTGAAAATCTAGAAACATAGACAAGTATTCTGATTTCACACAAAACAAATGAATTGAGTAGCAATATCAGTATAGCTAAATAAACTCCATTACAAGAAAAGTCCTACATCCACAATTTTACTTAGAAGCATAAAAGTAATAATGACAGCGTGTACATAAATTGCCAAAAGTAAAAGTAGCCTACTCATTGGTGGACAAAATGGCCTCTGTCAGAGTGTTATATTATTGGATTGTGGCATGTGTCGGGTAGGGAACTCTGGGTCTTTGAGACCATGCAGGGGAGCGGCGGTCCTCCAGGTGGGCTGCCTCCACAACACGCAGTTAGAAAATGCACTGAGCGAGCAGGGCACTGCTCCAGCCCAGAGGAACCTCAGTCTCACAGCAGCAGTGTGCTGGGAGGATGAGGGAGGACTAGAGACATGGGACCGCACATCTCCCGCACGCGACGCACAACCTGAAACCCAATGCAGCTACTGGACTTTCTGATGCTACAGAGAAACTCAAAAACTTTGAGGCTTCAAGGATGTTCTTCTCAGATGGGACTCTCTCAGCCGTCACTTATGCGCTCCTGTTGGGAATAACGTGTCTGAGCGTCCTCTGCGATCTCACCAAGGGCTCTTCAGACTTTTCAGGTTGGGAATTCTTATGTTGTGTTCGTGTTTTGTAGATAAACGTTGTGTAAAAACTGTTTTCCAAGCTCTAAAAAGCAACGATACAACAGCATGTTCAGATGACCAGCAGCACTTGTTTTACTCTGCGTGTGTTGTCAAGCCTCATCCTATATTTGGCACTTGAGAATTAAACTATTTGGAACCTATGGAGATGAAATATCAGTCGGATAAGGTACTCGTGCCTTAACCGTTGAGCACGACTTTCAAAACAACTATGAGCAGTGATTTGAGTGTTGTGTCGCAGGAACTTCTCCTCTCAGGACGACCCCGTGCCTCTGGCGTGCTGCAGCATGCACACTTAAATGTTTTGATTCACGAAGTAGAACACAACTTAAACATGCGGAAAAGACCCGTGTTGTGCTTATCTTTTGGCCAATTGTGACCCACGTAAGGCACTTCAAACAACAGGTTATCCTTTACTACAGCCACCTGGCTGTAGGGATTAAGGGTTGGTTATCAGTACAGCATAGTTGAGTTAAATGGGATCATGTGGTTAATGTGTTACTAGATGGGAACTATTGTCTAGGAGTGCTGTCCAACTGCAGATTTACAGCTCACGAGAAGAAAGCAAACTACAGAGCATTTTTTTATGCTTCATATAGAATCAGTTTGAAAGGTAAAGCCAATGCAACTCATAGGCTATCAGTGCCCTTGGGACCTGCCAATTACCCCAGGTTTATGTGCAATCCGGTGTGACGGAATCTGTAGGCTTTTAGGTCTGCTATGAAAAGGCAGCATATTACTAAACTAATGAGTTATTTTGTGTTACATTAAAGGCTATTGAGCTTTGCTGGGCCCAGGGCAAGCCTGCAGGTTTTGTTTACAGTGCCATAAAACAGGAAGGGAGCTTTGTATCGGTGTTAATTGGCCTCTAATGGGTCTAATGGTTGGAAATGAGCAGGCTAATAGCACTGTGGGGAAAATGTGCTAAAGAGCAGATGTATGTAATGCCCTCTCTGTGTATGATTGTGTGTGTGCATGTGTCCCATGTTGCAGCCTAATGAGCTGCTAAAGATCATGGTGTAGTGAAGGCCGTTAACAAGGTTACATTTCTGTAATTGCCATGCATGTGTCAGTGGTTGCTGGTTTTGTCATAAATAAAATGATTGATCAAATGACTGTTAATTAAGCAAGAAGGGGAAACTGTTAGACCTGCTGATTCAAGGTTTCCGCTGCTTGGAGCAGGTTTACCAATACCTCGGCTTAGACATGATTATGCAAATACTATGTCATAGACGGGAGTTACTTTGTTAAAATGTCAGTTAAAAATTCTGGACTTTTCAGTGGCTCATTGATAACTTTGCTCCGTGGGGGGGGGGGGGAGGAACCACTGCTGTCATTTTGTGATCTTCCTTTGCTTTACATGGACCTGAGATCAGTTTTGAAGGGACGCCAGTGTTGAGTCCTCAGATGCTTCTTTGCCCATCAGGGACTCTGTGCAACATGCCTTTACAGAAATTCTAACCAAGCATCCCCAGTGAATGAAATGAGAAGGGGGGGGGCTCAGAATACCTCGGGGACAAAGAAATACCTCAGTCCTCAAATTCTTGATCAGCTGGAGTCTCCCTGGAGACTGAGAGTAGTGCTTTGATTGACAGGTGCTGCCAGCAGTGGTAGATCTAACATCTGTCACTCAGACCTCAGTCAGATGGTCGGATCAGTGATGGTGGACAATCTGGTCACATCAGTGAACCTGAGGAGCCAACTGTTGATTTCCAAAGGAACGTTTATAGTAGTACAAGAATATTTTAATTCGATCACATGCTTTTTTTTAGTTCATGCTTCTCTGTGTCTGTGCATCGTTTGTTGACAACTGGAGTAGTGGCAGTTTCATATTTCATCATGGAAACAAACTACTGTATGTTGGTGGGTGATTTCATTCTGTCTCTCACCCTGTTATCATCTTCTATTATACAGCAACGACTAATTGGAGGTGTGGAGCGAGCCGTGCAACATGCAAGAGCCCCCAGGCTAACTTAGCAAGCGGTTAATGCTCTATATTTTACAAGTTATCAATACTTTATTGGGACAATACAACCTTATCGTCTCCTGTCCTGTATGTATTTTTCTCAGTCTTATTCATGTAACAAGCTTGTTATGTAACTGTTCTTTATCAGACAGCTAGCAGCAAACAATTACCAGAAATGAATGTCATGCTTCTTTTTTGCCTTTTTGTGCAAACACAGACCTCACAGCAACACAAATACATGGCAGAATCTTACATGCTTCAAAAGAAGCTTAAAGAGAAAAAAGGTGTTAAAATGGAGCGTTTCAGACAAAGGGTGAATACAGGTATATTCAGTAAGACAGTAATAGTGCGATGGGTACTATTTTCACTATTTCCTGACATTTTACAGATAAGATAATAAAATGCAGATTCATCGATAATGAAAATAATTGGTAGTTGGTCTTAATTATAACCTAATTTACATCTATAACTGCAAATTAAATTTGTTTTCAGTGCCTTTAGGCAGGTGTGTCTAGTACCTGAGGTAGTGCTACTGTAAGTACTGGCTGTTATTTCTGCTTGTCTGTGTCCTACAGATGATCATTTTTGTAAACACAGTTGTGAAGGTAAGGGGAAGCGATGAATGCCGGACTGTTTGGGGGAAAAGGCTGAAACAATAACAGGAATCTAGCATTTGCTACAACTGGGCCTTTCCTCTGCGAGTTACTTACAAAGCACGGACGTATTGTATGTTCCTTTTAACCGTAGAACATTTTAGAATCGGTTGTTAACTTTTCTTCTCTTTCTCTGTCATAAAACCCTGTAGGCAAAACCCTATTTAACCCCAGTCAATGGGACGTGAGGCTGTTGAGGGGCCAAGGGGTCAGCTGAGGTCAACCCATAGTAACTGTGAGTGTGTGGTTAGGGGGGACTTATCATCCATCTTGCTCTTTGTTCCCCCCTGTCAAACCTCATCACACATGTTGACCACTGTCAGGAAAGGTAGAAAGAAAGTCAACACAACACTGTTTTTTTTTTTTGGTCATGAATTTAAATTCAGTTCAGAGAATGAAGTTGCTTAGACAACTTAAAGTGGGGCTGTTAAGTTGTGTTGGTTCAATTTGTTTTGATGTTTTGCCTCTAGAGCTCGTTTCAGTTTTGATGAAAAGATTTGAACAATTAAAACACACTTTAATTTATACCGTAATAGAGCACAGTTAAAACAGCCAGGAGTGCAGTAAAGTAATTTGTTCCCATTGACAGATCATTTTTATAAATTAAATCATGAGTAACATAATTATCACTTCCACCTTTTCTTCATTCTACAGTAAAAAGCTTTACAATCTAAAGAAAGGGCATCATTTGTTCTTTAGATGTGGTTGGTCTTTGGTCATCTGTGTTCCCATGTTTACTTATGGCCAAGAAACCCAATCTTTCTTAGCTCTAAAGATATAGATGCTGTAGTTTTCTGGATTTACATACATAAAGCTTGATAGGAAAAAGTATTGATCAAACAGCAGCTGCAGCATACAGCTGAAACAATAAGTCAATTAATCAATTGGTCTTCAACAGAAAAAGTATTACTCGTTTAAGTCATTGATCATCAAGCAGTGTTTCGGCTTCTCAAATGTGAGGATTTGCTATATATATATATATATTTTTTTAGACTGCTGGTTGGACAAAACAAGAAATATGAATATGTCACTTTTGGATCTAGGTAATCGTCCTATAACAATAATTTTATAGACCGAATGATTAATAAATTAATGGAAAAACTGAATTGTTGTATTAATTATAGCCCTACAATGTATCAATAAAATAAATGTACTGCCCGCTTCATCTTATGTGATGTAAAAAAAGACTTGGGAGCTCGATCCTTCCTACGTGACAGATCAGCTGATTGCTCTGTTGCTTGAAAGTGCAGCCAACACACACAGACACACAAATCCACCTATGCTATTACCCTACATGTCTTAGTCCTGGATTAGCCTACCCCTTACTGCCCACACATGCACACAAACACACCCCTCCACCTATTACTGAGCACTACTCAAGCCCCTCAACTCTTAATCTGTTCTGATTTCTGAGTGGCCCTGGATAAGGGTAGCACACTGAACCCCATGCTCTCCTCTCTTAGCCCCTTCCCTTCCCCCCACTCACACACTTGTCAGGCTTCTTTCCCCACCACCACTGATCACTGTTTCTGTGTGCGCCAGGTGAGCTCTGTCTAAACAAATCCTGCTTCCCGCTTGTTTTGTCTACTGCGGTGGAGGCAGGCGGCTCGGCGGACAACGAGGGCCTGGCATAAGGCTGCTTTCTTTCTGAATAGAGCAGGGGTGCTGCTGCAATTTAAAGAGTAGTCTCTGTTAACGAGGTTCCCAAGGGAGTGAAGTGTCAAGAAATTGTGATTCATTGCGTGATGCTATCAAAACACAGAGTTGTTGGTTGTCAACGAGGGAGGGAATTCTTTTATATTGTGTATTGTTTTGCCACATACTGAATATATAAAATGTTTGAAGCACCACACAAGTTTTGTCAGGTTTATACTATAAACCTGTATTGATTTAATTAGTTAAATCCAGCAAAATTCTTTGTAGACATGATACAAGTTGCAGAAGGATTTGGTCAGGGTTTGATAATGGTTTATCAAATCTGAGGCTAGTTAAGAATCCGCTTATCACATGTAAATCCTTTCAAATCCCTTATTAAATCCATGTAGGTGTTGCTTTCAGTGACAAAATGTATAGATAACTTAACAGTTAAGATCTAAAACTCAGAGAGTGACATTACAGTTGCTCTTTACCAACAAAAAAGATTGATTAAGAAATGTATTAGTGTGAGATAAATCGATTTGATCTTAAAGAGAACCAGCTATCAGAAACCAACAGACAGAAGGTTATTTAAACCGAGAGGTAATTGAGACTGAGGTATCACAGACAGGTCTGCATCTAGAATGCTAAAAATGTATCTCTGAGAATTGAAACATCATATCCAGCCATTTATCTGTGTGTTGTGGGACATGTAGCATTAATACCTGAGTAATGCTGGTTTTATATATAACTAACAAGACTTCTCTTGCAACCACAGTCTAATAAGTAAAATAAACTATGTAATCCTAGATAACTTCTGTGTGCTCCTGTAACTACTGTGCCATAAATGCATTATGACACAGTGGTTGCCATACAGTGGGTGTGTGTTTTTTTGTAATTTAAAGCGGAAGTCTGGCACCACATGATAGCGATGACAGACATAACCTACTGTGTAAGTTCCACCCCCTGGATACAATAAGTACATAAACAAACACGCACATAAAGCAACAATGTGGTGTTGGTGATGAGAGATGGGTGTTTACAACAGGAACTCTTCCCCTTTGCTCCCCTTCAGCATGAGGAAATGAAATGATCCCACCTCACACTGCAATAAACATGGATGCTTTAAAGTCATAGCTTCACTGACCAAAAAGTATATTATACATGTTGAACTTGTTTTTTTTACTGCAAAAACAGTGCACTGAAGGAAATTCCAGAATAAAAGGATCAAAGCTTAGAATACAAAAGTGTTGACAAGATTAATGTGAAAATGTCTTCATAGTAGACGTAGCCTTAAAGGCGAGCTTTGTGTCAACTGAGTCAAGTCCTGGAAATATAAGCCAATGTGCACCAATCAAAATATGTTTTTGTATCGTTGCCAAGATATTTGTGGGAAGAGAGCACATCCTGACTGAGGTAATGCTTATTAAATGATTTGGCTGCTCTTGGGGCAATATTACACTAAATTAAGTCCCGGTATATCAGTGCTGTCCTGGTACCACAAAAAGAACAGAAACACACTTGTCTGGCAAGCTGTTTTGCAATCAGTGAAAGTTTTGTCTTTGAGCATTTCCAGTTTGTTATACTGTATATCAATAACAAGTAATTCTGTGTGGTGCTAAGGAGCTTTCATTGAGCCAGCACTGAGCTATCATTTTTTTGGTCGCAGTTGATCCGGCTAGCCAAATTTTCTTCTGTCTCCCAAGTAGGTGTAATTTAGAGTTGTCATTAAGTAACAAAACAATTGGGTCAGTAGGAATTTGACATCCTATCACATCAGATATGATTGATGTGATGTTTTATTCCAAAACTCATGCACCTGTTCACACTCTAAGATGTGCAGGAAAGTTCCAGTTCGTTCAGTTGGCAGAACGTGCAATAGGGCGTAGGAATGGCTTTAGAGACGTATCTCTTTTGAGACGTCCAATATGTCCTATGGCATATGTAGAAGTGGATCTGCTGGTGATTTGGGTTCTTGGAATAGTGGGAAATGTTGTCCCAAACTGTCTCCCAATTAATTATGTTCCCCTCCGAGCTCAGCTCTCGCTCCCATTTCTTTACTATTGGGAGTTCTCCTACGGATACTTCATCAGTTTAGCATAAATCCTGGACACTAATCTTCTCACAGGAGAATCAACAAGCGATTTAATGATTGGGTGCATCTCAAGACTGTCCCCCCATGGTACTCCATAACATTTTAGGGCTGAGCTTAAGCGAAGATAAAGGAAGAAGGATGTCCTAGGGACCTCAAAGCTAGCTCTCAGGTCCTCAAAAGTTAACATACCGTCATCATTGAATAACTGGTCTAGAGTATAAATACCTCTGTCACGCCACTGGTTATAAACAAAAGGTTTGTTACCAGACATAAAGTGTATGTTGTGCCAAATTGGGGTGTTCAAATGCCACTTATTGGTGTAGCGAAGTTGCTCCTCCACCTGTTTAAAGTTGGTGAATGTGTTGGTGATAATAGGGCCATAGGCTAGCATACACTTTTTTGGAAACACACCTGTGGAGGCAAGGTCTTGCATTTATTGGTGGGGGTAAGGGGATCATTGTACTTAAGAAATTCACATGAGGAACTATGTTCATTTTAACCACAGCAATCCTGGACCATAGCGATGCCGGCAGCGCAGACCAATTAGCTAGATCCCTTTGAACACTACTTAGTATAGATTCATAGTTGTCCTGGACAACTCGCTGTAGCGATGCGTGAATGGTGATGCCCAAATATGTAATTTTGCTTTGGGTTGGTATTGTGTCACTAATAACTGATGTCACCTGTCTGTTGTTCAACAGAAGAAGATTAGATTTATTCCAATACATTCTTTAGCCAGAGATTGAGCCAAATTCATTAAATATCTTAAGAATTTTTGGAACAGAGTCCTCAAGGTCAGATATGTACTGCAAAATATCATCTGCAAATAACGATATTGAGTTGTTATCGGATATAATCTGGACATTACATATTTTATTTTGCCTTATGGTCTGCGAGAGATCGCAAATAGCATGGGAGATAGCAGGCATCCTTGTCTAGAGCCCCGCGATGGGGAATGGCTGAATGCAGGCCATTGGTTGAGACTATGGCTGTGGGATTCGCATATAAAGTACGTACCAAGTCAATGAATTTGGTTCCCAAACCAAGCCTCTCCATTACTTGCCACAAGTAGTTCCACTCTAGGGGGTCAAAAGCCTTTTCCGAGTCCAGTTTACAAAACTGCTGTCGTTGTTGGAAGGTTTTTAGCTTCTTCAGGTAATGTTACTTATAAACCGTTTTGTAAAACGTTTGGGCTGCTGTGAAAGCAAACACCGTATCCAATACCAGCTGAAAATGTTGGCCTCAGAGAAAGTGAAAAGGAATTAAAACAGAGGTGTGTTTGTTTCTTGTATCATACGCTGCATAGTGAGTGACACTTAGTGCCCACACAGTCATTTATCCCCCGATAATATTACAGTACAAGGTGCCTCTTTTTTTTATCCTTTTTCTCCCCATGTGGGTTCATGTAGTGCTGATGAAGCAGGATGCTCTTAGTTCATTGTTGTCTAAAAAAAAAAAAAGAATAAGTCAAAGACTGGTCCAGAAGAAAAAGTCAGCAATTTAGCATTTTCTTTCTCCCATAGTCTGAATCAAATAAACTGCAGGTGTGAGGCAGCGTACTGTCTCAGAAATATACAACACTGTAATGCGGTGTTATTAGGGTGTTGACTGAGGGCTTACATTGGCTGTAAGAAATCACTATAATCTGAGTGAGAGTAGGTGTCACTTTTTTCAAACAGTGTCTGTGTCATACAGTACCTGATTCTGGGGTAAAACTCCCAAATTAAACCCAGACTGCATTGAAAATCACCTACGTAGGCTGTGTAGGAGTCTAACTTCCAGCTGTATAAGGCTGGATGTCTTAATCAAAGCTTATAATCAGCAGGAACCAGTCAGCCCTAAATATGATAATCATTATTTAGCATAGATTTCTGTCAATCCCTAAAACCACCCAAATGTATAGTAATAACTGTTATTGAGGAGAGAAGAGGAGGTTTAATTCCTAAAACATTTAACTGCAAAGATGTATACGAAGACATTGCAGGTGTGTGTTTGCACTTGCCCTCTCTTGCATGGGGGAGGTGTAAAAGAAGCCCCAAAGAAAACACAGTGAAACGTGTGAAGGAGATTCCTGAGTGACACCCCGGCGTTGTTGCACGCAGCTGCAGTTTAGCGAGCTATCACATCTTTGCCATCTCTGTTTAGGCATCAATTGTGTAGTTAATTAAAAATGCAGGCTCATTTGTCATATTTTGAACAGAGACTGTATTTTCCAGAGAGAGTGTTCACTTCATGAGCAAAAGAATCAGATAAGCAATCATACCTGCTGCTGCAAGCACAAAGGGCTGCACCAACCAGTGAAAGGATGAAACTGAGCTGTAGATAAACAGAAACAAGTGTTGAGAAAGAGACTGGTGGGTGTGTGCACTCGCAATTATCTCCTCATGTCCACCCCACTAATGTGCTGGCTGTTGAATTATGCTCTCAACGACACACTCACGAAACCAGCGCACACACCTTTTCTGCTCCTGCATCTCAGAGAATGTCAACCATGCTTTGATGCCCCTCCTCCTCCCCTCTCATCTTTTTTCAGTCTTTCTCTCTGTTTTCTGGGAGCTGATTTATGTTTGGTTTAGGAGTCAACATGTTCGCCTTGATCTGTCTTCCTTTTTATCCATTTTATTCTCCATCCTTCAATCCTCTCTTCCCGTATAACCTCATGCTTTCTTCAGTATGGGGAAAAAGAGCATTTTGAACACCGTCAGTCTTTATGGTTTGATTAAACCCCTAGAGGCAGAGAGCGAGAGGGACAGAGGGAGGTAGAGAGGTGGGGCACAGAAGGGCCAGTCTGAACAAGGAGGCATTGTGTAGCCCCCCAACTGTGTCGTACTGACAGTCTGCATTACAGCACGCTACAGCAGCCCGCTCCCCAAAGCACTGCTAATCTGTTGCTCACTGGCCCCTCTGGCTAGCTCAGGTAAGGGGGGAGGAAACCAGAGAGAGATTTTTCTCTTGTTTTTTCCATGATTCAGCCAAAGTGATTTCTACCAGGCAAACTTAGATGAAATTTTTTTCTATTTGCTGCATGGTGTCATTGTAAAACTTAGTCTGAGTCTTGTTAGAGCTAGAAAATAAGAATTTATATGACAGAATGAATTATTAGATTTATCTTGATAAATGTAATTATATGGCTCACTTCTAACATCTCTGTACAGTATAACTATTTCATGACCCTGGGCTGTTGGCTGATTGGTTGGTAGAACTTCTGGTGAGATGTTATTGGTGTTGCAACTATTGTCCGCTTATAGAGGTTTACTGTGAACTGTGCAACGCATTCTCATGAACGGGTCCGTATGATATCGTACGAAAATGTATGGCTACGAGCTCCATGATGCCGAGTTGCTAGTTGGTTAAGCAGCAGTTAGAAGATGTGTTTAGCCAAAAATGGGTGACTTTGAGCGTGTACAGAGCACCGCAAGCTGCTGCTCGTTTCGGTGGAGGTTACGGTTAAATTTAGTCTACAAAATATGAGCATTTTGCCACGAAGAAAGTTAAGATTAGGCACCAAAACAACTAGTTAAGATTAGGAAAAGATCGTGGTTTGGATTAAAACACTCCCAAGGAACACGCATTTACTGGGTGAAACTCTTTTGTTTTCCACGGGAAGCGAACTCCACTCCTTGTATTGAAAGTCCTGTGTGTTAAGGCCCACCCATCCTCCCCTACCACCTCCCTACGCGGCCAGCCGCGTTCTTATACAGCGGCCGTCAATGTGGTGCATACGGCATTAGAAAGGTGGAATGCTTACGAATTACAGTGCTTAACTTTTCGTAGCTTTTTGAACGAATGGTTCATGAGAACAGGCTGAGCTGTGATACTGGTACATTTTGGTCTGCGAGAGATTCATTCTTCTTCACAGCGGTGCTTTGAGCTAAATGCTAACATAGTCACAATGACATTAAGATGTTAATGTTTAGCAGGTACAATATTTACTGTTCAAAATTTAGTTCAGCACATTTGCAATTGCTAATTAGCACCAAACACAAAGCACAGCTGAAGTTGATGGGAATGCCATTGTCCTGCAGGTGTATTGGGATGGCTCAAAAGTCAGGGGATCACCAATGTCATCACAATTCATCCTCAGGGGAACATGAACGTCTGTACCAAATTTCATGGCAATCCATCCAGTAGTTTCTTTTTTGGTTGTCAGACTAGCAATGACATTATACACCAGGCTCTGTGAGGGCAAGTTTTCATAGTTTTTATAATGTGTAGATAATAATGTTTATAATTTATGTGTAGAAGCTGAGGTACAAATCGAGGCTGTACATTCAGCAGGCATAGGTTTTATCCAAGGAGACCCCAGTTACTTGGTAGCTATACAATAACAAACTCTCCAGGAAGCTCCAAATGAATAGAGCAACATACTGTAAGCATTCACATTTAGTCTGGTCATTCCTGCAGATCTGTCCAGGTTTGTTGTAAAGAGAAGGGGATCTCCCTGCTAAGTCCCATTGGACATGCTGCCGACAGCCTTTCACTCCCTCAGCTCCTCAGGAGTTGTTCTATTGCTTGTTTTCACAGAATTGCCCCCCGATAAGCTTGTTAATTCCCCAAAAAGCTCAGCCTCTTAGTGCCCACCCACTTCTCCCTTTAAAAAAAGAAGGAAATACCTCTCTTTTCTTCACAGCGCATGCTTGAACCTTGATAGAGGTATGCTGTCGTGCTGTTATTGCATTAGGACTTATTACAGATTTCTTTTTTTATGAAGGGGGTTTGTGGGCTTTTGACAAAAAGGGTGGAAAGTGATGGAGCTGTCCAGGGTTGTGGAAGTAAAAGTCCTGTTAATTTTCTGCATAAGTACTGTTAGATGACCTGTAGTTGTGGAGCGCTAAGGCTACACAAAAGGCAAAAGCTATTGTTTTAAAATATCTGGTTCTTTGATAACAAGTCAGAGGTAAATATGCATACATATAAAAATAGAAGTCCATTTTGGACGAATTCTGCAACTATGGTGCAATGTTTTGTTACCAATTGCAACAATGAAGCATTGTGAATTTTCTACCATTGTGATTGCACCTTAGTTGCTATATTTTTTTGTAATTTATCATAGATTTGTTAATTTATAAGTTTATTAAGAGGGTATAAGTTCTCCAGCAGAATCAGATTCTGATTCTTTGAGAGCTCCATCAGAGAGCAGAACCTTTTCTTCTAACTCTAACTGTATAGCTTGCTATATGTGGTCAGTTCCTTGATGTGTCTCTGACTGAACTGCACAATAGCAGAGAAAACGAGTGAAAGGAGATCATTCCCTTTTGACCTTTCTGTCACAAGCTCACTTCTCTAAGCCTTAGGCTACTACTGCCCCACCCAGCAATCACTTAAATCCAATCCGCTGTAGTGAGGACGACTGAAGAAAGATACATCTGTCGTTCACTTTGGGACAATAAAGCTCACACACTAATGCATCTGTCTGGTGTCTGCTGGACTGTGGCTTGTGATGGGGCAGTCTGGCTACCACCCAACTCTCTCAGGTCATAAAAGTGACCATTAAAATGACGGATTCCTCTTCATCTCTTGGTGTCTTTCTTTCTGTCACACACTTGCTCTGTGTGCCTCTGTGGGCGTCCGGACATTCGTCCAAAAATCAGCGAGGGTGTTCTCGGAACCTCTGTGCCCCTCACTCTTTAAACCCTCACCCCCACATCCCATTCCCATTAATGATAAGAAACGCAAATGCTCAGAGACTCAGAGTAAAAGCGTCCTTTTGCCAAGTGCCCTTTGTCCCCTAGGGGTTGTAAGGAGAGGCACGTGCTAACAGAGGTCATGGCAGGGCTTGGGTGAGACCACTGTTTGGTTTTTGGGGACTCCCTAGGGTAGACTTAGCGGCCATTTTCTAACCGTGACACCAACTCCGAGCCCGGCAGATGTTTTATACCCAGTCACCCTCCCCAGGATGAGCTTAGACATTTCCCATTATCTGTCAGACTCAGCTGACGCCCATATCCTGAAATATCAACTGTGGCCTTGTTGCGAATATGGCCCTATTAGCCTAAGCTTCTGTTGTGGTTTCATTTAAGCTGAAATGTTCAGTGTGTATCTGTTTCCTCGGCTATGTGTGGTTGTGAACAAGAGGAGCAAGTTGTGTTCATGTTCTCCTTCAGAGCATGAATTCCTCATCCCGCCTGATATGTGTCTGACTTAGCATGTGACATCCCTCCAGTTCTCTCTATTGAATTCCATCTTTTGTATTTTTTTGCCTGGCAGATAAAACCCCACCTTGTTGCTCAAATCAACTAAAGTGAACATCAAGCTATCATTTCATCTAATATAACTTTCACATACACGTGCACGCTAGAATTTGCTACCATCAATCATATCAATTATGAGTAATATGGATCATATAATAATTATGTTTTTATTGTACAGTTTTGCAACATTTATTGTTGAAAATTGTTAATTCTTTCATTTCAACGTTTAGCAGGATCAGTTTTGTGCAGCCCAGTGTCCTTTGGAATTATTGCCATATTGGATGATGTTGCACCTCACGATTTACGTCCAATGCCAACGCTAAGTGCTACACCTTGTTTCTTTATCTATTAGTTATATTGATATATGAATCCATTTTCCAGCATGACACCCTTGTTGCCTCCCCTACCTGTTCTTTTTAATTTGATATAATTGTCTTTTCTGTTGGTATATTGAAAATATATATATTATCATGTCATCCTTTTAAGACCCATTGGCCATATAACACACACAGCCCCTTATTTGCCTGCTGCTGTTGGATTCATACATCATGGTGTAAGCAAATAAATAAGCTGTGCTCAGGAAAGCTGGGGGCACGGGTGGGTGTGGAAGTTTGTTGATTATGTCCAGCAGCTTGTAGTTTGGGTGCCTTTGCAAGCCTCTGTGGGTTTATGTGTATATGCTTATGTGAGGGTGTGTTTGTGTGTGTAGGTGTTAGAAAGATAAGCCATCTCAGGGAGGAGGAAAGGACCGGGCAAGCAGAGTGTGTTTGTGTCTCCAGTTTTAATGTCTTCAGCTGCTCGGGCTCCGGTCTCTGTCTGTTGGGGGAGGAATGGGGATATGTTAGCAACTCTGCTATTTAAATTTGGGGGGACCGTTGCCTAATGATATTGATACACACCAATGAGGCAAGCCCATGTGGCGATTAAAAAAATATATATATTTGGATGTTAGCAGGCACTCAATTTTCAAGCCTCTGGATTCCAAACCACAGAATTTTAGTGAACCAAATCTAAACATGAATTAGTTTTGTTTTTTTCGTAGCTTCCCTTGCTGATGATAGACTGAAAAATAGGAGAATGAATGCAGGATCTTAATGCTGCATGCATCCGGATGGCCCATGTGTAAGCACATGGTTTGCCAGTGGCACATGTTGCCTAAAAAGTCAATGTTAACTCTATTGGATGAAAGAAAAAGAGGGATTTCCTGAGCAAGTCAATCTTGGTATAAGTGTGAGCTGAGCCCTCATATTTTCTCATTCATTCTGTTATCGATACATATTAACATATTGTCTGACAACACATATCACATGACCATTCGCATACACTGGGCATGCGCGTGCCAATCTAAAGAGGAAGCAGACTGTCTAATGTTACTCTCTCTGCGGTTGAAAATCATGGATGTATAAATTGAAAATACAGAAAATACTTTGGAGAAAGAACAACAATGGCAAAAATTAAGACCAGGGATTTTGTTTGGAGGTGGAAGTGTTACTGAAAGGTATGTTAGCCTACCTAATCGATAAGACTAACTGACCTGCATCGTCGGTTACAAAGGTCTCCGTTTCTGCCCGTCAAACTTAAAAGGGGTCAGCAGTGTTTCCAATGTTCCGCTTTAGGGGTTCGGAAACGCCGGAGTGGTGTGGATGCGAGGCCCAAACGTAGCGATGTACTCTTCCTCTTTCCTGTTGTTTTCCTTCATTTTGCCGCCACACTTTTCCCAATTTCATTAGCTGTTGTTTGATCAGTTAAGTGACGTCTGATAGCAAAGTGTGAAACACATGCTGGGTTTATATTCTGGGGAGAAGGGGAGGACACTCTGGAGCAGGTTTTGAAGTTGTGTTCAGTGTGAAGTCAAAGAGCAAAACCATTGCTGGGGTTAAATCCAGGGGACCAACCTCATGTGAGTAAGCCCCCTCAGCTGACACCTCCACCCATTCAGTAACTGTGTGTACAGGGTGTGTAAGTTAACATGTTCTGTAGGTATTCTAGGAATCCTTCACCTCACTTACTTCAACAGCCATCACGTGCCACCCATTAATGCTGTCAATACAACCCGCTTCTCTCACACACTCTTCCACTTGTACTGCAGATCACGCTACCATTGAGTAAAAATCATAAAATAACCAGTCAACTACTATATAGACATGATAGTTTGCTAAAACGTTGCTTTTCACAGTATCTTGAACAGTTTCTTCTACATATTATCAAGAATCTTTATTCAAACTATGTGTAGGTATTTACAATTTACAGTAGGATTAAAGCCCCCAACATGGTTTCAAATATTAAAGTGGCTGTGATCAATACTTGTATTAAAGGTCCCATGACATGGTGCTCTTTGGATGCTTTTCTATAGATCTTAGTGGTCCCCTAATACTGTATCTGAAGTCTCTTTCCCGAAATTCAGCCTTGGTGCAGAATTACAGCCACTTGAGCCAGTCCCACAATGAGCTTTCCTTAGGACGTGCCATTTCTGTGTCTGTAGCTATTGAGGAGGAGAGAGGGGGGGGCAAGGTGGAGGGTGGGGGTGTGGCCTTGACCAACTGGCACTTTGCTCGTTTGAAAGCCAGGATGTCTCTCTCTCTCATGGGTGGGCCAAATTCTCTGGGAGGGCAAAGCAGAGAAAGGGGAGGTAACCTTGCTCCTTATGACCTCATAAGGAGGAGATTCCAGATCGGCCCATCTGAGCTTTCATTTTCTCAGAGGCAGAGCAGGATACCCAGGGCTCGGTTTACACCTATCGCCATTTCTAGCCACTGGTGGACCATAAGCAGGCTGGGGGAATGCATATTAATGTTAAAAAACACGCATAAAGTGAAATTTTCATGCCATGGGACCTTTAACAACAGATCAAATGACTATGTGTAATGTAGCAGTAGTCGCTCATAATGATGAACCTGCAGAGAATTATCACCCAACAGTCAAACTTCCCACAAAGCCTTTTATCATCTTTCAGCTCATTGTTGTGGTTGTACGGCCCATATCTGCTAAAATTTAATTGATTTGGTTCACTCCTACCGCTCTTATCAACCTCATTTTCGATCGGCAGTAACCCAACAAGTTGCTAACTATCATCGCATTTTGATTCAAGTGTTGCACTTACGTAAAATCACCTTTGTGCCCAAGTAGGAAACCATCCCACATAGTAAGAAGCTGCGTACACTGGACTTCACTTTTTCTTTTCGTGTAGGTTGTAAATGTTATTGTATAATACATGTTTACTTTTTTATCCAAACAATATGATTGTATTTATAATGTGTATTATTTGCTAGTGTCTGGGCCCCTTTAGACAAGCTTTAAATAGCTTGCCAGGGTGTCCCATTTCACATATCTGCATTATGCTTATGATTGTACTTGTCTTTTAACTTGTGTGAATAAATTGAACCTTAACCTTAACTGTAGTTTTGCTGATGTGTGCTAAGCTAACGGAATGATAGAGCCTCAAATTTTCAGATCACAACAATCCATTGAATATTTGCTCTGAACAAAAATGGCAAGCTGCTGCATGTTTGTTCAAATTCATGCACAAAATCTTAGATGGTTTCACTCGATGCTTACTGTATCACTTAAAAGAATTTTTTGAATGAGCTACCTATTATTTACAGTACTTGAGTCATTTAAAAAGTAATTAAATGTAACTGCTACGGTTTTAGCAAAAATATCTCTGTGCTCTTTTTCTGCCCCATAGTGCGATTAGCAGAAAAGTAGGCTAATCCAAAACGTGACTATAGCAGCAAGACTAATGTATTGTAAGCAGAGGAATGCAATGTATTTTAGGAATGCATTCTTTTTAGATCCAAATCTGACTGGCTTAGCAGTGAGGACTGGCATCTTTACAGAAGCAGTTGCTTGTAGCTTTCCTTTATCATCATGTCTATTGTATAGCGGTGTGTCACTTGTGTGTATGTATGTATGTACTGTATGTACAGTATGTATGTATGTATGTATGTACTGTATGTACAGTATGTATGTATGTATGTATGTATGTACGTACGTATGTATGTATGTATGTATGTACTGTACGTGTTATTTGTTTCTGTATTTATTGTTTGTTTATTTTATATTATTGTTTTTATGAATGCACCTTCAACCAAGACAAATTCCTAGTAAGTGCTACTTGCCTGGAAATAAATCTCTTTCTGATTCTGATTTGTGTCCATGTGAACTTTTTCCACTTTTCTTCTGATGTTTGAGGTCTCATTTAATGTCGGCACACATAATCAACCTGTCTCATTCAGCTATCATGTATTCGGCTAAAGTTAAGGTCTGAAGGGGTGAATGCAGAGTTTTGACCACATATGATTTAGAACCAGTGGTTGCTTTATCTAAAGGCCATGCCGCGCCCCGCTCCAGGCCGTTGTGCCGCCTCTGTGGTCTGCGGAGGAAAAGTAATTACTACAGGGCCTAAAGCCACCAGCTCTGGCCTTAGGACCTCTGCTGCCACATCCTGTAAGCAGTTCTAAAAGATCTCAGGACCAGTATGCTTTCTTTCTCCCTCTCTCGTCCAATTAAAACCACCGCCCTCTCAACGTCTTTGTGTTGATTTAAATCAGCACATGGTTATTTAGCAGGTGTCTCTTCAGATTCAGCATGTCTTTATCAACCACTTTCCTTCTCCCGTCACTCATGTTCTTCTCTACTTTTTAACATCTTCGTCATCTCCCCCAGCCTCTTCTAGTGTTCGAGTGTTGCCAGAGCTCGGCCAGCGTCTTTGAGGGAAACCTCCGCTCTTCAGTAATCACCACTTAAAGGGAATTCCTTCTCCAGCAGCAGGCCTGCAGCTCTGCATCTTTGAACATTTGATGGTTTGATGGCTATAATTTGCCTAAAATAACACCCATAAAGTCATGAAGCTGTAAATGCCTAAATACCTAATGTATGAAGATGAAACACGATACAGCCTTTGATTTTGTAGCTTTCAAGAATGCCGTGGTTACTTTCTATGGAATGTGTTTTGAGGTGTTGTTACAGATATATCTTTATTATACATATGCAATCTATTTAAAGCACTTGCAGTTGCAACTCTTATTCATGCAGGCTGTTGATTGATCTCTAAAATACAATGTAAACAGGCACTTTTGAGCCATAAAGCTAAGCTATAATCGTCTAATAATAGTCTAGTAATGTTGCGGAATATTATACTTTCTTGGCCAATGCAAGAGGCTTTATGAACATTACTTCACAAGCAACATAAAAGTGAGTAATAAGCAGCATTAAGCCTGTGCTATTATAACACGTCAGTAATACTTCATGCTGCTGTGCATTGTTCATTTTCCAGGCTCGGCCAATAGGAGGAGGCGGCATCTTTCAAAAGCAGGGGAAAGCCCTGAGCATGAGTAACAGGCAGTGTCTCCACCTGAACTGCCTCTGGAGTCAGAAAGCCCTCCCTCCTCTCTTCTATCTTAGCCTCCCTCCTGCCCTCAGTTTGTGTATGCAATACCTGTCATACTCATTCTTAGCAGACACTGAACACCTCCGTTTGGTGGAGCTTGAGGAGAGTTAGTTAGAGTGACCTGCACCAGGTTGTGACTAATCACTGATTCCCAGGGAGGAAAGCCTACTCCGACAGGCCTCTTTCTGTATTGTGTTGACACAACACAGCAGCTGTCACTAATCTCCATCATACCTGACCCCCCTCCATCGCTGGGTCACACTTTAGGGTCTTCACATGACCACAAATGAGGAGCTAACAATCACAAGGCCCTCTAATTTCTAGCTTTACAATTGGCTGAAAGACTGCAGCTGAAACATGGACACTCTTGCCTACTGACAGGTTAAGTCGCATCACATGACAGGATCCCATCTGTATCGGGCGATAGATACAAAAGGCAGGTGCCGTTGTCTATGTTTATAAAAAAAAAATCCCTATGCGGCTTGTGCAGAGATTAAATGGACCTTGCACACCTTTCAGTCCAGTCCACGACAAGAGCGACCTGTTTGTACACGAACAGTATTGCGACCGCAACCTCCTGTCTTTTAATGGCCGAATAAACAAAACAGCAGACATAATAGTGTGGTGCTTTTGTCAAGGGAAAGGGCAGAGAGCTAGTTAAGGAAGGAGTCTGCCCCCACATGAAAAGGAACAGGGAGGAGGAGAGACGCCTGGGTGTTCCTCCAGCATTGTTCAGCCTTCTGCCTCTGAGGGACACCTGTCATTGGCTGGGCGGTTTACACAGGTGCCTTAACCCCCGCCTGATTTGTTGGCCTTGAAAGGAGGCTTCAGTCAACAGGTACCGTGAAGGGAACAATAGTGACGATCCTGGAGAAGAGAGGGATACAGAGAGAGTGGGAGGAGGGTGGGATGGTGGAAAAAAGAGAAATGGATTCTTTAGAAAGCACCTGAGGGATTGTGTGAGATAATCTGTTTTCCTCCAGCCGTCCCAGTCCCACTGTGTAGGGTGGAGGAAGGCGTATCTGTGCGTTTGTGGTGCTCAACGATCTCTCTCTCTCTCTCTCTCTCTCTCTCTCTCTCTCTCTCGCGCTCTCCCTCTCCAAGAAACTCCTCCAAGTGGCCCGTGCAAATTCAATCACCCATCTTCAGCCATCTCTGTTCACCCTCTTCATAACCTTGGCTGTTTCCATGGTTACAGCTCTGTACCCGTGGCTCGGTTAGCTGGAAGGCTGCGCAAACTCGTGGTCTCTCATGGCACAGGCACTTTGCCAAGAACCAGCCTTAATAATGTGATACTGTTACCACAGCACACCACACACCCTGGCTTTGAGAGCCAAGCGACAAGGCTTGTTCCTACCACGTTGTTTGTGTTTACGTTTTCTATGCGTGTGTTTGTGTGTGTGTGTGTGTGTGTGTGTGTGTGTGTGTGTGTGGTCTCGCTGCCAGGGGGAATGCCAAGTTCCCTCTCACCCTGTGTGGAATGTGGCAAGCGAAGCAGACCTGTGTGTTGAGGAGCAGATCAATGTGGGAGGGGAAGAAACTAGTTAAGCCCAAGCAATTGAGAGAAAGAATCAAAATTTCAATAGTGACGACATAAGAGTGCAATTTCTAAAACGGACAGCCTTAAAATTAAAGTGTTCCTATTTTTATAGTAAATTGGGTCATACTCCCATTAAGTCATACAAACAGAACATGTTTAATCATTCAAATCTAATCATCAACATGCTCATATAGCATTAATTATTTTGATTTTATGCCGTATGACGACTTAGTTTGGATTCGAGCTGTAATGTAAAGATAGCTGCTGTTTCTAGTTGACATCCTTAAAATTTGGTATGCGGCATGCAAATAATTTCTAAATAAACTGAAAAATAGGATTGCATGTGCACCTGTTCTCCGTTTTCACAACCCAGCCACAGGTGGAAACCTGTTACTGTGAGCAATGGTGGTTTAATAACCATCTCTATTTAAAGAGGCTGACCTTTCAAAGCCTGAGAATGTCTCTTGTTTCCTTTACTTCTTTTAACTGTGGCCATGGTGATAAGGGGACAATGTGTGTTTTGTGTTTATACATGTGTGTATGTGCATGTGTGCTAACGTGTGTGTTGGAGAACGCTGTTATTTCCTCGTCCCTACCAAACACTGACCAAATTCAGGTAATTGAATCACAGTTTGTCCACTTAGTGTGTGAGTGTGTGTGTGTGTGTGTGTGTGTGTGTGTGTGTGTATGTGTCTGTGTGTGTGTTGACTTCCCTGTAAATGTGTTTGCAGAGCACTTAGCAGGAAGCTTGCGCTCGCTTTGGAAGTTGTTTTCAGTTGTTGAAAGAGTAAAAATAGTTGCATTTTTTAAAATAAATAACTTCATGAAATTGTCTCCGTATGATTTCAATTTAAATATGATAACCAAGGTGAATTTGGAAACAGAGAAATTTGACTGCAAAGAATCTGAGACTTAAAGCAAAGTGTTTGTTCCTCCTTAAATGGTCCAGATAAGTTCAGAAAGACATTATATGACAGTGGCTGTGGGATCAGCCCGCTCCTTTATCTGTGTTTTTCCTTCTCACAGGCTGGAATGTTAATGGTGGCTTTGTGATGGGTTCAGTTCTCCTGTGTGACTGACAGGCTGACTGGCAGCTCTCAAAGCCTCTTAATGGGAAAAGAGTTAGCCGAAAAACGTCAGTGTTTTAAAAACAATTAGAGCTTTTATTTGGTATGAAGCAGCCTCCAAGGCTTAATGACAGTTCACGCGGTGCTTGTTCCATTAAATGGTTTATGTAATGTTTCTCGTTACAGGCTTGATACCATCTGGTTGTGTGGTGCAAGTAAACATGGTTACTGGCAAGCAAAATACATGCTAATTGAGCCTGAAGAGTGGCACATAACAGATATAAAAACAAACCCAAAAAAACAGAGATGTCTCTCAATGTAGGTGTACCTGAACATGGAACAATTTATCACATTGCCAGAACCACGTTG
Source organism: Perca fluviatilis (assembly GCF_010015445.1). Lineage (NCBI taxonomy): Eukaryota > Metazoa > Chordata > Actinopteri > Perciformes > Percidae > Perca > Perca fluviatilis. The sequence continues at coordinate 22,154,118 of NC_053129.1, forward strand.
AATTGTTTTTTGCTTTATAAGCTATGAATCACATTTTGCAGAGCTTATAGTGCCTCAAAATGCTCTCAGAACTCTGTTGCATGTGGAAAAAGTCCAGTAAGTACTGTAGGTACTCATGTATGCACTGTATCCTTGTAGGTAAAAGTGTAATAATGTCAGGCTTTAAAATCATCCTTGTCAGTTATTTTTTAATATCAAACAGATAAGGGTATGTTTTACAGCCATGACTGGAGGGCTGACGCTAACAGCTAAATAAGCAAAAGTTTTAGCCTCTCTGTGTTATTGTGGTATTCTAGGCCTGGAGGCGTCTTTTAGATGTAAGCTGTGATCTGCCAGGGCTTGCTGATATGCAGCACTACAAAATGTCTGTGGAAACACTCCATTATTGAACAAAAAAGATCCCAGGAGACTGTAGCCTTCTGCAAACCATCTCTGCATATGATGGTAAAATGAAATGAGAGATTAGTTAGCTTTATTCTGCTTAGTAAGCATTTTCCTCTTCATTGGTTCCAGTGCAGTGACATTCAGTTATACAGCCTAAGGATGCACATACTGTATATTGCAAGTTATGCTATAGGGCTACAATATCAAGACCCCTTTAATGTTATGTGCGTGAAGTGATGGTCGGAGTGTCTGAGGTAACCGCTGCTTTGGCATTTTGCTGTCTCATAGGCTACCTGTCCAAAGTGTTGAGGAACTATACCGAGCAGGCCTGTGACGGAGACTTCCTGTCTGCTCGCTGCCCGCCCCGCACCACCATCACCGTCCAATCAGCTTTCTACGGGAGGAGAGGCGCCTCTGACCCCCAACAGTGCCCTCAGACCTACCAGGCACTCCTAAGTTCTTATAACGCTCGGGAGGATGACCGATACTGTTCTGTGTCCACCGCACTACAGGTAAATAACTTAGTTCACACATTCCTGGTTTGTTTTTATATCCCAAAAAATTACCATGTTGTTTTGGTTACTTTTCTTCAATTTGCAAATAACTAGTAGCCTAAATTAAGTCTATACAGATCTCTACATTCGTCCCTAGTGTCGCCCATGTGTCATAAACCTGGATCTTATCGCTTTTTTGGCTTTCCTCCATCAGTTAGTCAACCCTTCACACATATACACTCCCTAACTTATGGGCTGCGGATCCTCCTGGGAGAAAGTGTCCTCTAAAATGGTCAAATTGGCCAAGGGTTCTATTGGAGGACCACTGATTATGTAATGCTTTGTGAGGACGTTTTCCGGCAAATTACACCCTCTAAAGAGGAAGCATGCTTGTTCCCATGACACAAAACGATTTCATGGGGTCTTTGCCCTAGCATCCTCTCCTAATTTGGGATGCGACTGAACTAGAAACTCCGCTTTGCAGCATCAATACAAACACACACAAACACATCCTGCTTTCATGCGGTTGTTTGGTTTATTCTTAGTCCCCCTGCCTTCTAGCCTCGAACACTCACCGTTTCCATAATAGACAGGACAGCCATGAATGCACAGACACAGAGAGTGCATTGTGCTAAAGTGAGAGAATGACTGACTGCTGCGCCACCCACATTAGTACTACTCTGAAGAATCTCTTTGTACCACCTGTTCATGACCTCTGGTTTGTTGGTAATACATGAATGTCTCCATATAAAAGGCTTATTTCAAGGGTATCCCGATCTAATGATTATTTTCACTATCTGTTAATCTAAAGATTCTTTTTTTATTGTTTAATCTATGAAATGTCCATAAATAATAGTTATACCAGTTCCTGGAGCACATATGGCATTTGAAGAATGTTTTTTTTTCTTGTGTGTGTGTGTGTGTGTGTGTGTGTGTGTGTGTGTGTGTGTGTGTGTGTGTGTGTGTGTGTGTGTGTGTGTGTGTGTGTGTGTGTGTGTGTGTGTGTGTGTGTGTGTGATTAACAATGATTTAAAAGAGGTACAAAACAGCAAATCTTTAGCTGCAACTTGACAATATTTGGCTTTTTTTTTGCTTGACTTCAATGATTAATTGATAAAAAAGCTGGTTGCAGATTGATTTTCTGGAAATCAGGTAATTAGTTAAGTGACTAATTGTTTCATAAATCCAAGTAATCCTCCCATTTAAAATCTGGTAGCAGCATTCAGCATAGTGGTATTTTTAATACATTCTCAATGTGGAATTTGAAGGTTGTCTCTTTTCCATCATACTACAAGCATTTTGGTTATTTAATGATATGTGATACAGAGATCCATGTATTCCTATTAAGACAATTACAAAGTCAGCCTATTATCACCTTAAAGTGATGGTTCGGAGTAATTCACCCTAGGGTCCTTTGCACCATGACCTCGAGCCAAACACCCCCCCAGAAGCTTTTTTCACCTGGGTCGAACATTGGGAGCGTTAGCGTAGAGTAGCGTTATCAGCTGAATAGCTTAGCGCAGGGGCTAACGGACCCACGTTTGTATCTCGTAAATTACCCCACTAATAATGCCGGAAATGATACCAAACGTCTAGTACAGTAGTACAAATAGGTTATGCTCTCATAAAACGATGGATTGGAAAGTTTGTAAGTACACCAGAAGTTTATGTAAATAACACTTGCCTGCTGGCTTCTGCTCTCTGCTGTTGTTGCTGCTGCAGTAAGACGAGTTCTTAGGGCCGTCTACAAATTACAACACCGAAAAGAGATGCAACAAAAATATTTATTAATTTAACTTTTTTTTTTTAAGTAAGTGCTGTAGTATAACTAGCAGGAGACAAGTAATAATTGAGGTAAGTTTGGAGACATTACCTTATTTAATCATTGAATTAATAAATATTTTTGTTGTAACTCTTTTCGGTGTAGTAATTTGTAGACGGCCCTAAGCACTCGTCTAACTGCAGGTAGCAGCAGCAGCAACAACAGAGAGCTGAGGAGAGCAGGCAAGTGTTCATAAACTTCTGGTGTACTTACAAACTTTCCAATCCATCGTTTTATGAGAGCATAACCTATTTGTACTACTTGTAGACGTTTGGTATCATTTCGGGCATTATTAGTGGGGTAACTTACAAGATACAAACGTGGGTCCATTAGCCCCTACGCTAAGCTATTCAGCTGATAACGCTACTCTAGCTAACTCTCCCAATGTTCGAACCAGGTGAAAAAAGCTTCTGGGGGTGTTTTTGGCTCGAGGTCATGGTGCAAAGGACCCTAGGGTGAATTACTCCGAACCATCACTTTAAGAATATATCAAGGGTTAAAGGACTTATGTCTCAGCAGGATTTGGAAAAGCTTGTCCATGCTTTTGTCTTCAGTAACAGACTTGACTATTGTAACAGTGTCTTTACAGGTCTCCCTAAAAACTCAATCAGTTAGCTGCAGCTGATTCAGAACGCTGCTGCTCGAGTCCTCACTAAGACCAAGAAAGTGGATCACATCACCCCAGTTCTGAAGTCTTTACACTGGCTTCCTGTCCCTCAAAGAATTGATTTCAAAAATATTTTTGCTGGTTTATAAATCACAACCAAAATGGTTTAGGGCCAAAATACATTTCTGATCTGCTGCTACACTATGAACCACCCAGACCTCTCAGGTCATCTGGGACAGGTCTGCTTTCTGTGCCCAGAGTCAGAACTAAACGTTCAGTTTTTATGCTCCACATGAAAAATGTAATTGTTTTTAACTGTACAAATGAGCTGAAATTAGAGCCTTACCTTGCCTTATACATTTTAACTTAAACTATTATGCTGGCTTTATTCTATATTTTTTTTATTGTCATAAACTCCTATGAAAAGGACCTGCATATGTATATGGTGTGTATTAGGGGGATGTACACAGATATCCCTTAGTTCTCCCTCTGCATTCCAGGATCTAGTGTAGCAAATTCTTCTCTTTTTATGTTCAATTCGGGGAAGGCTCGGAACAGAATCCATTGAGTCATTCCTCCAGCGAGTGGGATTTCAGTATGGGACAAGGTATTGTGTTGGAATGTGCTCACCTGGGTTACAGCCGGCTAAAGATGATGAAACTAGAGAAGCAAAAGGAAGCCAGGAAATGAGTGGAGTGGAGCTTTCTCTTTACCTGCTCCTCTCCTCCATATTCCAATGGCCATAAGCAGCGTGTTTGAAGTGGTTTTATGTTTGCCTGCTGCTGATCTCACCATCGTTGGCTTATTGTTCTCCCTCTAAACCTGTCTTTGGTCTTCCCCCGCTCTCTGTCACTCTTTCCTTCTTTAGAAAATGCTGGACGAGTGCCAAGACAGAAGGAGCTGTCAAGTCCTTGTCAACAGCCGTGTGTTTGGGACGGACCAGTGTCCTGGCAGCAGTAAATACCTCATTGTCTGGTACAAATGCAGACCTAGTAAGTCCCTCATCGCCTCGTATCTTGACAGTGTTTTTTTTTCTCTTTTCTCACACACCACATCTAGTCAAAAATAAACCAGGGCTGGCATCACATTATTTGCACTTGACACAAACGGAATGACAACATTAACAGTCAAAGAAAATCCATGTCCACATTCTGGTTTAATTGTGTACAATTTACTTTTTAGAGAGCATTGTTTAAATGATCAACCCTAGGTCTAGTATATATTAATAATAGAGCTAAAAGAATGCTTTGTAGCGTTCATCTTATTTTTTTTTTATAAAAAAAGGCATTTTGGCCTTTAATTAATGAGAGAGAGAGAGAGAGAGAGAGAGAGAGAGAGAGATAGAAAAAGAGAGAGAGAGGTCATACAGCAAAGGACCGCAGTTCAGAATCAAATCCTAGGCCTCTGCGGTAAGGACTGAGCCTTGGTACATGGGGCGCATGCTCTACCAGGTGAGCTACCAGGGCGTACATCCTCCTTTTAACCAATGACCATCACATGAACGGTCTGTTTCCTCTGATATTGTTCATTTCCATCTAATGTACAGTGTATGTAGCGTGTAGCTGCAGGGATTTTTTAAACTGAAACGTAGCTTTTAAGTTTACAAAAACAGAGCAATTGTAGATTTTTACAGGACATCATGCGCATCATCTCGGATCTCGGCAGACCTCCGCTGCTTCGCTCCTCCTTACACTGGCACCATGAAGGGAAATCAAACGCCATTTATCTAAATACACTGCCCACACAAAGATGACATAGAGCTGGATTCAAATTGGCAAAGTATACCTTTAAGTTTCACAGTATCTGTGTGAGTCTGCCATCCTGCTTAATTTAAAACCAGAAAAAATGCCTCTCTTTTTTTCCCCTCTCCTTCCCTCTCTCTGTGAGCCAGGAAGCTAAGAGTATCACTCCAGAGGTGAGCCACAACAGTTCAGTAATCCCACCTAGATTCTAGTCTCCATTCATGGCTCAGTGCTGTGCTGAGCCGAGCTGCACTGAGCTGTGCAGCAGTTCACACTAGAGTGACCAGAAGTGGGCATTAATCCACTGATCCCCTTTTTTCTCCATCGGACCCCGGGGCCAATCAACAGCTCTTTGTTCACTGTCACTTAACCAGTGACTTCTCAGGGGAAGAGAGAAAGGCTGCATGTTGTGGTAGTGAGGTGTAACGGGCAGGTGTCACTGCCTCTGAAAGCAGAGGTGGATGGAGGATAGAGGAAGTGAAGGAGAAAGGAAGGGAGTGAGAGTGAACAAGAGTGAATCCGTCACCAAGAGATATAACAAACCACGTCCTGTCCCTTTTCTCTGCGTTCTTCCTCTCTCTTCTTTCTGCATTCCTGTTCCACTCCCCACATGGACATACAAGCGGCTGCTGTTGTGTTTTTATTTGCTGGCCAGTGGAGCTGCTCTGGCTGTCACAGGTCACTGTGGCTGGATGTGTGTGAGGAATGCCTCAGCATGGCTCTACATGTCCACTAAGAGCAACTCTACCTCTGTTTCTGCCTGTTGACACAGAATGAAGCCTTTTGTCTGTCCTATGTTTTCTGTGCTTACTAAAAGCTGCTCTACAGATGTTTGGTTAAATAAAGATCGAAAAGATGGATGGAATAGAATAATAGAAGAAAAAAATGTAATTAAGTAATGATAACCAACAGATAACTTAGTGTCGACAAGACAAGACATGAAGTTAACTGAATGATTGCGATATTCTAATTTTTTTTGTGTTTTAGAGATCAAATCGCATAGAAAGCTAATATTTTATTCATACATGTAAATGGAATATTCAAAAATTCAGCTTTATTCTATTCTATGTTTGGTGTTAGTTATTCCAGATTTATGAGCCCTCAAATCACAACCTATTTCATTAATTCAAACAATAAGTTACTTTGTTTGTTTTGTTTAAAGTTAAAACAATACCTTTGGGAAGAAACTTGTCTTTTGGTTTTGCTTTTTTATTATTTGTAACACATCTGTATCCTCTGTCTCCCTCTCCAGACGAGTACAAGAGTAAGGTGGTCTGTGAGGAAGAAAGGATGAGGCTGAGCTGCAAACGGGGTATGCAGATCGCTGTTTACTCCGCCATGTTTGGTCGAACTCAACAGGGCACCCTGGAGTGTCCCCTGCACCACAGACGGGCCCCGTCTGTAGGTGAGGCCCCTTCTCATGCTTACACTGTGGGTAGCAAGATAGTTTAGTGCCAAAGGACGCAGGAGCTGGATGCATGTAGCTAACTGAAGAAGCTAAGTGCAGAATTAACGTTAGCTTGCTAGATTAAGAAGCTATAAAGATTAAAAGAGGTCGTGTAAAATATGGTCGACATATCTGACCTGACATTTGATCAAAATGGTGTTAAGTGGGAGGGTTTTAAATTATTACATTTGACAAAAATAATACACACATACCTCTAATGATGGCCATATGCCAATAGCGTCAGGCTAAATGAATAAATAGCTGTGAGGTTAGCATTATCGGATTTCCCACTCATTCGATACTGCAAAAATACTACTAACCCTGAAAGACATATTTTTCCATGTATGTTACATATAAATAAAACAAGTCAAGTTTAACATATCACTCAGGCTTCTAAAACTTTCATTTTTGGCAGTTATGATATGGCTTTTGATGCTACAGTGACATCCTGTTTGCATAGTTGATTGCTGGTTTGATTGTATGGCGCACAAATGTTTCCAAGCAAAAGTTATACACATTACTAAAGTCTTTACTAGCAAAATAATATCTTAAGTTTGATTGGTGCAACTTGATTTAGTAAATCCTTAGTTTGCTAGTAGGTAGCTAGTAGTCTCGCTTTGCCAGATCCTCCTCCAAAGCGCGCTGAAGGAGGGTCTGGCTACTCCACATAGCATTCGGGGATGGGAGGAAAGCGTGCTCTGGTTTAATGGCATTTCTTTAAACCAATCAGACTCGCCATGGGCGGCTCTAAGCTCCACACAGAGCCGCTGCAAAATAGTTGTGCGAGAGAAAACTCAGATTGGACAGATAGTCTAGCTACATGTCTCAATTTACAATGCAGAGATCTGAGGAGCAGTCAACAATAGTCCTCATTAATCCACCAAATTTAAAATTCCAACACAAAGAAAGCGGATGGAAATGGAAAATACATACATCTGGCGGAATTTCCTGCAGCACCGGAGCAATCCCGGAAGTGGAACGTCAAGGATATAGACTAGGTAGCTAGTAGTTACTATGCAAACTTACTAGATACTAAGTAGTAGACCAAGCTCACTTAGCTTAACTACTAGCTAGATTTTACTAAGGATTTAGTAAGGACTTAAACACACAAACTAAGTAATGGATTAATGAATAGCCAGTGCAGCCCGATACTGGTTCCTGGTGCTACAAGATACTGTATTCCTTTCAGGTCACAGGGTGCTGTTTTGTAGTGACCTTGCCTTAAGAGCGTGGACAAGGGGTGATAATCATATTAACATCAGTACTGTTTGACATTTATATCATTTGTTCTATTCATTGTATCAGTTTGGGGTGAGTGCGAGGTCAGGAGAGGAATGAGATTTCTTACATGAAGACACAAGCTGGGAATGCAAATAGAGTCTGCTTGCGTTTGCATGATAAATTAAAATGAGTCTCCTTGTCCTGCTAATGTTCTTATACATATTAATGATTTGGGAGAGTGGAACTTCAGGTCACTCTGGGCTTTGATTTGTTTCTTTTTGCCAAGATTTGTCTGAGCAAAAGCATACCAGGTGGAATTATACATCCAGCAGACGGGGAAAATGAAAAAAAAGTATTGATGAGTTTTACGCGTCAGGACTCGAGCACCCCTGAACCACAAAGAGAACTACCAATGCTCCCAGGCTTATAACTCCTGTTAAATCTCCCTATTCATTTTCTTTGACTTGGGTGATATTGCCTTAAGATGCTGTTGTGGTTTGGTAGATTGTATCATTTCCTTTATAGCTCATTTGCCCCAGAGGCTCTAGAGCAAACACTGACCTGCCACACCCATCCGCGATTACTCATAGATAATTCAACTTTAAGAAACATATCACCATTTAGCATTTCTCTATCTTGTTATTATGAAAGCATGCTTAGATATATAAAACCACCATTCAAGCTCAGGTAAACACACACACACACACACACACACACACACACACACACACACACACACACACACACACACACACACTCACACGCATTGCCAGGGGAATTGGGGTGGAATGTAGATCAGGTGTCCAAGCACAGAGTTTGGCCAGTAGAAAAGGGACTGTATTGAGTTCCCTCATAGTATATAGGTGTGTGTATGTGCATGTGTGAGTGCATGGGATATCCAGATGTACCCTCACCCTTGTTTAGGGGAATGTTAATTACTCTAAGCTTGGATCCATGACAAGTATTAGTATAACCATAGCTACCGTGGTGGCCCTGGCCTCTTTGCTCGGCAGCTCATTTATTTCGCTTTAGCCTGAGCTGCCTGTGTTTTGTTAATGTATAGAAGAACATGTACACTGATGTTTGCGCTTGTAAATAAGTAGCCAGAGCAGGTGTAGGTTAACTGCTGTGTGTGTGCGCGTGTGTGTGCATGTGCGTGCGTGCCTGCGTGGACTAGAAACAGACTGTATAAAGTTGTGAAGGAAGGCTAAATATCATTTGTCTTGATTCACAATTCTAACAATGAATTACAAACATGCTCTGAAGAGTGTGTGTTTGTGTGTGTATGACAGAGGTGACAGGATGGGGTCGAAAGGCTGACACACGCGTCAGTCACTGGGTAATCAGAGACAGATAAAAAGAATGGCATTGTGTCTGTGTGTGTGTGTGTTATTGTATACTGTATGAGCCAGTCCTCCGCCACATGCAGGTGGACCAGGAATGTGCGACAGGTAGGTGAGACAGGGGCTGGACCTGATATCTGGTTTCAGACTCAGGATTAAATACAGTAGCTGAGTTTTCCCAGCATTGATGGAAAATGGACTCTACTGTTACAGTTGTACAAAAGCTCGATTAGAGCAGAGGAGGAGTTGTGTTTACTGTCAAATCTCATGTTAACCTTGTGTGCGTTTACATGAACTGTACAGTCAGATGTACACAAACGCATTGTTGTTCCTGTGCATTTTTCTATCACATTGTATTACATGTACACACATGCGTATACACACACTCACAACAACCCACAAACCCCTCCTCAGGCTGTTCCAGACAGTCTAGCGGTGCCCTGGCAGGATTTCCCCTGTCAGCTCTGTCTTTGATGTGGCTCCCATGTCACCAGGAGGAGGAAGTGAGGGTGTCTTGAGTGACAGCTCAGACACACACAATTTAAAATGCTTTTCTCACCTCTTTTTGTCTCACATGTGTGTGTGTGTGTGTGTGTTTGTGGCTCTGCATGTCTGAATAATCTTGGGCTTGGCAGTCACATTATGCGCAAGTTTGTTTTGCACCTATTTTGATTTTATGTCTCTTTTAAATGTGTGTTTGAATGTGCCAACAAGGTAGGTTATAGTACGGTAATCTCCTAAACCGCACCGTCCTGGCAACCTCACCGCTGCCTTAGGTGTTAGATCAACAGCTGAACTCACACAGCTGGCTGCACTTGCCCAGGTGAACTATGCCTAGATCCAGTTAGAAAGACATGACAGTGTACAGCAGCAGGGAATCACTTGTAGTTACTTTTTAATTTCCCCTGCAAACATTATCCTTACATCTTCTCTTTCTGTTTCTTCTTTAGACTATAGGGGTGCCATTCAACACCAGCCACCTGACAAATACGTAGATTATACAAATACAAATACAAGTAGATTTATTCTTTGTGGCTTGCTGGCGACATTATCTGAAAAGCGAGCATCTTTTGGAGATGTTTTATTGAGTCTACAAATCGTATTTAGCTTGTGGATTTTGCAGTCTATTTACCACGATAGAGAGCTGTGGAGAGCTGCTATCTGGTTGCTTGTTGAATCCAAAGCCCTTGAAAAGTATAACCGACAAAAACAAGTGCATACTGAGGCATGTGCGCACAAAAGTAAGACCTCTTTGATCTTGTGTGTTCCTTGGTTTTGGGGTGGGGTGGGAGTGGTGGAGTAGGACAGGTCTTGGCGGCGATGGAGAATCCTCAAAGCAAAAGGGGCCTGCTTCAGCCCTCCTCTCTCATCTGCCCTATTACCATCACACACACCTCTTGACATCTAAATAGCCCCCCATGCTTGGCATGAAGGGTCTCAGACTGCTTTTTTCTTTTTGAAGGCCACTGCGCTTTCACTTTTGAGTATGTGCTTCAGTTCAGACAAGGCCTATAGCAAGATGTTTAAAACTGTAAGCACGGGCTGGTTGGTGTCTCATATGATCACCGTAGCTTTTAAAAGCCAAGCATGCACAGCTGCAGGTCAAATTTATCTTGGCTTTTGGACGCCTGTTCCAGTTGTTAGAGTTCAAGCTGCTTCACTGTAACTCTATTTACATTTCTTTCTGATTTTGATGCATACAGAGCAGATACGTAGCAGGATGTCTGTGTTGTTTTGGACTAGATTAGATAAAACACATTTCTGTATGTTATTTAAACCTGTCCTTATAGTCCAGCTATAGCAGTAGTTGACTGATTTCAGTCATTGAATTCTTGGTGGCGACTCTTTTTCCTAAACTTCTATAAAATAACATCCCTTACGTTTATATTTCTGCTGAAAACTTCAGTCTGTATGTTTTCCAGAATAACCGGTTCATGCTAGGTTTAGGGCAAAGGGTCACCACTGATTGGAATTCAGTGGTTGTGGTGTTTGAATATATGAGGTAACATGCTGTCAGTGATAAAACACATGCGCATGGTTGACTGTTTTCGTACCAAGTGCCTTTGACTCAAGAAATAACCAGCTATCAACTTACAAACACTGTGTGTGTGTGTGTGTGTGTGTGTGTGTGGCGCAAGCGTACAAGGTTGTTTGAGTGTGTTCCCCTGCACACTTTAAGACTGGAAATATACTGTGATACTTGTGTTACAGTCAAATTAAATCCAGCTGAAGTGAATAGAACTTAAACAGTAAATGTGTGTGTGGGAGAGCAGTCTCAAATTCATTAATGGCACTCACAGAAAGAAAGCACTTGACGTGTGCAGGACACTTTTCTATCATACAAAGGCTTAATCCCACAACACTGACTTAAGCCTCCCTATCAAATGATTCGTATCTCAGGTGAGTCAGAGTAGAAGAAGAGATGAGTATGTTTTTGTCCGCCCATTGTCTTGAAAATTCCAGGAAAGGTGTGCGTGGGTGGAAAACCTGGTGGATTGTTATGGAGCGTCGCTGCAAGAATTTTCTGGGAAAGGTTGTATGTGTCTGTGTTTATGCATGTGTGGGTGGGTTTGTGTATCTGGATATGTACATGCTCAGAGGTGTGTTTTGTATTGTATTGTTTGGTGTGTTTTCAGAATATACTGCACCCACAATGCACTCCACATTAGTCTTCATATAAATGAAACTCAACAGCCACCACAACACACAGGCGCTACTATTTGATGATATTATTGTCACACTGCCATCATGGTAAAATGCTGTGGAAGTGGGAAAACTCAACACAATCCAAGGCTGATGCTGGTTTTAAGTAAGCGGAAAGTAAGATGTACGACGGATGACTGACGTGACAAACGGAGCTGAGCAACAATGTGGTGCTGCTGGTGCGGGGCAGCATATCAACACACATCTCAAAATCATGCAAGACAGAGAAGAAGACATTAGCCGAAGGTTTCTCAATCTAGAAGTGTTCTACTTCAGCAGGTGTCAGAAGCTGTGGGTGATCATCCATGGGTCATTTAAAGAAACGTTATACCTTTGCATTTTCTCGTTGTGGTTGTTGTTCTCTGTAACTGTTTCCCGCTGTGATCAGTGATGAGTGAGAATAAGTGTGTGTGTTTGTCCCAGAAACTCCTCCCTTTCCCTCAGTCACTGCTTCTCTTGACTGTGGACCTTCTCTTCTGAACCATAGGCCTGTCCTTGTTGGGCGTGTGGAGTCTAGAGGGTGGGTGCGCAGGCTCGGAGGTGGTTTAGGGTAAAGGTTAGAGGTATCAGGGGTGTGTGTGTGTGTGTGGGGACTGGTGTATGCTTTTCTGTCTGTATTAAAGCCGCTAATGAGAGCCAGAGGAGGTCAGACCCTGAGGAATGCTCTTTTAAACTGCATAGTGTGTGTGTGTGTGTGTGTGTGTGTGTGTGTGTGTGTGTGTGTGTGTGTGTGTGTGAGTGCACATATGACCACAGAGAGGCAGTGGACAAAGAATAAATGTGTATGTGTGTGTCTCCATCCTCTTGTCTTGTCCCCCCTCCCCTCAGCGGGCCCCTTGCTCAACTAATCACCCAGTCAGGGAATCAAAGCAGCAGCTAATGGGGGCCTGTCAGTCAGTGGCCTCCCTCATCAGAGAGGAAAGTTCTCAGCGTGGCACACAAGCTCAAACGAGCCCTCTGGGGAAGTAAAAGAGAGAGGGAGAGCAAATTAAAGCACATCAGGCAGACCAGGTCATTGTGCTGCAGCATCTGCACACAGACACTGATATAGATATAGATACAGTCAGATACACACACTCACACAGATCTACACACAGCCGAATGACATTTGGAGTGGAAGTCATTGAGAAGGATAAATAAAACTTTTGTTAGTAAGACTTCTCTAACTTTTAATTTTGGCAAATCTAGCATGGAATCAATGGAGCCTCTGGTTCTCTCTGTCTGAATGTTCATTTCTGTTGATTTGAAATACTGTTGGCAGTTGTACCTCAATTAAAGCTGCAATGATTAGTTGTAGCCAAAAAATTAACCGCAAACTATTTAAATAATTCATTATTCATTTTAGTAATTTATTAAGCAAAAATGCCCAATATTTGCTCCATCTTGTCAAATGTAAGTATTTGATCATTTTCTTTGTCATATATGATAGTAAACTGAATATCTCGGTCTACACCTTTTAGAATAAAAAGCCTATAGCCACCGAAATCTCAAGTGCTGCTTGATCATATTGTTTTTCTTGCTGCCTGCCACCCCATAGCTTTTAGAAAGACTTTGGCAGTTAAGTCATTTCATTTACTTTTTTTTTTACTTCTTCATTTTATCAGACTTGAGTAAACATTCATTCATTCTAATCATACTGATATTAACCACATTTGTGTTAAACATATTTTGACACTGGTTTATATCATATTCCTTTATGGTGGAAACTGTTGCAGGCACGTTCCAAACATGTTTCTACTGCACTAAACAAGCAGGAAGAGAGGCGGGTCTGTATGTGGAGAGGTGTACCAAAATAACAGCTGCATTCAGTTCTTTGGAGACACTCTCCTCTGAGACAAGCAGTGTGGCATAAAAAATGTATACTTCAAGGCAGCAGGGAATTAGGTTCTCCCAAAAGCCGTCATAGTGCCAGAAGTATCTCGGAAGTTTCCTGAAATCACTGTGAATCAGTGAATGCAAACGTGTTGTATTTAAAGTGACAGTGGGAAGTGTCTACCCTTTGAGGTGTCTAATCAGTTATCCAGTTACACTTACTGGTTCCCACAGGCTTCCCGCCTCAATTCATCCTGGTTGGGAATTCCAGTGTCTGCTCCTGCTGGGGAGTGTTCGGTTGCCCTTTCGAACCGCGTCCAAGTGGACAGACATTGATTCAGGTTCCCATTCTTTTTTTTCTACACGTAGACTTTGATCTGGTTTTGCTTCAAACACAGTCATTACCAGGAAATAAAGCGTGGCCCTTGATCATGATTGTTGTAATCCAATAAGACAGGACTGCACAGTTATGGACCATTCAATGTTGACACTCTGCATGACCACTGGATTTCCCTCTTTAACTTCCTGACTGGGACATTTGTCCTTTGACCCGTGCCATAATTCATTGTGGCCTGTTGACGTGTGAGCCAAGCCTTAACCAGCCTGTTCTCCCTACCTGTCTGATCTCTCTGTCTCTCTTTGGGGCCCACCAGGGCAGACAGTGCAAGAGCCCAGTGTCCACTTTCAAAGGCTCATCTCCTTGTGTTGTTTTCTAGGGGTTAGATGGACCGTGGGGGCCTGTGGAAGGCATCCGTGTGGAACCATCCACATTCCCACAAGCCTCAGCGGGAGGTTCTTCCACCTTAATTAGCGTTCCTCACACCTCAGTTTGGGGTGTCACTGAAGTTTGTGTGGTGGAACATAAAATACTGATTCCACTACAGTTAGTTAGCTAGTTAGTTAGCAAGTTTATTTAACAGAATTTTGCAATGTTTATCAATGAGTTTGCAGCCACAGGTTTTGTCTCTTTATAAACACTTTTATTAGATTGAACTACAGATTTTTTGACTCTGGAATGTTTTATCCCCAGACCCCTAGTTGAAGTCCAAATGTTGATTCAATAAATAAATTGAAAACATAATTAAGCATCTTATTTTCTAGAAAATTAATTGTGATTATTATTTTGGCTAAAATCATGCAGCCCAACAATCCACTGCTTTCCAAACAGATCATTTGGCAGAGCAACATGTACCATGGTCTGTCTCTTGCTGTCTTTAAAACAGAACAGAAATGAATGGTTGATTGATTGATTGTGTATGTGTCACCAGAAAATCCATTAAAATCTTTTGTTTGAAAGTACCACAACATTGCTGGTTCCAGCTTCTAAGATGTGCTGCTTTGATATGACACGCTATGATATAAACTGAATATCTTCGGGTTTGGCACTGTAGGTTGAAAAGAAAAGAAAAAGGGTCTGGAGGAGCTGGCGGGTGCTTAGGGATGATGTATGAAAGCCACGTCCATTACTCTGTCTGTTCTCCACACACACACACACACACACACACACACACACACACAGGCACACACACACACACACACACGTTGGATCAGGTATCCTTTTAGACAATGTGAGGCCCCAGTAAGGTTTCTATATGTGGGTCTGATGAGGCTCGTGTGTGTGTGTGTGTGTGTGTGTGTGTGTGTGTGTGTGTGTGTGTGTGTGTGTGTGTGTGTGTGTCTGTCTGTCCATCTCTGTTGTAGCTGACAGACTCATGTAGTTCTTTTGTGCCTGAAGTACTTGTCCATCAAACACTCTCTTATGTGCAATATATTCAGTATAATGAGAATATAAAGTTATGTAGACTTTGTTTCTGGCAATGCATCGTATATGGATGAGAGAATGTGTGTTGATTAACTAATAAGATAAATGTTTCATGCTCATGAAAATATGGAAAATGGTTCATTTTACAGGCACTGTAATTTCTTAATAGTTTCCAAGGAGAACCTATGTAATTTGGCACCAATCATAAGGAGCATAGAGACAATGTTTGGCGACAATACATGTAGTGACTCATTCATTTGAGGTTATTAGAACAAACAAGGATTTGATATGGTAGTTACATAGCTGGGTAGAGTTTACAAGCAGCCGTTGATTTAAAGAGACATTATGCCTGGAAAAACTCGAAGAGATTCTATTATTTTCTCTTTTGGGGAAAACTTTATTGTCCATATTTATTACATTTCTTGTCTGTACCTTACAACTCAGAAAGACCATATTTACATTTTTGTATGTTAAGCTGACCTTCATAAAAGACTTTGGTAGAAGAAAGCTTTTCAATTACAGTAATTGGACACTTACGCTACAATTAACCATTGATTGTATTACTGATTTATTTGCAGATTATTTTATTGACTAATTGATTAATAGTTGGGTCTATGCTTATGTTTATAAACTAAGAAAACCAACAAATATTTTGGGATTTTGGCTCAGAAAATAACTAAAATCATCCAAATTATTTGCCAATAATGTTTTTGATTGACTAATGGAAATTAGTTATTTTCTAGGAATTCATATTTTTATGGACCATCAAATAAAGCATTATCAGAAAAGGTATATAAGCAGTAACAGTGACCCCTCTTTTGATTTATAATTAGCTACAGCTTTATCACTTTTCATCAGACTGGATGTCTAATAATAATTCAATACTCCCCAAACCTCTCCATCTTTCTGTCAGACTGCCAGTCGTCTGTGGCTCTGCAGGTTCTGACCGCCCGCTGCCAGGGAAAGAAAAGCTGTCTGGTTCGAGCCTCCACCAGAGACTTTGGAGACCCGTGTTACTCTGGCACCAGGAAGTACCTCAGTGTCATCTACACCTGTGGTGAGTCCCCATGCACCTTTACTGAGGGCTTCATTTCCTACCACCAGGGGGTGATGTTCACTCAGTGATCAGCTTGACTTAAATCTCTTCATGATGTTTTAGCTCTGTGTTTTAGAATTACAAGCTCTAAAATGGGCTCTGTTATACTCCGAGAGGAATAATTTGTATTTTCAAGGTATGATGATGATGCTATTGGGTGCACACTTATAAAGATCTCTCTACCAGTTAACAATAAAGGGTAATATAGGACTGGTGCCACTAACCGTATCGTGGTAGCCTCTGTGGAAATATTGTGTCCTGGCTACTATAATTTATATTATGAAGTCATTTTCTATTTTTTAGGATTTCATTAAAGGGACTTTAAATAATAAATAATTACATGTTAGACTGAAAGAATGCAGGTTTGTTTTTTTGACTATTGAAGCTTCTTTAGTTCTTTAGTTAGACTGAGCTCAAACATGAATTTCAAAGCCTCTAAACTTATTTTCCATGTTCAAGTCACACCTCCAAAATTGAGTTAAGAAAAACAACGTTGGCGTAGTTTTGACTTTTCGTCTGTGCGGATGAGGGAGAATGATGGTCTTCCTTTTTATCTGTTCCCCACCCCTGGGCTAATCCGGACCTGTCAAGGCTGTAATTCATTAACCACACGCTTGACAGACACACGCACACACACACACACACACACACACACACACACACACACACACACACACACACACACACACACACACGCTATCCAGACACCTCCAGCACCAGGAATTGATCAATCAGCACCATGGCCTGGATCCTCTCCACCACAATCAGTGGCACATAGACCCAGATCCAGAGCAGGACCACTGTTATGTTTGGCATTTCTATGTGATTTTTAAGTTTTAAGTTTTAATTTTAAAGACCGGATTTTCTGAGTCGCCTGAAAATCACTATTATGTGCCTCATAGGACTATAAATGAATCAAATCCTGTGTGCATCCTTGCATTTCCCCCTGTCCTTCTTCTACAGCTATATCCGATGCTTGAATTTGCAATTGGGATGAATTTTAATTCTTATGTTGTGATCACACTTTATGGCTTGTTTGTAATCTGGTTTTGAGGATCCACCTCCTGAGTCCTTTGTCTCCAAATAGTGTGTTTGTCAGATTGTAGTCCATCCATCCTGTGTCTCAGCAGCAACCGGTCAGCGCAGACAAGAACACACATACAATTCAGCTGTGTTTATGGAGTCGTTTTGGCTCTGACTGACCTCCCTTATCTGTTACTGATAACACAACGTACTCTCCTAACAGCTCTGGTCGGTAATTGTGTGAGGTATGTAGGGGATGTGGACAGTGTAAATGTTCAACAACTTGCTGTGAGGGGGGGAATTGGTTTTCTGCGCTGTGGTTTTAGTGGAGAGGGATAAACGTGAGTAAATCAGTCTAGCTGCTGTAGACATGAAGTCACTGGTTGCTCCAGGCTCCAGCAAAGTAGTAATTTGGGGGGATCCTCTTTCATTGGTGGTCGAGTGTATGTAGGATTGACCCCATTTGTGTCAAAGTAGAGGACGAAGGATGTCTGTCTGCTCATGATTGGTTGCATTTGTGTGTGTGTGTGTGTGTGTGTGTGTGTGTGTGTGTGTGTGTGTGTGTGCAATTTTTGGTTCCAGCTAAAATAAAAAGGTGGTACTTACAGAAAGTGATTGATAGCACAAGATTGATAGACTTTTGGAGGTATTCTATTCTATTCTGTTTTGGTTTGTTCTAAAAATCCATGAAGTTAACTTTTAGTGTGAATGTGTGTGTGAGTTTTTGTGCCTCTAAATGGGTAGCATAAACCATGCTGCCTGAAGGAGGTGTTAACCCACTTAAAATCTTTACTGTCCCTGTCTAAGTGCTATTTTAGGGGCTTTTGCAGCCTTCCAAGAATAAAATAATTTAGTAAAAACAGAGTTTTATGAGTGCATGTGTGCATGAGTTTGTGTCTGGGTTGGTGTTTGGGTGCACTGCACACACACGCAGGCATGAGTAAATGTTTGATTCACATTATGAACTCGCTATCGGCCTCGGGTTGCCTGTGATTTATAAAGCCATCAACCCTTCGAGCTCCGGCTTCTTCCTCACACAGCCCCAGGGGTGGACTTGCTTCTGAGCAATAACACAGCAGCAAATGGTCTGTAACCTGCCATCAGTCTCCCGGCAGATCACACACACTCCGCGCAGCCGCCACTGTCAGGCTTCATTTACATCCAACTCCCTCTGGAGGAAGTCCCTATGGTTTGTTTGTTTGTCAAAAGAAGTACTTCAGCCAGGAGTCCGATCACAGCTCTAAATATTTGACATCTCTGTATTTGAACAAGATGAAGTTTAAAATGCGTTGCAGCAACAAGTTCTGTCTTGCAAATTATTTATAGGCTAAACTTGGAAACATTTACCCTCAACTGTTGGAGATTGATGAACGAGCCTGCTCGAGGCACTTTCTACAAAAAGCAGTGTTCCAATAATATGGCCCCTTTGAAGTTTCTTTCTTGTAATGTGTTGGTTACTTTGTCAGGCTTTAACCTATGCCTTTTTAAGCTGCAGGAATGAAAATGTATAATGATTGATTAAAAAAAAGTTCAGTTCTGTCTGATGCTGTTCGACTAGTGTATGCGTGTCTTTTCGGTCATGTGTAGGAAGCGTCCTATTTATACAGCTTGCTCAACCAGACCTCTGAGGCCTGTTCTGCAACCCCACAGCATCATCCTTCCTCTGCTTTGTGAGTTAAGAGATACAGCCTGAGGGCATCCTGCATCTGTATGTGCTTCTTTGTACCATAAAGCACAGCGATATAACTTTAAACTTCATGTAACAACATGTGATTTATGGATGTCCACGCTGATCAGATCATATCCAGCAGAATCTTTCCCTTCTCCTTCCTGTGTCAGTCCCAGACACAGGCCTCCCTAAACAGTTCTTTTCCTCCCCTGAGAGGTATTAAAGTTTCAGACTTTATATCAAGGCCTCTCTCCTAAACTTCCCTTCAAGGCTTTCCCTCGAGATCCTTCACTGCGGTGTAATGGATCACCCTGAACAAGCCACACAGCCTCTTTTGAACCACGCAGAGCAGACTTTCAGGGGGATGAAAGGTTATGGAAAGCCTAATGAACAGGTCTAATTTCTGAGGAGGAAATGGATTAATTGCGGCACTTAGCTGGTTAAGATGGGGTCTGGGTTTGGAGAAGGGGGGTTCGGTGGAACAGTCAACTCAGACATTTCCAACCCTGGGGTTGAAACCTCCAAATGGAAATAGGACCTCTAAAAAAAAAATCCTAATGAAAGTATAATGAGTCCCTTAATTAACACATATAGGATATATGTGTTTTCAAATATACTGCCATTACTACGGCTTTTGGACCAGATTTAAAAACAAAGCTATGCAGCTTAGCTGCTGAACTAACTTTCCACTTATGGACTGAACCATTACTACAAATCAAATATGACGATTCTTTTGACAAAGTAGTCTTATCTTAAGGTCCATTTAATAGACACTCTTTAGCTTTTGGTCATATCATGCATGTTTATCATCAGATGGATTTTGCTCAATCATCATGAAAACATAGGTGTTCAAATTTAATTTAATATGATGTGTTTGTAATTACGGACTCACCGGTGGGTCAGGGAAAAATTCACTCGTCACATTTAAAAAAATAAAAATAAAACTGCAACTGTGCTATTTCAGGGCCTCTTTTGTTCGCTTTGTTTGTTTCAATTTCCACACTAAACTCTACAAAAAGTCATTTTGAATTTGATCTTTCAATGTAGGAGTTTTATAGAAAACAAACGTAATACTATTAGATTTCTGGTGGTTGTCAAAAGTCACTTCATAAGATTCACTAAAATATAATGCTATAATTTCCTTTATTGTCCAAGCTGGTTTTAAAAGAAAATTTTCCCTCTTCGTTTTTCACCAATTGTTTAATTTTTCCGTCGTCTTAAAAAGGATATTGCAGGAGCTTTAGAGACTGAACTGCAGGGGACTGACAGAGGTGTGGTCACTGGACTGTGGTGTTTGTAATGGACACAGTCCGAGGAGCAGAGGCTCTGTCAGCCCACATGTGGCTCGTGGGGGCTGATTTAGATGTAACCGGGGAAAATAGAGGAAGATAAAGATGTAATTCAGAAGCTTGAGGGTTTGGATTATCCCAATTGGTTATACAGACATACACACAGACGCATACACACAAATATACATGCGCAAAGATACTTGAGGCACACATGTGACCGCTGCAAGCCACACACTCGTCCAGCTCCCCTGCACACATTCATGTCATTTCAGCAGAGGAGACAGTGGGAAAGATGTTTATTTTGGCACAGTTTTGTGGAACTGCAGTCCAGCCAGGCAGGCAGTAGCTGCTGCTGCTGCTGCTGGGCCCTGTCACTTTCCCTTATAGCTCATCCTATAGCTGCAGGACTGAAGGCAAACACACACTCAATACTGTGGACGGGGAAATGAACACTTTTTTTTCCAGTATCTCTAATCTGACACATACAGTACACAGGTTTGCACACATAGTTTGTTAATGACAGTTTTCAGGTAGATTTCTAGTTTCTCAAATCAGAGAAATTTGAGTTACAAATTGATGTATTACATTATTGAAGTCTTTTCTATCAAGAAATTGTTGTGGCCGTGATTCTCAAGAGAACCTTTATTAATTGAGTGTGATAAAAACAAAACTTACTTTTGGTTTATAAAGCAAAGACAGTTTTTTTTCCCTTCAACCTCCCTATGGACTTATTTCAAGACTGTATTTCTTAGGAAGCTTCATTTCAGGGTTGTTTCATGCTGCTTGATTAGATAATGTACAACTTGATTGAAGCACCTTCCATGAAACAAAAAAATCCCGCATAACAGTTGGGGTCATGTGTGGCTCATTTTAGTCAATCATTGATCCAAGCATGTGTGTGCTGTCCTAATGCCAGCCATGTCCATTTTTTACTTAATATGTTGAAGCTGTACCTTGTTAGCCGAAAAGAAACAATGAATGCTTTGAGAATGTTTTCACCTGAGTGCACAGCCCGATTGGGTGTGGTGAACTACAATCCAATTGTACAAAGTAGATTGGCAATCACAGGATGGAAAGGAAATGGCCTGACTTCACCCTCAAATACTTTGGTGGTAACGTCAGAGTATTCTGTCTCTCATTGCATCATTATGACCCACCTCACACATGGTTTTATTAGGGTAAAACCAACCAAGAACCAGAAAAAGGTGTTTGGAAACAGTCTTTGACCCAAGTGTGATCCGTGGTGTGTCTGATTTTAGAGAGTGGAGAGGCAAGCAGAAAGGAATGAAGTGGCCTCTCTAAATGCTCCCCAGCCTCGTAACACAGACCTGACTCTGCAGAAACCCTGCATGGATAACAGCCGCAGCTGGCACTCTCAGGAACACTGCTGCGAGAAAACACACAGCACGTGACCTCAGCTGACCTGTGTGTGTGTGTGTGTGTGTTTGTGTGTGTTGCATTAATAGTGGTAATGGTTGATCCAGCCAATGCCCATAAAAGGCATTGAGTTTGATTGGTACAGTATGATATAATCTCTAAAGTCTGTAAAGTAACTAGCTGAAAGTTGAAGCCACCCAGGGTGTGGTCTCCAGAGCAAGACGAGTAACATGGAGGGAATTGTTTGGCGGGAACACGCTGTCGCCGTGGTGAAATGCTGACACGACGGGTTGTGGGACTGTGCTTTGCCAGCATATTCAGTCAGCTGATGTCTGGCCCCTGCACCGTGTCTCATCAATTTGCATCATCTGGTATCTGCTGGCTGATTTGGCAACATGAAGCACAACACACACATTGGCGCAAATGCGTGCAAGCAAATAAAAAACTGTTTGAAATCACACCTTAATTCTGGTAGTGTTCCCTCCTTCAAACAAACTCTGCTATAAGCAGCGTAGGCATACATTACAAATCTAGTTTAATACCCAACCGATGTGGTCACTGGCCCTGAGGGAAGGTCTGTAAGAAGGTTAATCAGATTAAATGCACCTTGAACAAAATGGACAAGGTGTTAAATTCCCTTTTAGGTCCTCACAGCTTCCCTGACTTTTCTCTCTTTGCTTTATTTTATTTTCTCGACTCACACCTATGTTGTCTTTTTCGCTATGCGTGATCGGTGTCTGCAGTCTTTTCCTTACTCTGTCCCCTTCAATGTTCTCCATTTCCTTGTCCATGTCACCCTCACAACTTGCACACTCACTGCCTTTCATCTCATCTGTCTTCCTTGTTTTTCTTCTGTCTCCATTCTGTCCACCATTTCCGACGGTGATAGCCTCAAGGTTAGAGCTGGAAGTGGACTGGTTCATGTCTCTGACTATCTGAGGAAAAATATAAATTTGGGCATGGGGAGTGATTGATTTAGTATATAGTATATAGTTCCTTTGAGCAATCCACTGAACTGGTAACTGCTTCCCAAGATGCTTTTTAGAGTTTTATTTCAGGTGGCAGCTCCCTTGTGTAACACAACCTAATCTGAAGTTAATTCTACAGTATAGGCTGTTGCACTGTTTAAAATCTAATCCTTTAAAGTCTTCTTATTTCATTTGAAATAAAATGCAACTTAATCTAAATCTGTTCAAAGAAAAAGTTTATTGGGGCGGCCTCTAGTTCACCCAGTAAGAGCGTTCGCCCCATGTAGGCTGACTACTGCAGTGGCCCAGGTTCGAGTCCAACCTGCTGCCCTTTGCTGCGTGTTATCCCCCATCTCTCTCCCCCTTTCATGTCTATCCACTGTCACTCTATAATAAAGGGAAAAGCCCCCAAAAAATAATGCTATAATTACTATGAATCATATTTCTCCATATCTGTATATCTGTATCCGTGTCTCTGTGTCCATGCCGGCAACGGTAGATGGCCGCCCACCAAAGTCAGGGTCTGTCCAAGGTTTTTGACTGTAAAAGGGAAGTTTTTCCTCGCCACTGTTGCACCAAATGCTTGCTCTTGGGGGCAAAATTGTTGGGTTTTAGTAAATTATAGAGTGTGGTCTAGACCTACTCTATCTCTAAAGTGTCCTGTGAACTCCTGTTGTGATTTGATACTATAAATAAAATTTAAATTAATGCTAATGTTACAAAAAAAGAGTTTGAATTGTATTATATTCAATTTAAAATAAGATGAGTAAAATAAACCGTGAATAAACAAGGCTCATTACAGTATCTGGTGTGGTGCTTATGAAGTGTTTCTAAATTGTGCTTGTTTGCAATGCAGGTAAAAATTGAGCAAACCCTTCAGGCGAAAGAAACTTAAGCAAAACGAAATGGCTGATTGCTGCTTGCTACATCACAGTAGAGAGATGAGTTGTAACTCCTTACTTGGACCCTTAGTTTCTAATCATTTTGCCTGTTGGTGTAAAAAACGTCCACAAAGCCTTTTTTTCTTGTTTCAGTACATATGACTAATGGGAGTTAAGAGTGTTCTCAGAACTCATTTTCCTTTTCCCCCTGAGCCAGTTGTCCAGGGTTTTGTATCCGTCGCTATTCACTTTGTGTTGTGTCATGCTACCAAAACTTAAAAAAGTTCCGTTAATGAAAATAGACAAAACTGTAAACGTAAACTAGACTGTGTGCCAGCCAGACACTTTGATTCCACTATCTACAGACTGCTTAGTAAACACAGGGGAGAGACAACAGAGAGCTGTACTGATACAGACAGATAACACAGGTGACTGCTGCATGATACTGTAGGCGCGGAGCCAACTTCCAGTACTCTATGAGTATGATGAACTCAAACTTTGGGGGTGTTCAAGAGGCTCATCAGTTCTGTTGGCAAAATGTGCATCATCACCTGAAACACAAGATAATCCCATGCAGTGATAATACTGTATCAAGTTTCAATGGTTCAATCAATGAGGACCAGTGGTGCAATACAACTGATTACTCAAGTATACATTTGAGATACTTTACTCAAGTATTTCCATTTCATACTACTTTATACTTTTATTCCTCTACAGTTCAGAGGGAAATACTTTTTACTCCACTACGTTGATTCAACAGTTACAGGTACTTTACAAAAATAATGTAGATACAAAACATGTGATTAGTTTTTTTATATTGTAGTATTGCTACTTTTGCTCAAGTAAAGAATTTGATTACTAAGTTTGCTTATGAAGTGTCTTTGACTCCTTGATGATGAAAGTCATGTCCTAAAGTATTAGCATAGTAGATGCTAAATTTGTACTTTTATGTTTATGGTTAGAAACTGTTTTTATTATATGGTGGATGTATTTATTGTAGTCGTTGCTAAGTGTGTTATCAGTGGCATGAGGTGGAGATTTGTACTTTTGAGCTTTTTTAGTGATTATTTGATCCCCCTTATCTTCATTGTGCAGACAGTCTCATGACATTGCACATAATCAATGTCTATCTTCCCTCCTGTCTGTCCTACTGTCTCAATACTCACCATTCAGTCCGACCTGGCCTCTGTGGCACTTCTAGTGAGGCTATAGGTCTCATTGGCACTGGATTGTATGGGAACAGGGAGACAGAGGGGCCTCTCTAATGATCATTTTGGGGTCTGTCGCTCTGCTGCCGCTAGTCAAAGCCACTTATGTCCCTGTAACCGTTCCAGCCCCCAACATAGGAAGCGCTTTCCAGAGCAGAGGAATGTTCTGCGTTTGGCTTTAGGCTGTTTGTCTGCTTTAGAAATGTAGTATAATAGGAGCATGCAGTCAAGTTAATATCCAGTCATGTTTGCACAAAAACACATGTACAGACATACAGTCCATACACACATTAAAACAAGCATAAATGGATTATACACTACATGCACAAACTGAATGCACAAACACTGTACACACAAACATCACAACATCTCCCCCTCTCACTGCCGTCCTGTGGTTTTTTACTTGGCCTGTTTTCCCAAATGAGCAACTGCTTCTTTGTTGGGCTGGAAACTGCAAAATAAGCAAAGCTCTGGACAAGAACTGGCTGCCAACTTTGTCGGCTTCACAAAGTCAGAAACTGTGTACACTACTGTTTTCGTGTCACTCTGCTCACGGCGAACACAACTCTCCACTCTTTTTGTGATGATCTATCGTTCTTGTTTTCGTTTGTACATAGAGTGTGTTGAATTGGAGAGATGGGTGGGGGGGTGGGGGGCAGACTAATGCTTTCCAGTCTGTGGCTGGTTTCAGTTTTCCTCCTGCGGTGAATGAGGACAGAGTGAGAAGGAGAGAGGAAGGGAGAGGGTAGAATTAGTGATCCACGCAGAGAACGGTGTTCTGGGTAACTATAGGTCTCAGAGGCTCGCAAAGGAGTCAACGTGCACACCTCCCAAATATTTCTGCTTCACCTTCATTTACAATGATCAACAACAGTAGCCTGGGGAGATGTCTTTATATAAAAACATAATAAACAGCACATTCTTTCTATCTAATTCAGCTTTCTTGTTTGAATAGTCAATTTACTAAAATAAGTAATTTTGATTTGTGAATGTTGTATTTTGTCAATACAGTTTTTACAATTAAAGTCCCCCTGTGTAGTTTTTGACCCTTAGTAGCACCACTGAGCAATGTTTTTAAGACCGGGTCCCTGTTTTGTTTGAATCACATGCACGCACACAAGGATGCACACGCTCAGCAACACAACTCCTCCTGATGGTTTCAAGCTCTACCACCGATTGACAGTTCGCAGCAAAATAGTGCCGATAAAGCAATGCGCCAGGAGGAAGAAGACCGCAATCTAGCAAACGCGGGTCTAAACGATGCAAGATTTAATATGTTTGAGATATCAGCTTTACAAATGTTTTATGAGAAAGAAACAGGTGAGAAAACACTGAATGTAAATATAACTTATTTTTATTATAAATGTTTGTTTACAAGATAACTCCACAGCATACCTTTTAATTAAATACATTTTGTTTTACCTATTTTTATCCAAATTGTAGGGAACAAAAAGCACATTCTCTCTAAACATAGCTTGAAGACAGATACCATGTCATTGTGTATGGATCTCCTAAAGTCTTGAGCCCTAAACACATGAGCCCAATGGCAAAAGAAATGTAAATGCTTTCCCAAATTTCAACAAGGTATAGACAG
Organism: Perca fluviatilis; assembly: GCF_010015445.1. NCBI lineage: Eukaryota > Metazoa > Chordata > Actinopteri > Perciformes > Percidae > Perca > Perca fluviatilis. The sequence goes on from NC_053129.1 coordinate 22,180,560, forward strand.
CTCTGAGCGTCCAACAAGCTGATTGGTTGATCCAACTTCCGACAAATTGGAAAACCGCATTCACGATATTCGCTTCAATTCTCTATCGTGGAATATGTCAGTATTGTCACAAGTAGTACATTTTCTGGTAAATCAATCAAGAAAATGTGTGGATAAAATACCCGACAAATAAATGCACTTCTCTATAAAAACCCAACATTGCAATCAAGCAGTCCTGCTCATTGATTTGCAACAGTGCCCACAATGGCTTAATTTAACCAGAGATAATAAAGGGGCAGATAGGGACAGTGTGAAAAACCCTTTTTAGCTTTATATTGTCTCATGGCATATATGGTCATATGGCCCAACCCGACCATGCACGCTGGCTTACATGCAGCCATGCAGGAGCAGCATGTTCCAGCTCTTACACATCACAGTCCCTGGTCTCCAATCTGAGCTGAATGAAATTCTCAGGTCACATCCTGGAGCTGCACTCTTTTTCATCTCTCTCTCTTTTACTCCCTCTCACACACACTCATGCATACACACACAGCCCCCTCCTCCTCTTTTTCGTGCTCCTTCCCTCCCCTTCCTACCTCTCTGTGACTGCTCACTCACTCACACAGCAGTGGGCTGTGTAGGTGGACACTACATGCCCCTGCTTCTGTCTCCCTCTCTCTCTCTTTCTCTCGCGCCCTCCCTCACCACCTCATTCTCTCTCCCTCGCTCTCTCCTGCTGTCACATTCCAGTTGTCTAAAGCCGGGTTTAACTTTCTCTCTCCCAGAGAGCAGGAAGGAAGGGAAAACTAAAAGAGGAGAAGCATTAGAAAAGCCTTATTCTCTCTGGATGAGAAGAAGTTAAGAAGAGGAAACTCTCTTCATACTCCGTTTGGCTTAAAAAGAGGGAAGTCATCCTAAAAGAGCATACCTTCTTAAAGGGGCTAACCCTTTTTATTTAATTTTTATTCCCTCCCTTCTTTCTTTTCCTTTTTTGGCTGTGCTCTTTTATTGTGGTCGGACCCACGGTGGACTATTCACGTGAGCGCTTGTTTTTACAGCGAAGCTAGTCCCAGCTCTCCTGGCGGGACGGAGAGGGGGAGGAGGGAGCATTGTTTGACAAGACAGACACAAACACACGCTCAGAGAGAAAGTTACTGCCTGGACCTCGGAGGATTTTCCATTCAGCTATGTGTGTGTAAGTGTCACTTCGTCATCTGCGTCATCAACTTTTGCCTGTTGGTTTCTGTGCTACAGTTGTGAGACTTTTGTGTTATTTGAGAAGTGGGATCATCCCTCCTGTTGTCCATCTAGAAGCTTTAAACTTTGAATCTTTAAAAGTAATTTTCTCTGCATATTTAATCCGTCACAAGACTCTGTTTTTTTGCCTTTTGCATGTTGTGTAGCTTCGTCTGGCGATGCACTCAGGAATGTCACTGCTGTCTCAGCTCTCGCTGTTGAGGATGTAAGAACGTAAGAGCGGATACATTGGTGTGAGTGTGTTATTTATTTGGAAGATGGTGTGTGTGAAACGTGAGGGAGGAAACAAGTGCTCAGGAGCTGAGTGGGAGACTTGCCAAGTTGACTGACTAGATTAGACTGACAGGGAACTATAGGGTTCACGTGTGGACAGATGAGGTAACAACAGTGTGAGATCACTTACATACAGACAACAGTGCACACACATGCACATGACAAGACTGATACCTGACAACACCCCACTCAGCGTTGATAGCTTTTAAAAGGAACAGTGAAAATCCTTTTTTCATGTATCCTCTTGTGTGTGTGTGTGTGTGTGTGTGTGTGTGTGTGTGTGTGTGTGTGTGTGTGTGTGTGTGTGTGTGTGTGTGTGTGTGTGTGTGTGTGTGTGTGCGTGCGTGTTTCTCCATAGATGGTCAGTGTTGTTTTCCTAATGAGCTGCTAGTAGAGAACAGGCTCTGCTGGCAGGAGTTTGACTCCACTGTAATTAACCACCGGGTGCATAATACAGTAAAACCAACAGCAAGCGGCAGCGAGGCGTTCACACAATGCAAATACTGGTGCTGACTCGGAGCAGGCAGCAGGGTTGAGCTCACTGAAAAGATGTCACTTAACTGCTTTCATTATCAGTTAATCTGCTGATTAATTTCTTCCTTAATCAATTAACCATTTTCTCTATGAAATATCAGAAAATGATAAAAGGTTGTCAATAGAGATGTTCCGATACCAGTATCGGTATCGGCTCCGATACTGCCTAAAACGCTGGTATCGGTATTGGGAACCACGTATTACCACGTAATAAAGCCCTAAAGAAAATCTACGTTAAAGTAGTTTATTTATGGTCTTTTTCCGTTATAACTGACTGTCAAACTGGATAATAAAAGCAAGTTCTACGGCATTCATTGTTTGTATTTGTTCATGTTTCACAAAGAGTTTAACCTGAACCAGACAGACAACAAAGATAGAAATAATATCACATCCATACAGGGATAGTAGTATACAGTTGTTAAAACATAATAAAATATATGACACACTGGTATCGGATCGGTACTCGGTATCGGCCGATACGCAAGTTCAGGTATCAGAATCGGTATCAGGAAGCAAAAAATGGTATCGGGCCATCTCTAGTTGTCAACTTGCAGAGCCCAAGATGACGTCTTCAGAGCTCTTGTTTTGTCCGACCAGCCCTTCAAAACCCAAAGATATTCAATTAATGAAATAAAACAGAGAAAATATGTTTTGCTTGAAAAACAACTGAAATGATCAATTATCAAAATAGTCTCCCATTCATTTTCTGCTTTTTGACTAATTAAATAATTGACTTATCATTTCAGCACTTTTTTTGCTTCATCTCTGGTCTTATTGGTTTGAAAATATTTGTAGGGCTGGGTGATGTGATGAAATCTATATCCATATCCAATCCAAATGTATTTATAAAGCACATTTAAAAACAACAACAGTAGACCAAAGTGCTGTACAATCAGAAAAAAACTAATATATAGAAATAACACAGTGAAAACAAAAACAACAAAAAGACAGTTTAACAGCAAAATGACAATAATATAGAAAGGCAACTATTCTAATGGGTTAAAAGCCTGGGAATAAAAATATGTTTTAAGACGGGATTTGAAAACAGGCAGTGTAGGGGCCAGCCTAATATGTAGAGGCAACTCATTCCAGAGTTTGTGGGCTTCTACTGCAAAGGCGCGGTCTCCCCTGTGCTTCAGCCTTGATCTATATCACAATGAAATGAAACAAATTAGGTTGTAAAAGATTCACAAGAGAGCCTTTTTTGAGGTTATATTTTGGGCTTTTATTACCTTTTTTTTTATTATAGAGCAGCTGGAGAATGACAGGAGAGGGGGGAGGATGACATGCAGCGAAGTGCCGTGGGTCGGATGCGCACCCCAGGCCCGGGCCAAGGACTCAGCCTAGAGACCAGCTAGAGATCGCCCCAACAAGAGATTCTGTAATTCCATAAATTCAGTTTATCTTCATATAATTAACTGAGCTGAACCAGGATAAGCCTCATATCGGTGGAAAGCAGATGGGTTCCTTCCTATCTGACGCTAAACTCAAAACATGTTCAGTGTTTAATCCACATGCACAATTGTAGCAACGTCTCCCACAATTCAGCCTGCCTTAAATGCCAGTGGTGCATGCCCACCACCTTAACGCATGTCAGCCCTTGTAAACAGGGCCGAGAAACCCAGCAAGCTGCTTACACCAGACAATGGCGTAGTCAGTTCCTGGGCTCCAAAATGACAAAATTGCTCAGATGGCTTCCAAAGTGTGTGTGTTGTGTGTGTGTTGTGCGTGTGTGTGTTGTGAATGTGTTCATACAGTAGGCCTGTGCTCCTGCCTCCCTGTTTGTGAGCGTGTGTGTGTGAGCCTGTTAGCATGCATCCACACCTACCTCTCCCTGTCAGCCAGGTTTCCCTGTAATTGACACGTAGCCGTTCAGCTGTAGCGCCCGTTTGCAGTGCCGGCCTGGTCCCTCCCAAACCACAAGGGACTCTTTGTTTGTAATTCATGAATTAGTATGTGGTTTGGGTTACGAGAAGAGAGGGCGGGCCAGAGGCTGACGGCACAGGAACAGGAACAGGAATAAGCCCAGCCTGCTCCAGCGCTCATATTCATTAGCTGGATGTTAACTTCCTTTTTGTTTAATATGTCAGATTAGCAGTCTGGATCCATGAGATGGAGGGGACAATTGAGATGACCGTAGAAATGATTAATGGGGACGATGAATAGTTGTCCGTTTCTCCCCCTTTTCACCCACACACAGAGATGTGACTTCATGTTTACAACGCTGTGATAATCTGTGTAAATCTGTGTCCGGCCATCAGATAAAGCCAACTGCTCAAAACAACAGACAACAGAAAGTCAGACCTTCTCGTTTCCTGTCCTTTCATCCTTATAACATGACATAGCTTCATTCCCCCCTAATTGGAGCGCTTTTTCCGCCATCCATTGGCTTCCTTTTGCTCGTTTTCATCAAGTGGTTTTATTTACTTTGTCTAGTCTGAATGGAACCTGGCACTGTACTAAGCTTTGGCCTGGTTCTCTCACAGTAAAGCAAAGCTCTCTTTCCTTTCCAACCCCCATCTTTTTTACCCTTGATTTGATTTTTTGTTATCCTTTTCTTCTCTGTTCTCTGTTTTTGAAACTCAGCATGCATTCCTAATGGCTTCCACTCTTCTAGAGGGGTGTTTTCTTTTTTCCTTCCTTCCTACTATTGCCCTTCCTTCCTTCCTTCCTTCCTTCCTTCCTTCCTTCCTTCCTTCCTTCCTTCTTCCTTCCTTCTAGAACAAGTCTTGCTCTAAAAAACACAAGTCATTTTGTGAGGGGGTCTCCTGATAGCTGAAGCAGATGTGCCCCCCCCACCCACCTCCCCAAAAAAATAACTTGCAGCTGCTTGCAGGGGATGGTGGGGTTCTCCTGTCCCCCATAGCTCACCCTATACTTCCCCCCTGCCATCATCTCAGTAATACCTACTGTATACATCCTCATCACACCATTATCTGTATGGCTTTGGCCCCAGCTCCCCCCTCTCTTTTACTGTCCCAAGTATAATAGCTGAAAGGACCCCCAGTCTTACTTATTATACACCATAATTCTCTGTTGACAAGCTGACTCTACAGACTATAGTTCTGCTTCCAAAGGGTAGAGCCCTTTACTTACTAGTTCATCTACAACAATTTTTCCTTTCCTCTTGGGCCAATACTCTGTGCTTTTGAAGGGAGTCATTTATCTCTCAGTGAGATTGTGGGGGTAAGTCCCCTGGATCCTGCTAGATTCAAAAGGTCAGTGAGGTGGGAGAGGGAAAAAATGCCCCATGGTCTGTACACATGGGAGCACACACAGATATGAACACCTGAGGATCCAAAACACACATAAGTCACGATGCAGCAGAGAAACAAAGCAGGAGAATCATTTATCCCAGAGTTGTTTATTCCCATTAACACATTGCATACATTGTCTGTGGATTAGATTTTAAAGCCCCCCCTCCACCCACAAATATGTTTTGCTTAATATTACTTCACTTGGAAGTTTGAGCTACGCTGTGCAGAATGATGCATGTGCCAAGTTTAACACTAGTTTTCACATTCATCTCATAAAAAGGGGACTTTGCATTGATAAAAAGCATTACAGTAGATTGGTAGCTGCAGTATGCACTTATCCACAGCATGTGTGTGTCCAGTTCATGCTCAAGTCTGGAAGATTTGAACAGTGCCAGAGAACTTCTTGAATGGCTTTATTCAACAGGCTTTCTGTTTTTTTTTTTTTGCCCTTTAGCAAGCCATGCTCACCCAGGAAAATTAATTTTCTCTCTAAGGCAACCTGGTCAGGGTGAAGGACGCTGCCCTGTGTGTGTGTGTGTGTGTGTGTGTGTGTGTGTGTGTGTGTGTGTGTGTGTGTGGTGTGTGTGTGTGTGTGTGTGGGTGTGTGTGTGGGTGTGTGGGTGTGTGCACTTGCATGTGTGCGTGCGTGAGTGTTTTTTCCTGTTTGTGCTGGCCTTAGAAGAACTTTCACAGTAGTCCTGTTAAATAAACCAGAGCATTGCACCATGAGCAGAGCAAAAAAGGCCAGTGTTGAGGTGCATACCAACTATGTGTGTTATGTCAGTGTTTTGCCAAAGGTGTGTGTGTATGTTTGCTCACTTGCCTGTACGGCCAGGTTTGTGTGTATAAGAAATGGGTCAAAAAGATTGATGGTGTTTGACTCTGCATGTATAGTGGAAGTTGTGACAGTTTAAAAGTCAGTGAAGGGGTAAACTGTTCTCTGACAACGGCAGTAACTACACAAATAGTTTCTGTACATATGAATACAAACAGGATTGTTCCGAATTTCTTTTATTTTTTTTATTCAATTTTATAATCTTGTATTTCTCTAAAACAAAGTGTGTGAAGAAAATTCCATTTGAAGACTAAATCCCTCATGTTTTTTAGCCATGCAGTGATTTCCTGTTTCAGTAGGTGTTGGTTCTGGCCAGTACATATTACTGTTGGATTTGGTAAAAGAGGTAATGCTGCTGTGTTCTCCTCGTAGGGGATTGGCATGGAATAGCATGTGGTGAGTTTTACAGCCCTCCCTTCTCCTTTCCCTCTCCTCCCCCTCAGCTCACCCTTCCTCACCCCCATTAAACTCAATTTGTTCTAAAAGAGGGAAGGATCGCTATGAGTCCAGCAACATGTGCTGCACGGACCGGAGAAGGCAGAGAAACTTGATTTAGAGGAGGATTTAGTGGCATGGTAGAAAAAAAGAAAGGGCCGTTGGCTCAGAGAGGGAGAGACATTTACAGTATAACACATTTCAAGTAGTTAATCATCAGCATATAGTTTGAAATGTATGAACCATTGTTGGCGTGCTTTGGCCAATTTACAGTGCTTTTTTATGACATAATTGACAGGAACAAAAAGAGAGACAAAGACAGAGAGGAGGAGAGACGGAGCACTCTTTGTATCAACAGTGTTTTATGTTTTGGCTTACTTGACTCCTTATTAGAAGTCTGGAGACTTTCAAAAAGCTCAAACACTCCTCAACAATCAACCAAAGACTTCCAATAAAGGTTGAAATGTTATGCAGCAGGATTAAAGGGTGCCAATTTAATGAAGAGACTCTGAGAAGAGGTTTCTATCTAAACATGTGTTTTATGTCGGCCCACATTTAGGAGGTTTCAATATACAGAAAACATGTGTTTTGGGTTGTGTTGCCTTAGTAATTTTATCACTGCTGTATTTCAGGTTTTAGAAATTAGCAGACATGCTTAATGATGTCTGTAGATTTTACAGCCCAGGGTTTTTGAATGAAGCATTAAATGACTAGCTGCAGATGTTAGGCAGGTTTTGAAGGAAGAACATCTGCTGTAAGTAAATTTGTGTAAGTGATCTCTAATAAAGCACTACGTTTTTAGAGGCTGGGTTTTATCCCAATATTACAACAAATAGCTACTGCTGAATATAGAAGAGTGTCAAGGTGGTTTACTGATACACGATATTGACATCAAGTAGACTTTGAAGTATACTATACATGTAACAGAGTAATGGTACACTAATTTTTGATATACATGTCTGTAAATTTGTTAAAAATGTAGAGATTGCACCTGTTCAATCTAAACAGTCTTTAAAACATTTTTTGTAACAATTGACAAAGCAAAATGTATGGCGTGAATGGGAAAGTTTAGATATTCATATTGCAATTAGTACATATTTGTAAATCAAACATTTATGTGCAAGCTGGCCTGAGATTAACATCCTCCACTTGGAGTTTAGCTGCATATGCTCAAACATTAAGAAGAGGAGCTTGACATCAGCCAAATTAATCAATTGCCTTCTGACTCTCTCTCTTGAGTCACTGACTCAAGACTTTTCTAGACATCAGATGATCTTACATGAAATTGGCATGAGAAGCTTCAAAATGATAAAAATCTGAGATTAGAGATCTAAGAAAAACCCAGGACACAGAGCTCAAGTAAACATGTGATGTATCACGACCTCAAACGGCCAGGGTCAGTCCACTTATCAATACGTTCTCTGTGGAGAGAAACCTTACACAAGACAATATTGATCTCTGATAGCTGTTTTCAGAGTCAAAGGTTATCTGTCATCAGCAGCTGATGGGTCAGTCCTGTGGACCTGGCAAAGGTCAGGAGGTTGTTTTGGAGGAAGTAAACCTCAGAGGTCATCTGTTGAATGTGTCTGATGGTATTCAGGTACCACCGATCTACACTTTTCTCTGCCTGTTCTTTATTGCTATATATTTTATAATAATAGTATAAAACAGAAATTAAAAGAAGAATTAAAGCATACAGTACAGGCCAAAAGTTTGGACACACCTTCTCATTCAATGTGTTTCTTTATTTTCATGACTATTTACATTGTAGATTCTCACTGAAGGCATCAAAACTATGAATGAACATGTATGGAATTATGTACTTAACAAAAAAGTGTGAAATAACTGAAAACATGTCTTATATTTTAGATTCTTCAAAGTAGCCACCCTTTGCTTTTTTTGATAACTCTGCAAACCCTTGGTGTTCTCTCAATGAGCTTCATGAGGTAGTCACCTGAAATGGTTTTCACTTCACAGGTGTGCTTTGTCAGGGTTAATTAGTGGAAGTTTTTCCCTTATTAATAAAAAAAGCAAAGGGTGGCTACTTTGAGGAATCTAAAATATAAGACATGTTTTCAGTTATTTCACACTTTTTTGTTAAGTACATAATTCCATATGTGTTGATTCATAGTTTTGATGCTTTCAGTGAGAATCTACAATGTAAATAGTCATGAAAATAAAAAGGAAACTCATTGAATGAGAAGATGTGTCCAAACTTTTGGCCTGTACTGTAACTAGGATCTAATTGAATAGTCTGGGCTATTATTTCTATCTTGTATAACATTGTACTCACCAAGTTAATCCTGAGATGGGGGAATGCAGTGACAAGAAACGAGAGTAGTCAGACAATCAGACTTTAAACCTTACCCTCAGCTGAACATTTTTAGCCAAATTAAATATCCATCACTGTGTGCACACTTTTCCTCAGCTCAGGGCGATTATTTCTTACATTTCGGTTTTACTTCCAAACAAAGTTGTTATATCATGTGGCAAAACTTTTGGGCTGACTGCTCAAGTTTCTTGACTTCTTTTTAGCAGTTTTCGCCATAACTGATTCAGAAATAATGGCCAGAGCTACGGAACTGAAACCCAAGTTGTCGTAAACTGAAATTTTATTTTGAAATATTATAAGGACACGTATGAATATTCACATTTATGGTTTGAAGTATTGAGCTAAAACCAGTTGCCAGTTAGCTTAGCTTAGCATTAAGACTGTAAGCAAGGGGAAACAGCTGGTCTGTCCAATGTTCAAAAATATGCAAACCAACACCCACAATGTACTTGATAGGAATATTATTCCCCGAAGGCTTAAAATATATTCTAAATAGTCCTAAATAGCCTGCAGGCTTTGAGCCCCAGCCTGGCCCAGTACAGTAGAGCCATGCTGGGCTGTTATTTAAAAGTCTCCCAGAGAACTCCATCACTCTGATCTCAAGCCAGAGCCCACTGATCTAGCCTCTAAACACCACCGCCGCCTCACTCTTCCTTTTTCTTCCAACCAAAGATGAAGGGATGATGGAAGGAGGGATGGAGGGAGAAGAAAAGGGAGGAAAGTACTCTCTCTGGCCTTCTTTGGCATGCTTTTTTCTTCTTCTTTTTTTCCCCAACTGGCCATCTGTTTCCTGTCTGCAACATGACACCAGCACCCGATTGGGTTCTGCTACTCTTGAGGTGTGTGTGTGCGTGCGTGCGTGCGTGCGTGCGTGCGTGCGTGCGTGCGTGCTAATACAGCTAGTCATTTATGTTGGTACAAAGTGGCCCATGTGCTCTCATGTGATTCAAGTGTGATATAGTAGACATGCTTCAGCCAAAGTGTGTGGGAACCGCTGACTTGTGTATCATTGATTCATATTGAGTGTGTGGTAATGCATTATCTCTGCCATCTAGAGTCATGCAAATACACTGTCTTTTTTACACGTATCTGTGTGGAACAGTGTGAAATAATGTGTACTCTAATCAGGCGTACAGTATTTGCTTGGTAATAGTGGTTGTTTTGTCTGACCACTGTTAGGTCTTGTGTATGCTTGAAGGGGGCAGTCTCTGTTTGGATCTTGGCTTTTCTCCACTTATAACAATAATAGAGCTGGTTGAATAAACCTGGATAGTCCCTGCTCTCTTCTTTTACTTGCTCTCTTTGACAATGAAGGAAAATTAACATCTATTGAGCACTTAGCTTTACTGTCAATGCAGTTACTGTTTAAGTGGTAAGTTGGCATCCTGGCATTAGACAGCTCAACCAACGAATGAGAAAAAATATCAGCCAAAAGTAGCCTCAGGCTCTCACTTCAGTGTCTTTCACTTTTTCACTCTCTTTTCCTGTATAACCCTGTCATATGGGGATTTTCCACCCCTAGGCCCACACTGAAAAGCTGGACGTCTCACACTCTGCCAGTGTGTTGGTTTTTAATCGACGGTGCATAATGACGTCCGTCAGCCAAAGCGAAGCCAGACCTCCAAGTTGTGTTTGTTTAGTGAGGCCACTGTGAATCCTGGCCTCTGTAGCCAAACCAGACAGATTTTGGGATGCTACTTTTATGCAATCCAAAATTTTGGTTACTTGCTGATGCAAGCAAACACATCAGGACTATGTTGTTGTCTGTGCCAGATTCACTGAAGTTTAGAGTAGGCTACATTGAAATACTAACCCAGAAGTGCGAGGAGGTTGATTTCCAGTCTGCTATTGTTTTAAACATTGCCTAAGCTTTTTAGCATTTTGTTCTCTAAATAACAGATGCAATAACAATGCAGCTCTGCTAGCATACAAAAGCGCTCTCTAAGATGTGTTGATTATGGATGAATAAATGTAACTATAGTTTGACAACAACAATTCAGCTACAGAAACAGTTGTGATGTCAGAACAAAGGTAGCAATAACCACATGTGATTTCTTGCATGATAAAAGTACAAAGACTTTACAGACTTTTTAAAGTCCCACAGACCCCTTTTTAAAAATGTTACAGACAGCCAAATGCTCTGTGTTTTGATCACAAGATTTCTACTTGTTGATTTGCCTAATAAAATGCCTGTCAGTGTTAATATGACAGTTGCCCTATAAAGGTCAGTGCTGCTGAATTCATGGGTGGTCCTCTAACAACTAAGAATACTTTTAGTGTAAACTCTGGCTCCTCATAAAGTTGGCATATGCTTAACCCTGCATGCATGAAATGCTTTAGTGAAATTCTCAGGAAACAATGCACAGTTATTTGTCAGCATGAATTCATTAGCAGATATGTAAAGGAATCGTTCAAGAGTTTTGGAAATACGCTTGCTTACTTTTTTGCCGGGAGTTAGATGAGAAGATTGATACGACGCTCACATATGAAGGGTAAATATATAGCTGGAGCCAGGAGATGGTTAGCTTAGCATAAAGACAAGAAACAAGAAAACAGCTTGTGTGGCTCTGTTTTAATTATATTTCTTCACAGGGAGCAGTAACTTCGTGGAGTCTCCGCTGGTGTCCTAGCAACTACTCCTAGCCAATCCAAACGCAAATTATCTTATGTACCAAAATGTCAAACTATTTCTATAAATTTCTTTCTGCATGTTCCTCATCTTTCTCATTTCCAAATGTCATTTGTATTCCTCATGTAATACTTATAAATGGTATATCGACATAATAGATACAAATATTTCAGATTGTTTGGTTTAAAGCTGATCTGTCTGCATCACCCTCATGGAAAGTCTTAAGTTTCTTTCTCCTTGTCTCCCTCCTCTTTCCATCCCTTCCACTACCACTTTTCTGTCTTCTTCTGTCTCGGGGTTGAAAATATGTTCTGAAAAGGTGTTCTGCATAATGTGTGTGTGAGTTAAAGTGTCAAGTGTTGATCCATGTGTCAGTGTATGCTTGTGTTAGTCTGCCTTGTGTCAAATCTGCACTAAACACCCTGCAGCAACGCAATGTGAAAGAAAGACACAACCATCACAGATCAAATTGCATTTTTTAACTCTGTAAGCCACAGTTGGCCCACTGTCTAAGGGTTTCTGTAGCTGTTTGATACTGGAAAGATTTACAGCAGCTGAAATGAAAATACTGCAGATGGGGATTGAGAAGACAAATCTTCTCAGCTGCAAAAAAGGCTTAACTCTGTTGGGTAACGACTTATTTGTTACAGTATTCAGGGATGTAGTGATAAGGAAGGGTGGGTAAAGCTACTCTTTCCATCTATCCTTTTACCCCGCTGCATTTTTGTTGTGCTTACATTTATCTTTTTACCTCTAATAATCTGTTATTGGCTTCATATGTAGATGTATTGCACATTTTCTTTTAAACGAACCAGGGATATTTCAAAATGAAGAAACAATTAAAACTAGAGCTGTCAGCATTAACGCATTAATCGCGATTGCGATTAAGGGACGAGCAAAACACGTTAATTTTTTTTTATCTCATTAATCGCATGCCGCCATTTATTAATTTATTTTCACTCGGCTTCGCGTCATGCCTAACAGGCTACTATTTTGACCCTTTGCCGCAATTTGCCATACTTCCTCATAACACATCCTGCTGCTGCAGGAATAGCATCGCGGATTTCGGTGCCTCATTCCGCTGCCACTGATATGCCTGCGCTTCTCTATGATGCTCTGGAACAGATGTTACAGGAAACAGAAACATCGCTGCACGTGACACTAGTTAACACTATACTCAACAGCAGCTAACGTTAGCCTACCGCTAGCTAGTAGCTGGATTAAACATGGTTACAATGCTCACAACTAAAGCTAAACGGTGTAAAGTTTGTCTGTATTTCACTGTAGAGGATTCCGACAGCGGGATGTAACAGTCTGCAGCTCCCATTGTCGGAAAAACGCAGACGGTGCGAACCTACAGCCTCGTGGTGCATTCAAAGTTATTGTTAAATGCCCTTTTCCCATCTGGTGGTTGTTTTTGCTATTTACTAGTGAAATAAGTTATTGTTCTACTTATTACATTATTATTAAATCATTTAATTTTGACCGTATGGCCCTAGCAATAAACAAGCCGTTCTTTAATGTCCCCAACTGTTGTTTAGTACCCTTCTTTTTTTTTAGGCGCCGTTAAGGCACCGGTACCATTTTAAAAGTACCGCTTTAGCACCGGTATCCAACCCAAACATTACCCAACCCTAATATTGACTCTAGATTCAAATGTGTGACTAGATTCATACATTTTTCTTTTGTTTACAGTAAATAAATAAATAATAAACAAATACAAATCTTAAAATCGTTTCTTTGCATTCATTTGATTCCCAATCAATATACACTGGTAAGAATTGCTTTCCATTGTTAATACGTACTTAAAAACAGTTCTGAAATGCAAAATAATAGAATTTTAATCATAAAACATGCGATTAATTGCGATTAACTATATAAATTCAGTGATTAATTAAAGTTTGACAGCCCTAATTAAAACAATAACTAATAGATGATATAGAAAACTATTAAGTGAACTCTTCACAACCTCTTTTCCTATTAAGGATAATGGGACAACGAATGCATGTATGTTGCTTGGATCGCAATGAACTAACACCACTAATGGCGGTGTTACAACCAGGTGCAATTATGCTCATTTGGACCAGATCTTTTGATGCAACAATTTTTGATTGACTCCATCAAATATTTGTGCTAGCTTTGCTTGTTTTAGGCCATTTTTAAACGTGCGTTGCTCAGTCCGGTTTGAGTCAGACTCAGGTTCATATTCCCCCATTGGTGCAATTCGCTTAGGTAAATCTGAACACGACATCCGTACTAAGGTCTGGACCAAAGCAACTGAACCAAGAACCTTTAGTCCTCAGTCCGGTCACAAATTCTTGAGCGATTTGTTTGTGGTAGGAACATGATTTGACCTCATTCTGACCCAACTACAAGGCATACTTTGTAGGATTTAGCTAACCATCTCCCGTAGCCAGGTGTGCTTTGCATTCTAGGATGTGGTTGAGTGAAATCAAGAGTTTGAAATTAGTTTAAAATGCCCTTAATTCCTGTGATGCTCGAGTGAGTTGAAACTGAAACAGTCTTAGAATTTGCAACAGAAACTGAGAAAGGAAACCTAGTTTCAAGACACTAACAGATGTATACTTTGCGTAAATCCTCATGGGTGCTGAATTTGAGAGGTGGGCAAACAGTGTTTTATGTGCGTTTACCCTCCACTACAGCTCTGGCTGCAAGTCTGATTTGTGTGTTTCCGTGTGCCCATGCAGGATATCAAATTATGACCTGAGGACTTGAAATAATTTGTATTGTTGTAGCTCTGTTAGCTCAGTTTCATTATCTAATGACAGCCTTGCGGTTACAGACTGCAGGATCTCTGATGTCCCCCTGGCACTTCAGCCACAGCAGCAGGTGTTTGTTTTAAAGACTGGTGTAAAAGTGTCTCTGGCAGCCTCTGTGTCTATCACTCCTCTCTTGTGCTCTTTTTATCTCCACTCTTAACCCTTAAAGACATGCATTTGCATATGTTATGGCTCAAGCTGTTCATTTACCATGGCTAAGTTGACAGGGGCAGAAGAAGAAGACAGGACACAGGTTGGATGTAACAGCAAATATAGACAGCAGGTCAAACCGATAACCAGCTGTACCCAGAAAGTCTCCAATGTCAAAGTTTTGGAGCACATGGGACACTTCATCATTCATCATCATCATCTATGGACCCAATGAGTGTACTGCTGTTCACATAACTGCAACAAGTGCATGTGTATTTTTTATAAGAAACCCGGCTAGAACATTATATATATTCAGTGCTCCTGTGTGCCAAAAATCCTCAAGCATCAAGTAAAAGGGAAAAAGGAAAGGAAATGTTTGTGGAGCTGCTTCTCCTCTTTTCTGTCATGTCCTCCCTTTCTCTTCTCTCTGCTCAGTGTAGCCTGTGATAGCACCCACCTGCTAATGTCTATTTTCAGAGTTGGTTCTAATAATAGTCCCGAGAAAAGTAATTTTAAAAGTCTGCTCAGATGGGACAGGTTCAGTCCATTGCTTTTTATTTAGGTGAAGTTCTTAAATGGCTGCTTATATTTAGACAGCATTCAACAACTGTGGCTTCTTTTATCAAATAATAATAAAAAATAAAAAATAAAAAATAAATATATATATATATATATATATATATATATATATATATATATATATATATATATATATATATATATATATATACACACACACTATACCTGGCTTGAGTCAAGCGTTGCAGTAGCATTCTAAACAGAAGATAATACACGTGTGTGCCACGTGCACTTTTGGTGATAAGACCGATGATAGGCTGACCCAGACCTCACTGTCATTATCTCTGTCCAGGCCTGACCACTAATATGGCCCAGCACCCTGTCAACACATGGAGAAAAAAAAAGCCTCCCTTTCTTATACACATGCGAACACGGCAACTCCCACACACTGCTTGGGTTTGCATCGGTTATTTTTCTGTGGAAGAGGTAAAGTATAACGTTTAGGCGGAATACCACTGGTTGTGATTCACTCTCACTTAGGGCTCGTCTAATTACCTGACAATGACAGGGCACAGAAGCACCTATGATAGACAAGCACTATATGAGGCAGGTGGTAGTGTTTTACCCAAATGATAAAGAGGTAGTGATGGAGTGTGCATCAAATCATAGAGCATATAATGACACACAGATGCTAAAACAAACTGCTGTGTTATTTTGCTGTGGCGCCGTCATTTAGCACAATGGCTTCTAATCGAATCGAGTCAGTTCTGGTTGTTTACTGAAAAGCCAATGCATTATGGAGAGGGTCTTAAACATGTGACACTGAGGTCAGAATCTAAACTATCCTTCCACTATGTGCTCACACTTACTGCCTCAACTCACAAGTGTGCGTATTGTTCACTAAATATAGTTTGATTTCCTTTTTAAAATGTAGTGCTCTAAATGTAATGTAATGTGTGTTGAACTCAATGACTTTAACAGCCCTGGGGGCCAATGTCTTTGGACCTATTTGTGGAGGGGAGAAAGAAGTCCTAATAGCCATCAATAAAATATGATGTTAGTGGTATTAAGTGCAATCAGAACATTCACATGGACAAAACAGAGAACACTTCAGGGACATATCAAATACACCAGGGATGTATGTGTTACAATGCCTGAACCATATTATCTTTGTCCCCACACATCTCCATTAACTTCTTTAATGGAGATAGCTTTATCAAAGAGGCCCATTCAGCAGGTTAGGTGCTGACCTCGTTAAACTATCTGTTGTTGGATGGAATGAAACAGAGCTTCTCTTTTTAAACGACTCTATCTCGTCCACTCGTTCTACAGTAATCTCTGACAACATTTTGAGACGTTTGGTGTATGTCCATTTTGAAATTGTTGAAATTTTGAAAGTGATTCGGCCAAGAACTTGATGTTTGATTGCTACATTGTTTTGGTATCAATCTAATTGACCCTACTATCGCTACTCAAAAAAAAGGCTTAAGTTTGTTAAGTTTGTTGATGGTGGTGTACTGGTGTACTGTTGCACAGTACACCACCATCATGGCGTGTTTCAGGAGTCCTGATGACATGTTTTTCATGCTATATAGACAGTAGGTAGGAAAACTCTATATTGAACAGGACAACAATTCACACACCAGAGACTGGAATGCACCTTGCTCCATCTTATTGTCACTTTAGGGCTATCAGTCATACCTTTTGATGTATTGCAAGAGATTGAGAAAGAAAGAATGTCGACATCCCAACATTGATTTAAACACTTGTAACTGTCACACATAACAAAGACAACTGTACACTGCATGAAAAGTTAAATAGAGTGCTTTTGGTATATTGAGAGGGATAAACTGGGCTACTTTTAGCTAAGCATAGTTTATCTTTCACCAAAATGCCATTCATTACTCAGGTCCCAATAGACTTAAAGTGTTGATTTTATTAACTGCTGTGTACGAGCAGTTGTTGCTGTCTGCTAAAGATAGCACCATTGTTTAGATCAGCCATGACATGTGTGGGAACATGCTTGTTGAATGTTGCTGACTTTATTTCTGTCACAATTGTGTCTAGACAGGTCCTGCCACTATCTGTGTTCTCTCTGTTCTATGTCAGCGACAACAAATGACGATCTCTGTCATTTCAAGACCTCAGCAGCTCTCTGACCCAATCCAAACCCAGCATCCCATTACCTCACAACTCTGATATGAAAGAGTAAGTTTAGGCGGGTGGCGTGATTTGATGATTCAGCATTGGTCACATCCTTGTTGACCCAGTGGGACATTAGATAATGATGTGGCAGTGCTGACTTCAACAGTGTGCCTCTCCCACGTCCAGCCGATTAAGACGTGGAAATACAAACAGAGCTATCTGCATTCAGTGAGGCAGCTCTAGTCTGGTGGGGTCAGAGGTAATGTCAAGCTCACACAATAATACCCAGGTTTTTTGGAAGGAAGCAGATTGATGAAAAAAACATTTTATGTTCCCATGACGAACGCAAAGGTTCCTGCTGCAACAAAATCCTAATTGACATAGTTTACAGTGCTAAATATCCTTTAGTGCAAAGACAGCTCAGATTTGTTTCAGTAATAGAGTTAGGAAAAGAAATTGAGTAAAAAACTCAAATTAGCTGCTGATTATGACCCAGAATCCTTCTTAAATGGTTAAACTGCATTGCATTCTGTTGAATTGTTTTAAATGTCTTTTGTTAAATGTATTGTTTTATGTCTAATTTTACACAGTTTTGATTATTTAAGATAAACACTGATACATGCTCTTGAACAGTTTAGTACATTTTATTACAGTTTGCATCTGGGTAGTTGTAATAAAATACTGCTAATCAGACAAATACATACAAACTTGATTAGTACAGGCATCCAAAAGTGACAGATGTTTAGGTTGGATTCAGTGATGATGAAAATCTAGGAGAGAATTGATGTGTATTTGTGTAATTGGATTATCATCACACTCAGCACCTCCTCTTTGTGCATATTTCAAACTGGGACTGAGGTTATTATCAGTCTTGGAGACATCAGTGGGATTCTTGTCTGTGTGGGGTCTGAGGGGGGAGCTCCACAACTGAGTGATTTTCTCACTGAATGTTATGACCCCACACTGTCAACAGAGCATCTATTTCTGTCTCTGCATCTATGTTAATAACACCAACTGTGAATTGAAAAAAAAAAAATGTGAGGAGTGTTTAAATAGCCAAAACAGCTGGGATTTTCGAGTCTAGCTGATGGTTGTGGGGAAGTGAGAGTGATTGCGTTCAGAGCCCATGCTGTGGGGTGTGTGGGTGTGTGTGTGTGTACATTTGCATTTGCATTTGTGGGTGTCTCACAGGGATGTGTGTTATCCATTAAAGTAAATGGGGAAACATTTCAGAATGTAGGGCAGGGGGCTCAGTGAAGCAGGATGGGGGGGTTGAGCTGTTCCACTCTCTCCATCCTGGAATGTACTCCCAACCTTCACTACCCCAACTCTGGATGCTTTCAGACTGTGTCACCACAGTCTGACCACAATCCAGCTATGTCTTGCAGTAAAATATACCTGTATTGTATCAAAGCATACTGCATGAGCACAAGCCTCTTTAGCAGACAGATCTTGTCAGAAGAAGCTCCTGCCAGCTAAAGGTGTTTCTAGCCTACACAACCCATGCTGGCTGGATAACTTGAGACCACTGATTTGATTAAGCATTCATGCATCTGTGCCAAAAGACCAAGCTGAACTTTCGCTGGATCTTAGGGATTTGAGGCTTGATTCTCATAACTTTTTGTAAAGGTTTTCTGAGCTGTGCCTGCTTGTTATTCATACAGTTACAAACAATCACTGTAGTGAACTTTCTAGCATGGCCAGTATTCCACAAGTGGCCTTAGATGAGTTCCAGAAGCGCTTTTGGGGTGGATTAAGAGCCTTGCTAAAGGACACATTGATGGCAGGACACCTACTGGTAACGTTCCCAACTCATATTCATCGTTTGTCTATAGGCTTTAAAAGGCAACTTAATCTATAAATTCAACCTCTTCAAGTTTATAAGACAAGTATGTTAAAATATCAGCAATATGTCATGTATCTGTTCCAACACTTGTTTTTATGGCTGCACTATTGCATGAAAAAGACAATTATCTAGATGTCTTGTGCATCGTTTAGTGAAATTAATGTAAATCAATGGCTGTCTTGAAGGTGGGGATTTAATTTGAAATATATGGCATACTTTGGAAAATTGAGAGTCATGTAAATTCGATTAGTTTATAGTTAATGGGCTAAAACCTTCAACTAACCACCGGTGTGCTCCGCTATAGCCTCCTTTAAGGTTACCGCAGTCCCAATGTATGTTGTAACTCTCTACTAGACACACACACACACACACACACACACAGATACTTACAACAAAACTCATAAAGTAGCAGAGGAGGTTAGATTGTCCACACTAACATAAAAATGGAGCAGAACCAGAAAAAGCCCTCAGCTTAAACCACCAGTCCCTTGATAGAGGTCTCATTACCAGGTCTGCTTTTTATACACAAGATGAGAATGAGTGTGTTAATCATGTCCTGTGACACGCTCTTAGTCATGCAAGCATGCATGCATTTAGATATGTCGACACTCATGCAGCCATTCACAGTGTGAGGTCGAGGCAGTGCAGTTCATTTGTGGTAAAAGATAAACATGACTTGCCCAGCTTGGCTCAGGTCGGGGGGGGGGGTTGCATCTCTTTAAGCCACTCACACATACACTCACATTATTATTTACTGTGCCATATTCATGTAAACAATACACAATTGTATGTGTATATTGAATATAGAGTCACATTCTTGCAAATGTGCACAAACATTCACACACACTTGAGCCCAATCAGCCGCTGTCAGCTGGATACTGTTAGAGTGTTACGCTGGGGGTTGGAGGGAAAAAAGGAGAAGGGAGAGAGAAGGAATGCAATATCAACACCTTCAGCTTCTGCCCTATTCACCTTGCATGTTGTTCTACAGGAATGCCATTAGCTCAGTGAAAAATGGTTGTGTGGGTGGATGGGCTTGTGAATGTGAACGTGCAGATGTCTGCATGCCTGTCTTGGTAGTGTCTGAGTGGAAAGCAGTAGAAAGAGCTAAAACATTTTGTGAGTCTAATTGTGTCTATAAACATTGATTTGAGTTGTTGAAGCATTGCCTTTGTGTGTTTGTGTGTGTGTGTGTGTGTGTGTGTGTGTGTGTATCAAGTGAATATTGTGTCTTTAATGTTTAGCACTTTAATGTTGTAGATTAAGTAGGCACTGGCTGTGTGCTGATTGAAACCAGACGCTTTTGCTCAGACTTCTTACACATATGTTCACATATGCCAGCTCATTGTTTCATTGTTTCTCTTTTCTTCCAAAATGCTTTATACCCCTTCAAGGGAAAATTATTACCCAAAGTGTTGTGCATTTTATCATCAAAGCACTTACGTTATCCACTAAATACCTGTGTTTTTTTTTCAAATCTGATTTGGAACAAAACTCTCCATATTTTTTATGTTACAACAATGTAGGTGTGGCCTCGGGAGTGCAAATGAATCCCATCTAGTGTCAAAAGTGTGTGTTGTACACACTCTATTTTACAGTTTCTCACACACTTCCCATATTTCACTGCAGTTTTATGAATATACAGTAAATCTCAATCAGACCTGGCTCAAGTTGCACATAATTTTTGGTTCACCCAAGATAGTGTAGTTTAGATGAGTGTCACCACATTAAGACATAAGCTTAGAGTGCATCACAGAAAAGTCATAGTGTATATTAAGCTGTATTTATTAGGGCCAAAATATCAGATAGCTAATGCAGAGAAGAGCAAGAATGCCCTAAAACAGGAGTCTTCAACGTTTTTTTAAGACAAGGACCCCTTTACTGAAAACCGAGACAGAGCAGGGACCCCCTACTACATACAGTATGTTGTATAAAATGAAGTTGCATATTAAACTGGGCCTACAATAACGTGTAGGGCAGCCTAAAGCCTTTTTACATACCTTTTTTTATTGCATAAGCTATCAAAATAATAGTTATTGGCATGATTATTTAAATCAATTTTTAATGTTAAACATATATGTGGCACAGTGAATCCTTAAAACCTTAACTGTAACTGTGGATGGCTACCTTAGTGACTACTTTACCTAGAGGCCAGTATCTAATGTTTTTTTGTTTGTTTAAAAAAAAAAAGAAAAGCTGATTTATATTTGCTAATAATATGTTGGATTAATGTTAAGATATTACGATATTTTAATTTTCAAAAAATAAATCTAATTTCAACTTTTAACAATAATTTGCAGTAAGTCTGAGGACCCCCTAGGGGTCCCGGACCCCCTGTTGCCCTAAAACATTGACCCAGGTCTGATCTCATCTCAGATTTAGCATGGTTTAATATTTCATTATATCCCCTCTGGCTTACAGGGTTTTGTCCCAACTATGTTCTGCATTGGTCAGCACATGGCCCACAAACAAGCACATACACATATGCATGCGCACGCGCACACACACACACACACACACACACACACTGGCCTGCAGAGCCCAGTGAAAACAAAGCCGGCTCTGCCAGTGTAAACACGGCCCATTGTTATGGGCACTCTTTCCCGCCTCGTATCTTCGCTCCCCATGGCGGTCCTGAGCTCAGAGAGGTACAGTGCTGGCCCGGTCCCATTTAGTGGAGTTATATTAAGACTCATTTGCCATGCATTTATGTGACCATGTCATTATAATGCAGGCTGTAGAGTGTGATTTATGTCCTCGGTTTCTCTCCCTTGCACTCTTCTTTCTCTCTTTCACTGTTTCAGTTTTTACTGCTTGGCTCCTTAAATGTGGTTTGTGGCCGTTTGCTTCGAGAGGTTTTAGCTTTTTGACAATTATTTTTAGACAAGCAGCAGTCAATTTACTATAATGTACCAACCTCTGCCAACAAAGTAAGCCCATAGAAAAACATGGGAAATGGCTGTTTGGAAGCATAGATATTCTGATGTTAAACAAGTGTGTTAGACTATGTGTCTATGCATGTGTGGTTTATGTATGCAAATGTATCAGGTGTGGCTGTGAGTGTGCACGCGCAGAGGTATCTCAATTATAAACCCCTAATTGTGTAAAATGTGAGAGTCACTGAGTTCCAAATCGCCTTATTTTTTTGCAGTACATACATTTCAGTATGGATTTGAAATACTATGTATTGGGACATTGGGACACGTCTCTCAGCTGTGACCCTGGGCCACATGTGCAGCCAATTAGGGCCAATCAGAAGGCTGTAATCAGGGTGTGGCATGGAGATGGTGGCAGTGTGGCAGTGGGGGAGTTTTAAGACCCATGATTAGTGTCAGACTGATGAGGAAAGACAGAGGGAGCTGCCAGGCTAAATCCCATTTCTTTATTTCTCTGCATTTTTTTAACCTCCACATATGGGGGGGACTTTGTTTATTTAGTTTGTGCCAACCAGACCTGGATAAAATGGGGTTTCAAATTCATGGTTTTTTAACCTATTTAGGCGACAGATTGATGCGGTGTGCCACATGAGATGATGCAATTACAGAAAGGTATTTAAATGTAAGAGTATACATTTCTACAGCTGGCAACTCACCTAACACCATATGAATTACCCTGATGCAGTGCAGTGAACCCGTCTAAGCAGATTAAAACAAAGACCAGAAATAATTTACCACTTCTATTAGTCTGGCATCAACCTCCTGCCCCTTTTGCTCATGGCAAGTAGAAAAAGCAAAGGCTGGAACCAGATTCAGCGGAGCTCTTTGAAGACTGTGAGTTTCAGTTAAACCAGCTTTGTTGATTGGCTCTCAGAGTTCCTGCTGTAAGATATGATCAAAAACCTCTCCTCACATGTGCATTGCTCCAGACAGCTCTCTTTGTTCAGCTGGTATGATAGCATGTATGGCAAAATAAGAGTAGAGAAGTTAATCAATTACTCTTCTCATTGGCTGCACTGCAGTGAAAGAACATTTGTGTAATTTTAGTAAGTCAGTGTTTTAAGGAACACATTACTCGACTTTTGAACCCAGTTACGCAATTAGAGAGTCACAGTAGTTGCACTATATACTGTATATGCAGCTGTAATTGTTACATGAGTGAGTGAAAGGCTCAATCTCTCTCATACAGTGCAATCTAGCAATGACACAATCAAACATGTTTTACTTTTGGGTTAAAACTTTTATAATCTATTGGTGTGCACATTCCATATCTTAAATTCCAACTGGAAATTTCGCTATTAATATTGTTGATATTTTAATCTTTACCGTTTTTATTGGCTCAAGGACAAACTTGATAGTTAATCTTTCCTGCACCTGCATTTCTCTAATTTTAAAAGATTAACCAAGCTATTAACTCTTTCAGTCTGCTTCACAGCACAAATCACGACTGCAGCAAGTTAATCTCTTTAGTGTGAAAATATCACAGAAAAATAGACTGCAAGATATAATAGTTTAGTTAGCATGATGATCATACTTAATTGTAAGTTGACTTACAATGACTTGTACAGCTGCATCAATCTCTATTATATATTGTCTGTCGTTATTTTTTTATGAATTAAGTTGCCATGTACCCCCCAGTATATCCTGTCAATCTCTACGGTCAACTATCTAATAAAGGCAAGTACTGTATGTCATTATATAATCTGTACAGTAAATGTCCGTAGTTAAATGTTCCTGCTCAGTCTCTTTTCATCATTGCTTACAATTGGAAAAATCTTGTAACATGTCCAGAGCATAAGTAGTATCCAGTGGAGGGGAGCTTTGTGAGGTCTGCTTCGTTCCTTGCTGCACTTTGATTGACTCTTGGACCACTGCCAAAATCCGTCTCTGGAAATTTGATCAGTGTGTTTATTCATTTGGCTTTTAAATAAATAGTCCATTTTTACCCTAAATCACATGTCACAGTTTCACTATTAGTGCTACTAATGTCAGCAAAACCAGGCAGCTGATTATTCTTCACTACTTATTTGTTTGTCCAGAGCAATGGAAATGCAAGAATAGCAGACGGACACTGTGATGTGACCGGGCATACAAACACAGCGACCGGAGTGTGGCCCGGACCTCGAAACCACACGTGAGCGGGCAGGAATGTATAGCCCACTGCATTGTGGGTTTGTGTCTGTGAGGAAAGAGTGCAGACTCCCTTACTCACAGGACACTGTGAGGTTGGGGGATGTGAAGGGGTGAGGAGGAGGATGAGGGGGCGAGAGCAGCCTAACTTTCGGGAATCATGTGCAAGGTCAGGAAGAGTGTGTGAATCACAGCCATCATGCTGTCTCATTAAGAGCTCTTTACTCTTCCATTACAGTAATACTCCAAGTTTTCACTTTCATTTCACGTTAAATAAAATGTGAGATTAACACAACTCAGAATCTCCCATGAAATATAGACTTTACAGCTGTGTGCACATGAGGGAGGAGAACTTCCAAAGTGGCAAAAACAATCTGTTGCAGGTTTTAATCTTTTAAATATAACGTAAAGGGTCAAAAACAAAAATGAATACCACCTGTAAAATATCTATGTACTCTCATTTCTTCCTTAATATTTGCAGACTTACTGCTTGTACCGATATATCTACAGTGAACAAATTTAAGCAGATCATATTGCCTAATCCACATTGGCCAGGCTCTATGCAGAACTGAAATAGAAATGACTGCTATACATCTCCTTTTCAATCATCTTATTATCCTCTATCTTTCTTTGATTCCCTCGCCCCCAAACTCCCCTCCTTTGCTCCACCTATCCTTCTCTTTGTAGTCCCAAAGAAGTTGCTCCAGGAGCAGGGACCCAGACCGCCGGTGTACTCCCCTCCACCCAGCGCCCATGACCCCAACATAGTGGGAGACAGTCCTCCGGAGGGAAGCTCAGTCAAAAGCCCTGACGCTGTTCCAGGTGAGCAAAACAACATAAGCTTCCTCACTCTCACAGACATTGTCACACACTCACGGCCTCCCGTGGAGAGCAGTTAACACTTAACAGTCCCAAGGCCTCCCAGGCATCAACAGAAACAGTAATTCAGGTCTCAAGTCAGGGCATATATGTATGTATATTTAAAGTTACACAGGGTTCAACTGTTTCCATATGTATCCAAGCAGAGCCATTGGTTTGGACCATTTATGATCATTGGTCTTAAAAATATACTGCTTTCCAAGAGTCAATGATGTGACCACAGTCTAAATCAGTCAGTCTAACTCCCATAAAGAGAAGGAGGGAGAAGACAGAGCAAGAACAATGAAATGAAAGAGTAAAGAAAAAGGAGACGCCAGCAAGGAAGGAAACTTAAACAAAGCTTTATTCATGAGGGATGGTGGCCTGCATCCAGCTCACTAATTACTCTGCTGAGCTACCGGCTCTGTACTGATTAGGAGGATAGACGAGTGAATGAGGAGTTAAGAGAGGGAGCAGACAGGAGATGTGTGCTGCTGACGCATGAATAGCTTCACTTCCTTGCTTCAAACACTTCACTTAAAGCTCATCTAGAAAAACCTGTTTCCATCTCTGATGTTCAGATAGGGAATGAAACATATGAAGGCGGAACAAGAAACATTTTACTGTAAATACCGGTATCCTGATCTTTTCAGTTCCTTCGTCTCATTTCTCTTTGTTTATTTTTAACTGGATAGAGCGATGGGCGTGAAGAAACAGATATTTGACTAAACAGCTGGATCACCATTTTCACAACATACTTCTTAAAGGCATAGTTCAGCATTTTGGGAATTACACTCAATCGCTTTCTTGCCGAGAGTAAGATTAGACAGTTGATGTGACGTCATACGTCGAATCTGTATCCTTCAATCTCCTTTTACTCAACTTTCATATGTATTTATGGGGGGTTGTTGTATTTTTTCTTTTTTTTTTTTTTACAATTTATTAGAGCTATGTGATGCTTACATTGACTTAATTATTAAAGTCCAAAATGTCATGGCAGCATTCTCATATCAAATGAAAATGATCTGTTTGCCCCCAAATTTCAGCCTGGCTTATTTGTGTCTTTGATAACATTGTGGATTTTGTCTAGAATTTAAAATAAAACTTTGTGAATTCGACCTGTTAGAACCGTTAAAGTTGTAAACCACAAGATTCTGACTTATGTATCGTCTCTCCATCTTTGGTCCTAACTTCTTGTTGCTGGGCTGTTCCTGCACTGCAATTCCCAGAGATCATTTGGCCGCTACAGTGTTTTTTTTTTTGTCTCTTAAGCCATGATAACAGCTATACCCATAACTACTCAGTTTCTATTTATGTCCGTTCTTAACATACCTCTTTTGCTGAAGCTAAATACATAAATAGTTTCTAAATACTGTATATCACTCTATCTGAGGCAGATCATTTTTGTGCCAACACAGATGCAGCATTTATTATTGTTAAAATGCCATTGGTTAATTTAGATATTTATTAATAATGGCTTTACCTGAGTGTAGCATGTTAAAAGTATTCAATCAAAAGAGCAACAACTGCATTTCAATTGCTATGTATTCTGTATTTCCAAGCACTGCAAGTGTTTTCTATTGACGATTCATCTGCCAGTGTGTTAGAAAGAGAGATTGTGGTCTGTTGGTTGAATGTTAGCCGACGTGTGCACCACAGCAGTGGGTCCAGGTGGAAACATTTATCTCCTCAGTAAGCAATTCCAGTCTAAACTGCTTTTATCAGATAAAGAGAGTCTGACACACCTTAAGAGACTCTACAATTAGAGGTCATTGGTGTGTGTGATCGTTAACCGAAGCATGCTCACCTACACCGACAAAAACAATCAAGCATGTCAATATGACTATGCAGACATTGAAGTGAATTTCCCTTTTTGGTCGTTTTATCTGAAGGTTTAGTAGTTCCATATCCCACCTAAACACTTCTTCAGGTTAACTAGATGAGACTATAGTCAGAAAATGAGTATAACTCTAGGTAATCAAATCACTCTGTGTTTCTCTTTTCTCTCATCTCAGCTCCTCGACTCTTGCATACACAACACAAGCCAGGGTGTAGAAGTCATACTGTGATGAAAATCCAGAGGGGGAAACAGTTGTTCTCATCTATAAATAGATTGTTTTCGGAGATTTTGGGGAAGCTTTTGAAATGTTGCCAAAGTGCGAACTTTTCCCATGTGATCCTCTTAATGACCTGAGTCAGAATGAGTTTGACAAATACAGATGTTCTATTATCTTCTGAATCACACACCGCTCTGTGAACATGTGTGCGTCTTTATGCGTAATGCATCTTTTCTTACAGAAGCGTATCTCCTAAAATCGAGTGAGAGACTTGGGATGACTCAGTGGTCTGAATGCTGTAGTCACAGTACCTCAGAGACAAAATACTCAGACTTTACTGTAAATGACCTAACCAGTGTGGTACTGAAATGTTTGAAACATTCTCCTTGAACTCAGTGTAGTCATGTTCTATCCACAAAGGAAAACAGCTGTGTGTGTGTGTGTCTGTCTGTCTGTCTGTCTAAATAAACTTTTCTGCTTTTGCAGATAGGAAGAAGATTAGGGAGACTAACCCCAACGAGGAGAAGTTTTCAGAAGGAGGAGGAGGTGGAGGAGAAAGTCCACTGCCGCCCCCAGCCATGAATCCCATTATCAACTCCACCTCTAGCGCCAACATGGCCCTCATCAGCAACGCACTGGCAGCCTATACTTACATATCAGGTAAGGCAACATTCATATAATCTTGTGTGACATCACACGAGTAGCCTAAAGATGCAGGTAAGTTAGAGACCTTAACCTGACCGATCTTTCGAGAACAGGGCTGGATTATTATATTAAAGGGCCATATTAGCTCTAGATTAGTATTCAGACAGTGATTTGAGTGCAGCGTTTCATGTGTTGTAATGTGTGTGGCATGCTATCTTTTGTAAAAAATAAAACCTGTTTCCTTTTTCCTGGGACTGAAAGGTGGGTAAACGTGGGCCAGAGGAATGCAGACGTTAGGCAGGGATAACCGCTACATACACACACTGTCAGTCACCTGCTTCAGCTACTATAACACACGCTGCACTACTTTGGATACTTCCTGTTTTATTACCTCAAATAAACAGTTTATACATAGTGAAATGCATAAGTTATACAGTCAAATAAACATACACTGTAATTTGTAATGGAAGCTGAACATATGTTCTAACTCCAGTTTTCTCATATTTGTAAGCTGCCATAAAGTTTTATGATCTGCATTCATAGAATGCATTTTATTGAGGAATATTACACCAATCAAAATAAGTCTTGGTCTCTCTAAGTGTGGTCTTTTTTTTTTTTTTTTTTGAGGAAAACTTAAGCTGAATCTGTTTAAAACATGTTTTACTAATAGTTGCAGTTTATTCCACTTTTAATTTGGAACTTGGGGGGTCTCATGATCTGAAAAGATACTGAGCTGAGTCACAGTGTATGGCTGGGATTGTAACGCATAAGGAGAACTTTAG
This sequence comes from Perca fluviatilis, assembly GCF_010015445.1. Classification (NCBI taxonomy): domain Eukaryota; kingdom Metazoa; phylum Chordata; class Actinopteri; order Perciformes; family Percidae; genus Perca; species Perca fluviatilis. The sequence goes on from NC_053129.1 coordinate 22,208,939, forward strand.
GTTGAAGACAAGCAAGACTACCACCATCTGGATGAGTGTCTATGAACATGTATGAAAGCCAGCAAAGAGCAGTTACAGTAATCAAGCCTGAAAATGACATGAGCCATTTCCGCAGTCTTAGATGAATGGAATATGTCTCACTTTAGTTCAGTCAGTAGTGAAAGACAAATCCTATTTAGAGGTAGAGGACGAGCAGCCCTTGTCCACCTGCAGCTTGAGTTGGTGGAACACATTAACCAACATGAACAACGTGTGAAAGTCCCTTTCTGAAGACGAGGGGAAGGAGAAGTGCAGTACACAGCAGGGTTAGAATCTGTGAGACATTTTTGTCAAACCAAGGCACCAAGCTGTAAGTCTGCAGATATTGTTCATCATAGTGAGTGAGCCATCAGGTGACATTCTTTATAACATAAAAGACATCAGACATAAAGATCCAATTACATGTTTGACATGTGTTCTTACAGTAATCAACTAAATGTAGCACTTCTTGTTCTGTCTATTTCCTCCATAACAGACCACCCAGAGAGGGCGGCGCTCTTCTTCGTCTGTGGTGTGTGTCTGGGCCTCTTTCTCACGCTCTTCGCTCTGGTTGTCCAGATCTCTTGTCGCACTGACTGCCAGCCCCGCCAGCGGCCTCCCGCCAAGAAACGAGCACGCCCCGCTGACTCGTCCTCCGATTCCAGCGACTCGGACTCGGACTGGGACACTACCTCGGATCTGTCGGCGCGACGGCACCGGCGATTCGAACGCACGCTAAACATGAACGTGTTCACGTCGGCGGAAGAGCTGGAGAGAGCGCAGAGGCTCGAGGAGAGGGAGCGAATCATCCGAGAGATCTGGATGAACGGGCAGCCTGACATCCCCGGGACACGGAGCCTCAATCGGTATTACTGAGGACTGCTAATGGGCTTTCTTTTTTTTTTATATATATATAGAAAAGCGTACTTGAACATTTTTTAGGACGCACTTGGCTTGGAAGGGGCAAGAGGCATGGCCCTCATGAAGCTTTATAAGCAAGCATGAAAACTGTGGACTCACACTGATGAGAACAGTGGCAGGTATTGCAGACTTAGGAAGAATGACCTCCCTCTCTGCTGGTTTGCATATTCCTCTGGGTATCATAAGCTGTACCCCATTCAGTAAGAGAATAAGCTCCCGCTCTGCATGGTAAGCTCACCTCTTTCTGCCGGAAGCGAGGGGTGAAAGGCTACACTGCCTTGCCCGTGACCTCAGCAGGCCTTTTTGAAGTGGGGATTTATGGGTTAGCTGCCTTAGACACATAGGCCTGTAGAGACTACATGGTGACTGAAGGACCAAGGCCTCAGATGCGTCTGCTTTCCTGCATAAGACTGTGACACTTGGAGCTTTATGCTCAGCACCCTCCAGTATTCATGTGTGGACTTCACAGAGGAGGAGCATGAAGCAGAAAAAGGTGTACAATGGGACAATGTAAGACAATCTTTCCACAGTAAATAACCATGCTGCCTTTTGAACTATATAAAACCAAAAGATATTTTTGATGGGGAATTCATCTCAACCCTTATGAAATCTATTTTATAATATTTAATAGTTTATTGATGTTGTGTATTTTTGTTCTCAAGTATGGTTTATTAATTAGATATTTTTATACTTGGCGAAGGTTGTCTGGCACCTCAGGGATGCAATCCTAGTGTTTCTGTGTTCGGTTGATGTATTTTCTTCCTAAGAAGGGGATCAGCCCATTTAAACAGCTAATGTCAGCATTTAAAGAAAAAGAAATAGAAATATCATATAAAGAGCCTCAAAGAGGTTTAGTGATTTATCCTTATTTTTGATACAGTATGTTTAATTCACAGTGCAGTGCCTTTTCTAGCTATTAAGTCACTGTTGTCAAGAGTGCAGCTAATGTACAGTATAACCCAATAACTGGTCAAATGATTTATTAATTGGATATCCCAATTGTTTTCTTATAATATATGTATTCCCCTTTTGTCATTACTGTGGACCATGTGTAAAATTTGTCTCTGTCACACGTTGCACTTGCTGTTGTCCCCAGATGTAAATGTACGTAACCAGAATATGCCAATTTTGTACCAGTGAATTTGCTAGAAATAATTTTTCAGGTTTTGTGTCAACAGTGCCCTTATTTCAAAGATACCAGTGCTAAACCTGATGCTTGTGGTAATCGCTGCTCGTCTGGAGAAGGAACCAGCACTGAAAAAAGGTTCACAGTGGACGTGCAACCTGCTTCTCTTGAATCAAGTTACCAGTTTAATAAAATAAGCTATTGTCAATCCAGCTCTGTTTGCGCTGCCCTGGATTCAAGCGTAGGAATAATTATAGTTTTCATAAAAAAAGCTTGATATTTTCATAACTGAGAGTTTAGTTGAGAGTACACAGGACATAGGGTCATCCACATAAAGACTGCCACTCTATATAGTTTTTTTTTATAAAGACAGTTCTTGTGTTTAAATTTGAATGGGGTTAAAATGTGCTGAAAGCTGGTAAAGTGAGAACAAATTATGACTCCTGTGCTTGGAATAAACTGTGTTCAAAATAACTCGCCCACTGTTCTGTTTAAACCTGCACATTTATACGTTTTGCGGGTGAGGTGCCTGTTGGTGTGAGACCTGCGTTACCGAAAGGGAAGGGGTTGACATCATTTCATCTACGACTTGGCTGGCAGTAGTGTTTGGATGAATGGGTCATGTCCTCCGGTAGTCACTCCCTCACCTTCAGGCCCAGAACAGCAGCCTGAAGGAAGTCCTGTGCGCTTTCCTGAAGCTTTCCTTGCATGTTGACGACGGGGCAAAATCGTCTTTTCCAGTGTACTGAATCACTAGGAGTGAACTTTTGAAAGCCTCTTGGGTTGAGTTGTGTTCTCTCCTTTCTGACACTTCATCGTGGCTTTTGGTTGCTGTTTTGGTTTTTGTTGCTGCACCATACAACACTGAAGATAGGCTACAGTAGGTTTTATTTCACTCATGCACCCACTCACACTACTTCACTTGCTGATCACACATCCCACTGTCAGTCCTCTTATGTTAGCCTATTTCAATTCATTAATCATTTGTTAATTGTCATGGCCGTGGCCCGGTCACTTCAAATATGCACAATATTTGCTCTGTACTGTGGTACTCCGAGAAAAGGAACTGCTCTAATCTCATAATAATGTGATATTACATAGCCTATCGAGTTAACACATTGTACAATAATGTCATCACAAAATCACAAGATGTGAACTGATGGATGACCTGTGGGCATTTCTATCGGTGAGATGCATAGTGTTGCTCGACCCTTGGTGGTGAAGAAAGAGCTCTTCAATTTAAATTAAGTGTGTAGCCTATGAAGTCTACCATTTATGATAAAGTTATTTATATGCAAAATGTTTTTCTGACAACTAACGTTAATTGGATTGGATAGCACGTAAGCTAATTAAAAAAACAACTTTATATCATCCTGGACATTATTTTATTTACTTAGGTTTTCAGAAATATGTGTTAAGCTACTTTTTTATATCGTTGCTGTGCCGTGCCGTTTCCATGGATACCGTAGATTTACGACCAGTTAACGCGGTAAAAAAAAACAAATTATTAACACAAATCACGAAAAGTAAACTGTTACAGGTTTTGTGGCGATAAAGACATATTAAACAAAAAAATAACGTACTTTAAGACCGACAATGTCTTGGAACCATGGCCTACCATTTTTACCAGGAAACACCTTTCGGGATGTTACGGTAAGCATGTAAATTAACGTTAGATAGGAAAAGTTGAACATAAAAGTGGCTAACCTTGGCTAGCTAGCTAACAGTTTAAATTATGATAGGTAGCTAAGGCTCTGACGTTTTACTACTATTAGTCACATTTAAAAGAAAATGTGCTGTTATTCTCTTTCTATAATGCAAACAGAGTTCTTCCAGTTCTAATGTCCAATAACTGGACCTGACTTAGGATGCTATTAGCTAAAATTTGCGAGATGAAATTATCTGAAGTGTTTATTCCAGGGTTGTATTGTATTCCATTATAATGTACAGATGGTTATTTCACAAAACCGGAGTTTTCCAGTTATCCTGGCTGAATTTAGATAGTTACCGGCCTGCTTTCACTGCACTGATAGGAGGGTTTTGAGGCTCCAGCTACGGATCTGGATGAACTGACACCTTACATCAGTTTTTGTGAAGACGTGTGTGCCGCCTTAAACCTTCTACACATTCAGCAATCATTAACCCTGGATCACAGCAAAACTCAGGCAGCTTTGTCATGCCAAGGAGGAGGCCTGCCCTACAGAAGTGGGGGCAGACTATTTTACAACCAGGCCAGAAACACACTGACGAGAGAAAAGCTGAAAAAAACAAGTTCTCAGTCAACAACTCCGCGTCTGTGTAGAGAGGCCTGCAGGACATTACCAACTACAGTCAGCCATCCCCTCACACTGTAGGACCCATCACCTGGCCGATTACCTGATTGGGTTTTACTGCAGGTTTGATAAGCCCACATCTTATCTGACATCAAACAACCAATACATACATACACAACACACACACACACACACACACACACATACACACACACACACACACTGCCCCCCTGCGCTCAGGATACTGTCAGCCAGCACCTGGACCATCAGCACTGACCACACCAAACTCATCCAGCTCACTGTCCCAGCGCCAACCTGTCAGGTGATCACAAACTCCATGACAGACCGGAGGAAAAAATCTCATCCAGCACCCAGAATCAGCACTGTTCCCACACACACACACACACACACCTATGGATGTGTGCGATCCCCACTGCTCTTGTCCCTCTACATCAACGACTGTGTCACTGTCAGTGTGTTTCTGTCTGTTAAACACCTGAAATTTGCAGATGACACAACGGACACGTCATTGGCCTCATCCGGGACGCTGACAAATCTGCATACAGATGGGAGTTGGAACAGCTAGCCCTCTGGTGTGGTCATAACAACCTGGAAATGAACCTTCTCAAAACTCTGAAGATGACAGTGGACTTCACAATGTTTATGTTTACCTTGTTAAGCTTTGTTGTCCTTGTTTTTAGCCATATGTCTATTTCTGTGGATGTACATTGAGAGCAACAAAAAAGAGAGTCAAATTCCTTGTACTGTATGTGTTCACACTTACTTGCTCATTAGTGCTTATTCTGATTCTGAATCGATTTCATGAAAGCAGTGGCACATAAGTTACCATGGAGATTTATTCTGTGCAGCTAGCCTGCTCCAGACCAGGCCAACAGACAGGCTTGATTAGCCTAATCACAGTGCCTTATCTTTTCTCTCAGCAATCACTTTGATGTATTTTGCCCATAGACTGTAAAATGTAATTATTACCAATTATTTTTACAGTCTATGATTTTGCCTTGTTTTATTTTGCCTGCATTAAAATACCACATCTATATACTGCCATTCAGTTAACTACTGTAACTGTTAACATTGTGACCATTATTTTTTATAATTATTCATGTGATAGTCATTGTTACTGTTGTTTTTATTATAATGATGGGTGAATATAACCTTATGAAGCTTTGGGGCTTTCTTTCTATTTGTGCCGAAGAAGATTTAAAGCTTTGGGGCTTCAAACACAGCGCAAACAGGGACATCTGGTGGCTTGCAAAGCGTATGGCAGCCCTTAAAGACGGGCCGAAGCACTACAACACCATTTGAATAGTTTTAGTCTCATACGTGCAATAAAAGTTCAGCAAGGCTTAGTGTAACTGTGGGCTCACATGTTTTAACTTCATGGTTGATATTTATGTAACATTTCATATGAATCGCAATGTGATGTGATTGGAGATGGATTTGTATTGTGATTTACCAGAGTTAATGTATTCCCTCCTCAATGGTCTTTCTCTGCAGAAGTCAGCCTTCCATCGTCCCCAGACACTGGACTTTAAGAATGGCTATGCTTTCCGCCGTAAACCCACTGTGGGCATTGAACAGGATCTTCTTTTATCAGAGAAGTTGATCCAACAAGAGATCAGTGAGTTTTCCTTGACACCAGACGTCTCTTATGGTTCCTTTGAACAGAGCGTAGTAAAAGAATTCATCCCAGCCTATGTGGCCCTTGACAAGAAGGTACAATAAGGCCTAGAAGACCAGTTTTTGTTTTTCAAGATGTTGCTGTTCAACCAATTGTCCAATTAATTTCTTGTTTGTCTCTTCTTCACCACCCTCTTGTCTTGTAGGTGTTGTGCTACTATGCATACTTTCATGAAAATATCCCCTTTTCAGCTGAAGAGGAGTTCTGTGTGCGTCCCGTGGTAATTAACTACTATCTTGAGGATGACACAATGTCCATGGTCGAGCCCATGGTGGAGAATTCTGGGATGCCGCAGGGGAAACGGGTCAGTCGCCAGCGTCTGCCCAATAATGAACATGGACAGCATTACCAGTGGACAGACCTCAATATTGGCATGGACCTGGAGGTGCACGGAATCAAGTACCACATCACACATTGCGATGCTTTTACAAAGGTACAACACTCCCCTGTGTCGTAGAATTTTGGAAAGCCAAAATTCAGAGACTTAGAAGAAGTTTCAGTAGACTTTGATGTAGAAGCATTTAATATTGTAGTGCCATCCTAACTCAGAGGATTTCTGCCTTTTCAAGGAGTATTTAACTCATGCTGGAGGTGTTACAGTAAGTTTAGTTCTTTACCAGATTTGGAGCTTCTCTGACCTTCACTGCAAACGAAGATATTACTGGCACATTAAACACATTCGTGTACCTCAGTCATTAACCCTTACACCTCAGCACAGAACTAAAACAATGTCAGCCTGACCATACTGCAGTAGAGCCTATCCTAAGGTGTGTGTGTGTGTGTGTGTGTGTGTGTTGTGTGTGTGCGTGTGCGTGCTTGTTTATTCAACAGTGTCTTCCCTGTACGTGGGGTGTTATCTATTTAATAAACACACAGGCCTTTTGTTATCATTCAGCTGCTTATTCTCCCTCAACTCTAAAAACCCAGAGTTTCCGAATTGAACATGTGAATGTGACCTAGAGCACTATTAGTCTAAATTTAGCACATTCTACCACACCCTGTATGAATGCATTAACAGTGCATTATGTATCTTTGTTTTCTGTGTCTGACACAAAAATATGAATGTCTCTCGTTCATCATATATAGAAATTCTTGGAAAGTGAGGGCTTTGTTCTGAATGACCCTGAGCCGATGCCTCAGGCCAAACATCGCAAAAACCCTCAGCCTTCACAACCCTCAGCCTACACAACACCCTCCCAATTTGACAGCAGGTACCAGTTTCTTACCATGGATCCTAAGGTAAAGGGAATTTCCTTAATTTCAAATTCACTGGGCAATTATCACAAACCCTAATCTGGACAGCTATTAACAGATAATCAGGAGTATAATAACATCTCCTATTCAAGCTATTTAGAAAAGAAAAATTATCTATATTTTTTTTATACCTGCCATGATGTTATTTTGGCTTTTGCAGCTATCAGTTTAGGTCACTTAGCTCAACTAAAACAGTCCTATTTCCAATTTGTTAAAGTATGTGTTCATACTGGATATCTTCAATATAAGATTGAGCCTGTGTCAACAGTTATAAGTGAAGCTAAATGTATAAGTTAATTGCCACTCTTATAAAACATGCACAAAAATGCAAAGTCAACCTATACAGTAAATGTGTTTTGAACTCTGAAATGTTTGAAATAAGTGATATTGTGAAGTGATCTTGCATCGTTTATAAGGTGTCTTTGTACATTGAGATTTTGCATTTTGCATACCAATTCTAGTTTCTTCTTCGGGTCAGGTGCTGCGTTTCTTTGCCCTGTGGGAAGATGCTGACTCTCTGTTCGGGGACAACAGGCCTGTTACCATCCAGTATTACCTGGCGGACGACACAGTGGGGGTCAGCGCGGTCCGTGAACCCAACAGCGGACGCGATCCCTTCCCTATCCTGATGCACAGACTGAAGCTACCCAAGAAAATCAAACCAGGGTCTGGTGAGATGAAACACTGTGTCTGTGTCACCTTTAGATTAGATTAGATTCTTTGTTATCATTGCACATGTCAGAAATACATAGCAATGAAATGTAGTTAGCGTCTAACCAGAAGTGCTTTAAGCATTGATTAAATAACATATGATACAGTATTTACAGAGTGCAAAGTATGAAATGATATATATATATATATATATATATATATATATATATATATATATATATATATATATATATATATATATATATATATATATATATATATATGTCTATTACTACAGGTATGGACAGGCTATGACTTTGGCTATGGTAATACAGAATAAATAACTATACAGTATATACAGGTATGGACAGGCTATGACTATGGCTATTCAATTCAATTCAATTCAATTTTATTTATAGTATCAAATCATAACAAGAGTTATCTCGAGACACTTTACAGATAGAGTAGGTCTAGACCACACTCTATAAATTCCAAAACCCCAACAATTACAGTAATTCCCTCAAGAGCAAGCATTAGCAGTGGCTATTGCGACAGTGGCAAGGAAAAACTCCCTTTTAGGAAGAAACCTCGGCAGACCCAGACTCTTGGTAGGCGGTGTCTGACGAGTAAACTCCCCAGAGCTAGATTAGTAACAAGCATTTCTGGGACAGGATGCATACAAAAGTAACAAGTAGAGATGAGAGAGCAGCTCAGTGTGTCATAGGAAGGAAGGAGCTTCCCCGGCAGTCTAGAATTATAATAGCATAACTAAGAGAGGCAGGTTAAAGAGAGGTGCCTGGTCGGGCTAGAACTCTCCCCAACCGGATCGGGCTGTACTGGCCTGCCTCCCTCTACTCTCGCTATATTATTAATTATATAATAAATAAAACTGATGACTACGAAGAGAAGCAGGTGGGCCGGTTAGGCGGATGCTGCAACTCCTCACTCCCTAACTATAATCAAACTTTATCAAAGAGGAGGGTTTTCAGTTTACTCTTAAATGTGGTGACGGTGTCTGCCCCTCAAACCCAAAGTGGGAGCTGGTTCCACAGGAGCGGAGGCTATGGTAATACAGAATAAATAACTATACAGTATATACAGTGGTGCAAATTGTGAGTATTGGAGGGATTATTCAATATGTACAGTAGTGCAAGAGGAATGATTTACAGACATAGCCGACATATATAGGTAATTGCATTAGATCTTACACAGTGCATTGTTCAGGTGTCTCTTTGCATCCAGTCATGTACAGTAAAAGTGACTGCCTTTGTAAAGTGACTCTCATTTTAAAAGTAACATCACATTTACAGCACAATTTACATCATATTGCTCTGTAATTGAGTATGGGTTATAATGTTTTGTCAATGTCAACAATTCTTTGTACTACAGAAAAAAAGCAGAATTGATTTAAAAAAAAAAGAAACCACATAAAACAGATTTAAAGACAAATGAATAGCAATAACAGTACTCTACTTATTTGTATCCAGAGACCTTTCCCAGCTGTGTGCTGGAGGCTTCAAAAGCGGAAGTAGATGAGTACTACTCCCCCAAAGACTTCCATGTGGGTCAGACGATAAAGCTGATGGGCCGTCGCTTCCTACTTTATGACTGTGATGGCTTCACTAAAGAGTATTACCAAAAGAACCATCCTGATATGGAGATGAAACCCTCAGGGGTACCAAAAAAGACTGACCTGCTTCAGGAGAGAAAGGTGAGAAACTGAAATGTATTTTTCATCTTCGTCTTTTCTTGTCCTTTTACGAAACTATATAAACTGTATTGCCTGAGGGTATGTGACTTTATATTATTATACTAGATCATTATTTTTTTCTTATTCATTTCCCTATCCTGTCCGTATTACAGGAGGTTCCTCCCTATAATGGATTTGGTTCACTTGAAGACTCGCTCCAGAATTGTTTGTCTTTAATTCCTAAGACTCCCAAAAAGAATGTGCTAAAGATGCTGGAAAACCAACACAAAGTGTTGCGCTACAGTGCCAGACTGGTAAGTCAACATATGTGAGAACATGTTTTTTGCTGCTTCTTTGACTTAAGGCCGTTTTACAGTTGTGCGGAGGCTCCACGCAGAGCTCTCGCTAGCCTACGTAAGTGGCCTGATGTTTATACTTGTGCGCTGGTGTGTGCGTGTGGGGAGTGTGTGGTAGAGCGAGGGAGAAATGAGAGAGTGACGGCGATTAGCTTTGGAGCGAGTAGCGACTCTAGAGTCATAGTGAGAGAAACAAAGGGTCTCCCCTGTGTTTTCTGACCACGGTGGGAAATCTGTAGCAGGAAAAGTTAACCCTCCCCTTGATTTCACGTTTATGGAGAAGGAGAACCAGGAAATGAGCCGGGGGAAATGCAACGCTACCAAGCCACGGCCGAGCGACGTGCGCCGCTGCGACGTGTAGTTACATTTTCGAGAGGTGCGCGTCAGGCTACGGCGTAGGGAACGGCGTAGACGCAGAGGGGTCTGCGAGGCTACGCCGTCGATTTTACGCACGACTGTAAAATGGCCTTTAACCTTCTGAATGACTAGTAGTTGGTTATATGTAATTACCAAGTCACCAAATTGCATTCTCTGAAACTCAAAGCCATCGATCGACAAAACAGATCCTTTCCCTCCTTGCTTAAAGGTATGATATGCAACGCTTTCCTCAAAAACAATGTATAGACTAATACAAAAGTAATCCCTCTCAATCATCACTTATAACCTACTAGAAGTGTGCAGTGGTGTCTGGATCTGCAGTGATGCCGCCCTCTGCCTGTATTTCCTCTTTTCTTTGGGAGAGTTTGGGGGTGTCAACAAAGAACCTTTGGGCCAACTTTAAACAATGCGTGATTACAAATAAGCCGATATTCACTACATATTCTACCTTTAAGCTTCTCCTGTGTTACTGACATGCCAGGACTCCCAGAATCACGCAGATGAGGACCGATGTTTCATACTGTCCTACTTCCCGTCCGATGACATGATCAGTATTTTTGAAAAGCCCGTCCCCGGTATCCTCGGTGGCCAGGTCCTGAAAAAGACACACGTCCCCAAGCCAGGCTCTACAGCGGACAAACCTGAGTTCTACTCACCTGCAGACTTCGCTATTGGAGCCACTGTGAAGGGTAACATTCTCAGTTTAACAGCCTGTATTTACTTACTATGTCTTGGTTTCCTAAAGGAATATTTTTGATTCATAATGTATAACTCATGTTGCTGCTGTACCATACATGTCTTCATCGATACATTAAGGAAGACATTATAATTGAGTTTAATTTCATTTTCCAATAGAGCATCAATAAATAACATAACCTAAAATCTCAGCTGATGGCATCTTTCTCCTCCCTCTCTCGTCTGTTTTTGTAGTTTTCAGCCGCCGCTTTGTGTTGACCAATGCTGACCACTTTGTGCTGACGTACCTGGAGTCCAGCACACGCCAGATCCCGTGTCAGACGCTGGATTCTTTGCGACAGAAGCTGGGTGTGGCAACTGCAAATAACCAGCCAGCTGACCAGAATGGTAAAAATCGAAACAGCCATCTAGGTAATTCTCTAGAATTTTCTGTTAATTATAATTTTTTTTCCACTTTTTTAAAATGTTTTGACTAACAACAATTTATGCCCATGCTTTTTTCATTCTTTATCAGTTGACAATGTAGCAGAGCCATCTTCATTATGTGAGGGAAGGCTGGATTGCCTCAAAAGTTATTCACTCCCCAATAAATCACAGCAAAATAAATCAAAGTCCTTGCTGAATCTTTCGTAACAGAATAAACACTGGGCCTGCTGCAGAAAAGGTGATTTGAAAAAAGTGTTTTGGCAAAAACTGACAGCTTCTCAACTGTTGTTGGTGAGATCGAGCTCAAAATACCTTTGGGCATTTACCAAGCGGTGGTCAAGGCCTACCCTAAAATCTGATTGGCTACTTCAAAAATACAAAGTTATGTTTGAGGCGGGCAATCAAATGTACATTTTAATCTAGAAAACTATGTTCCCTCAGCAACATAAAACAAACAGAAGACCAAACCAGGGACACTTTTAGCATGCTGTAATTAGCATTTAGCTAAAAGCATAGGTGATGGGACTCCACCATGCTCAGTGCCACCCTCGGTTGAGTCCAGCTGCAGACACCCAATTCAGAATCACTTGAACACACTGTTTACTGTGTTATGAAAGAACATTGGAAATGTAGAAAATGTCTATGTAATTCTGCATGCATTTGTCTCTATTTACCAACTGGCAATGCATGAATTCTTCATTGCTGCAAAATAAAACATTATGAAGACGATTGAAAATGTTGCCATTTTGTTGACATGTGTCAAGTGTATAAAGTGAAAATAGACAGTAGAAAAATGACTTCAGTCAGAATCTTTCCGAAAATTGCATTATTTAATAAAGTAATTAACAAAACAATTAAATGGGCAAAAAAAAAAAAAATAACATGCGGTAATATCCCACATACATACTTATCTGTTAAGTGACCAGTGACGAATGAAGGATTTCAAACAGACATAAATCATAGGGAGGAGCCCAGGTGATTGGTTGGCCAAAATCTCTTCCCTGACATGGTAAAGGGATATTGTTAAGGCCAGCATACAGTAAGCTCATATCATACCATATCATCAGTAACATTTTTCTGCTCCAACGGACCAGACTAGAAAACAAGCAAAGCTGGCTCAATGACAAGAGCTGAAAACAGCTGTGAAAATCAGACAACACTACAACCAATACAGTACTTGTGTATGAGGATATGCATCTACACATTCAACATTGACACACACAATAGCATGTGTGCCGTATGCTGTGTTCACTGTATATTTTAGTCATTCGGCATACAATGGTGCTCCTTAGGGTGGGATAGCGGTCTGCGTGGATGTATAAAAAAATACTGATATGAAGAGTAAATGTCTCGAGGGATTTCCTTGGATTTCATTTTCCAGCATTCAAGCCTAAGTCTGTATTCTCAGTCCGTGTAACATCTCAGGACATACTCAACAAGAGGCTCGGTGGCCAGTGGCCGCCAGCTTCCCTGTTGTGCTGATGAGAAACCTTAGCCAGGGCTAAGGCCACTGTTCAGGCCAGTCAATGGGTTATCTTAGGGAGATTTTAGTTTTTTGGTCCGAGGAGAGGCTCCATTCTCAGCTTTTAGAACTCCATTTTCGTGGTGACCAACTAGCAGGAGAGACAGAAGTAAGAAGTCAGGATCTCTACTAATGCAGTACATACCGGACATTCAGTGTGATCAGGACAAAAGAAAGTAGGGGAAGTTGGTTTGAGTAAGGAGTCAAGTCACATTTCCTGACTGTAACTACCAGGAGCTGACGTCAGTGTTAGGAAACCTGTTTGAGCAGGTGTTTAAACTCACGTGAATCTCTCTTCAGTGGCCGTATGGGTTGTTTTGCGGCAGCCTTCTTGCGAACAGCCTGTTCGTGTCTGAACTCCCTCCAGCGCCTCAGCTGGAAGCGGATAAACTTCCAGAGTAGCCAAGATTGGGTCAAACATACCAGCAGTAGAACGGTCATCCTGAAGGGGCCCCAAGGCAAGAAGATTAGTGCAATCGTGTGTTTTGGAAAATGGACCTGACACTGAAAAGTCACAATGTAATTGTGACATTTCAAACCCCATTAATCCATTTGTTGAGACACGCTTTTACTTAGAAACTTACACTAACAGTCATTTTCTGTCAATCAGTGTCAAAATTCCTGGCTACATCCACTTTGAATGTATGTTGTAAAACACTAAAACATTAAAGAGTCAACACTTTCTTTATGGACGGTAAGTGCATTTTGACTATACAGTTGTCAGCAGTGCCATAAAATGAATTATTATCCACAGAAGTTGGACATAGGTCATTACCTTATCAGTACGGTGTTGAAGTTGCCCATCTCCCAGTCCAGCCCCTGGTTTTCACCACGAGCCAAACCGAAGCCAACAACCAGGAACATCAGGGTCAAAGTAACCATCCGTGTAAACACAAAGCTGATCGCCCACAAGTCAAACCTGAATCATGACACACAGCGACATAATAAATATTTATTTCAAGTCAATAGCACTAAAAGCTTGATAACTTAAAGTCAAAACCAATAAACCCAGTGAGGTAACTTACATTTTCTGATGGTTCTCATCAGTGAAGTAAAAGAGTCTGGCGATGTGGAAGCCCAGTTCTGACACATACTGGAGGAAGAGGAGTACCAGGCCTACACGACTCAAACTACGCAAGAGGGAAGCAGGTGATAGATAAGGGGACAAATGAGCATATTCCAGTGGGGAACATCCATCCATCCATGGTTCTATGTAAACCATATACAGTATTTTATATAATATCAGTAACACCACTTTGAATCAGCTGCTGCAGAGAATTGTAAGGATTTTCAAAACTTTCATTACTTTATCCTGGAATTTCTTTTCTCAATATCCATGCATTTTTTTCTTTGAATTTGTAGGTAAAAAAAGATCCTTCTGCTGGATGCTTACTTCAACAAATAGGCTGCAGCGATGTGCAGCAGATACAGGCAGATGTACTGGAGCTGGCGAGAAATCTCCTCCTGAAAAACAAACAGCATCTCTTTGCAAAAGGTATCGTATTTTTAAATGCTGGAGGCTTTTGTTGTTTCACACACACACGCACGCATGCTCACACGGCTTATCTATTCACACTCCAGAAGTCTTCCAGTTCCCAGGGCCTCCTTACTGACCTTGCGTACTTTCTGGAAGTAGAGCTCTGGTAAGGCATGGAGCCAGTAGGCCAGCTGAGTGAGGTAGAAAAACTTCACCTGAAACCTGGACCAGAAACACAGACCGGCAGAAGGAAAGTAGGAGAAAGGGTCAATGACATTTATTCTCAAAAAAACTTCTAAAAATGCAATTGATCGTTTTGAGCTGAATACCAGTTAGTAGTATATGTCAGCTATAAAAGAGGCAATAAGCACTTCTATGTGACTTTTTGTAAAGCAATAGACAACTTAACATGCTCTAAACTTAAAATATCGGTAAACACATTGCAAAATACAGGTGTGTTTTAACATGTCTTTTTTTTAAAGACATATCACTGCTTTAAGCTTATCAAATTTTATATTTATTTATATTTATATAAAAGTTTATATACATTTTATTTATGTAAATATAACATTGACAAAGCATGAACACATCAGTCATACCTGAGGTGTACATGGGGATAGTTCTCCCAAAGGCTGCTGGGATGCAGGAGATATCCTTCCTGTGTGAAGAAATCAGATAATACAACACTTTATGTATGTTTAAGAATACATGGGACATTGCCTAAAGCAGGAAGTTGTCAGTGAATACTGTAATATGATAACAAATCTCACTTACTGTTATGAGGATGTAAAAACTCCACACACTCGACACCAAGTGAAAAACACACAGTTGACCCGACTCATTAAACTTGGTATTCTTGCTCTTTGAGAGGTGGAGACGTCGGTTCACTTTCTGCAACATGAACAACACAAGAGATTGGGTGAATGCTGCAGGATCCAGTCATAATGGGTGGCCTGTTGACTGCTTGACTTGTCATTCACAAGGAAATGTCACGGTAAAACAAATAACTAGGATAAGAAAAGATAGCAGATAACTATTTATGGTTGCTGCTGAAAACTCTCCCCTGTGAAGTATTTGTTTCAAGACACTTTGGAAACCGTGCTGATGGTGCTAAAATAAAACTTCATTCCTCCTCGCTGGCCTATTTCTAAACAATGACACAAGGGCTCATACCTCTCTCTCTCTCTCTCGTCCCTTTAAGTGCAACTGGACGCATCTGATTCTTCATTTCCCCTAACTGAAATTAGAAATTGATGGAATATAATGCATGTACGTAAATGTCCCTTATATTATTAATATTATTGCTGATTCCTAATGTTGGTCATTTTATTGGTCCATAATGTTTGAATAATTTCCTAACAATTTCCAAAAGGTTCCTTGGAATTTGGTACGAGTCATGGTAAACAAAGACAGTGTTGAATTTCTACACTAGCAATTATTGATTTCAATAAATGTGATGCCCTTATTTTATTATTTACTCATTACTGTGCTGCCTCTTTTGGTGACCAGGGAGCCATTTGCAATATTTGTTGTCTTTTCTTGCCTTTTTATGTCTATCACTCTTGACAGTATTATTGCTGTATAGAAGAACCTCCCTGTGTGACATCCACTATGCCTCCTCTTGTGACTGACTGACTGACTGACTGACTGACTGATGCACTGTGCCACAGTGACTGGGTACTTACATCCAGAAGATACTCCTGCACTACTGCATGGAGGATGATGGCGGTAAAGAAATAGAAGAGGATGGTGGCAGAGTCCTTCCATCCGTAATGGTACAACGTCACCTCGCCCTCTAAGCACACACACAGGACGGGTTAAACATACACACACGGCACGTTTGCAATCAGAGGTGTGTTAAAGATCCTGGAGCAGTGTTAACTCCTTTTGTAATCACAATTCAATGGAGGAGTGAAACTGTGAAATGTATGAACTGTAGGAGTTTAAAACAGGTAGACAGGTCATAGACTGTGGATTAAAATATTAAGTATTAAATAAGAATTCCTCATCTGCACTGCATACCTGGTGATAGTGTGGTGACATTGTACTGAGGCTGAATGAACAGTATGGCCGTCTTGGCTGTTGCCTGGAAATTAGATGAGATGGTAATTAGCAACATATTTCAGTGAAGCTCAAGAGGCCAGACATCAAAGTATCATCGAAGTATTTAGTTTGTGGCAGGTGTTGTGAGTGTGTATGGGGATAGCGAGCGAGAGAGAATCCTAGCTTTTCAGAATATATAATGTTGCTTATAATATTGTCAGTCAATCCTCCCCCGGAGGCATCATAATAACTTGCTGGGAGCTGAAAGTAGTGGTGCTGAAAAATCTGTCTGGCGTGACAAGGCTTGTATTGACTTGGGATGTGAAAGCGTAACCGAGCTTCCCAAATTATTCTATGACAAGCATCCCTACAAAGACATGCATTAGTACAATTTTTTCCAACCTTTTCCAGCGTGTGACCACTTTAAATAAAGCAAGCTGGAGCCCCTTTCACAGGTTGTCTAGGTCGGTTAACTGTGTAACGTTTTCGATCAAATGGTGATTTTCAGATAAACTTTTGTGAGCCCTCACATTTCTCTTCAACCCCTTGGGGAGGTCCCATCAGGTTGGGAACATTATGGGAATTTTGATAATTTTTAGAAGATAGGACTTCGCAAAGAGGCATCCTGACTCGAGACCCCTGAAGGGACCGTTGGTCCCCTAGCCCCAGTTTGGGCACCACAAGTCACCAGTCATTCCCTGCACGCCGAGGCCACAGGTCACCTGTCTACGTCAAAATGTCACATTCAAGACCAGTTGTAGCACTGCTGTTCTTTTTTTTCCGAAACGAGAAAAATGAAGGAAATCCCCTACTTATTTTCTTTACTCGGCCAGCTGCGTGATCCCAACCAGGGTTCCGGATTGAAACTTCTAAAAGCTGAAGCGGCTGCCTGGGGAGTCAGTTTGTGCGCACGTAGAAAAAGCTATTTTCTAACGAGGCAACTCATTAATACAGTCACTGTATGTCAACGGTGAAACCCCTTCAGGTCAAAGCGGCTGAGGTTGAGCCCGCGGAGAGCCAGCAGCAGCAGCTCAAAGATTGAGACGTGGCAGTTAACTACCACTGCCAAGCTAGCGACGAAAAGTAATACGGTTTCCCTCTACGCTTTTCAAAATAAAACCCCTCCATGTCGGACGTTTGCTTGAATCCTATTTTAAGCAACAGCGGTGCTTTTAATTTGAATGCTGAAAACGATTTACTTCCTGTCTTAACTAGGCTCTCTGCGGTAACTGACAAATCTTGGAACCAAAATGTTGCAGCGGTACGTTTTTGCTGGAAACTGGAACAAGACATTGTCAAAGGGTAAAAACGTACATTTTAGGAAACAAATAAGTCACAGTATGTTGTTTATAAGTAGCCACTTATACCAACAGATGAGTTTTCAATTGTATCCCGGTTGAAAGTCTTCTTTTTTTTCGCAGTCTATGGTTAAAACTCAGTTAGAAATTCAAGTTTTAAGAGCAAGACACCGAAAACTTTGACCATATAAACTAGCAATAAACGTATAAAATGTGCAGTTTATACCCAGCTGTTTTCAGCTGTAACTTTCTTGCTTAGTTTAAAAGCATACCTCGCTACTTTGACTGCGAACTGAGCAACATTCATTGTTAACAAAACTTGTTAAAAAAAACTGCAGTATTAAGCAGCCATCATATCCACGGAACTCATTACACTGATAGAAAGCTCAGATGCAGACAAACAAGCAAACATTTAAAAAATAAAGAAAAAGAGCAAAAGATAATTTCGACTTAACGTTTCCACTTCGCACAAAGTTACATCTTTGAATGTGCAGCAGCGGGCTTGCCATCTTAAAACAGCTGAGCGAGACGAGGGAAGAAAAAGATAATCGGAGTTCATCTCACCTCAAACATCAATCCAATCAAAATGAAAATCACCAAACTGAAGACGATGTCGGCATGGTTTTGAATTAAGAATTCCTGGCTGAAGAAAGGGTAACTCTTGTTTCTTCGGCGAAATGCCATGTCAACTCAATGGTGTTTTCCCTGCTATTTTATAAATCAGAATTTTTCTGACTACGAAGTTCAGCAGTTAACTTTCTCACTGATTTGCGCATGCGTGACTTCTTAAAGGGCAAGTGCCATAAATACCTTCTTTAAGGCCATGTACACAAAAAGTTCCGTCTGTTATAACATTTACTTTATTAACTTGAGAAATTCCACTTTAGCTTTAGTTAGTTTGTAGGTTTAGATTGTTAATATAAAATAGAAATCAACTACATTATATATTATTATAGGTTAAGCCACTCAACACAATACAGTTATTGAAATTACCTCCACCTTTACCAGCGGCAACATTAAATTAATGTACACATTAATGCATTACTAATTATAATCCTATAACATACCTATACCTATAACCTATATATATAACTATAACATAATAAAAATAATTCTGAAATGGGCCATTCTGTACGAGTACTTTTACTTCTGGTACATCAAAGTATATTTTGATGCTAATACTTTATTACTTTTACTTAAGTAAGATTTTGAATGCATGACTTTAACCTGTTAAAGGTGCCGTAGGTAGGATTGCGAAGATCCGGGACTTAGCCCAAACATTTGACCATCGACAACTTCTCAGTCCCTCCCCGCTTTCCGCTAAAGCCCAAAAGCCCCTCCCCCCACAAGGGAGAATAAATGCCTGTGCATGAGCAGTGATTGACACGCAGTTAGACCCCCCCTTTAACAGAGTATTTCTACTTCCTACATTTACTCAAGTAAAAAATCTGAATACTTCTTCCCCCACTGTTGGTCACAGAGCAGTGGACGTCTTAAATACTCAAAAACATTCAGAAACAATTTAACTTAAAACAACTTACTTTGATCCCATGAACATAAAAACAACGTTAAATAATTACAAACACTTGTATTCAGTCACCCCAATATGTCATGGCTATTTATTGCTTATTTAAAGCCACCAGTGGCTAGGCAGTCACCTGGGTTCAAGAGAAAAACCAGCATCATTTCACTGCTTTGTTAGTGGATTTCATACTGTTTACAGAACAGTAATGAGCAAAAATTCATTTGTGCCCTAGCAATAGCAATCCAGAGCACATAAAAAAAGTCACTACAAGTACCTCATTAGCATCTTTCATTTTGTTACACAATAGACATTTGAAAGCTTTTAAAGTCAGTGCCTGAGACATTATCCCCCCCCCCACCAACATAATGTAAATTCAAAAGACATGTTAGCAATTACATGGTCAACATGTAAATAAAGATAAAACATTAAACAGTTTTTGCCAGGTTGGCACACTAGCCCTGCTCAAAGCGATGGCAGTTAATATGATTATACAAAAAATACAGTATATTATTCTATGATGGGACAGGGGATGTTTTTATGGGAATAACAAAAGAATCACAGCAATATACGTATGGTATAGAAGATACTTGTGCTTTTAAGAAGCCAACAAAGTTCTGGCTTATGCTGAGAGAGTAAAGATTCAGAGGTCAGACACTCCTGTCCCCTTAAGATCTGTTCTCATTACTGCTGGCAATTTTTAACATAAATAACAGCAGTATCGGTATGTAATATAAAGACCATCAGTTGCCTGAAATCATAAAAAAGCTGCATATTTCTAATGACTTTTATTAATAAAAGTCATGGCTACTTCCTCAATATGTTATAACAATCTGGTAGAAACAGTGTTCACTTTTGTTGCACAGCAAACTCTTGAGGCTTAAGTTAATTGCTACCAAATCAATAGAAAAAAAAAAGTTTAGTCAGATAGGTGTGTCTGAGCTCTTTAATTATCTTCATGTCTGATGAAAACACTGCTAAAGGTTTCACCTCTGTGTGTCCAGCACTTGGGCAAAGCATTGCTTTTAGAAAATAGGTATGAAGTGAGAAGAATACAGGTTAGCTTAGCATTATCCCAAAAATTTTGCATATACTACGCCCCACAGTGTACTAAATACTGTATGTAGACATACAGAGGTGAAATCTCTGGCAGCCTTCTCATCCTACAGCACTGAGCAGATGGAAAAGCAGCCTTCCAAAAAGCTGGTATTTTCCTTTAATGTTGGATAAGTTGCTGTTACTTTTTTCCCTGATTCTGTCTTGAGAAACTTAGAAGTTATCGTCTTCATCTCTTCGGGACATTATAAGCTGCCTCCTGGGACCTGTGAAATGAGGGACACTAGATGGGGAGTCCAGCGCTCCACAGTCCAATTTAGGAGTGGAAGTGCAGCGTGGCCCAACCCGGCCCATTAGCCCACGAATATCTCTGTGAAGGGCTGGATCGCTGGGGATTGAGGTGAGGCGCACCCCTTGTTCCAGACCCCCAATGTCCCGGTCTAAACGGGGGTTACTGGCACTGCTGGGAGACTGAGGATCAGCGCTGAAATATAAGGTTGAACTTGACTCTGTAGGGCAGAAGTACGGCTCGGGGCTGTCTCCAAACACAGACTTGCCCTCTGGTGAGCTCCGTTTGAAATCTGATGTGGGTGACTCCATCGGGCTCTCCATCTCCAGACTGTCATCCTCTTCTTCCGGTTGTCCGGTTGATGTGGGCTCGCTCACGCTCTGAAACTCATCTTTGCAGTCCGAGAGAGGTGCCAAGCCTTTCCCCTGAGACTCAGAAGTGGAGACCCCCCCACAGCTGCCTCCTGCTGTGATAGTCATGCCCTCGTTACTCTTAAACTCTTGGTTATACTCCTCCATGTCCAGTATGGCTGCTGCTCCGTCGGCCCCATACGCTCTGTTGATCTTCCCCAGATCTCCTGTCTTCAGAGCCAGGCGGATTAGGAGCCAGTGGTGGTGGTAGCAAGGGCAGGAGCTGTTACCCCGGCCCCCACAGGCTCCTGGGTGCTCCAGCAGAGAACCAGCCACACCTGAGAGGGAGAAGCTGCCGTGGTTTTGAATGGAGGCAGCTGGAAGGCTTTTATCCCCGAGAGAGTAGGATGACTCCCCTCGATCTATACATGTGCTGCCCACGTGGTTGTGGTTCGTACCCTGGCTGATCTCTGTTGACTTGGGATGGAGGAACCGGTAGTATAGGACAAGAGAGGTAGCGCCTGGGAAGCAGAGAACAGGAAACAGTTGACTTTAGAACACTCAGCATAATTTAGTATACTTGTACCTGGTATTTTACAGCTCACTGTCACTTGATTGCTTAATGCAGTTTTCAATGCATTAAAGATCACTGTTTATTTACTATCATGTTCAACTATACCTAAAATGACAAAAAAAATCTGAATATCCTGCATATAAATATTTTGCACATAATGTCTTTGTTAGGATGGTAAATAAATTGCACCATATCATCAATTGTGTTTCTAATATCTTTGTTATTTAACAAGTAGTAGTGCTCAAAGGGCTATTACTATTTGTAATGCCATAGCTGTGGTTACTTAGAATTAGTTTTAATTGATTTGAATCACCATTGGGGTTTAATTACTAAGATACCACCGAAACTATTGGACGTTTTGTCACTAGTCTAATTATAAGCATTGAACATTAAAACATCAGAGACAAATCTGTTCCACAACAAAGGGAGCGCAGATAGAGAGAGTGACTCACCGACGAAAAAGCTACACAGCACAGTGGTGGGAAGGGTCATGCTGTCCCATGATGCCTCGCTAAGGAAGTCGGAGGCGGCCAGCAGCAGAGTGGCGTTTTCTACGAGCATGAACTGAAGGAGTAGAGGTCACACCATCAGTCATCTGTTGAAAGCTTTATGTCATTGTAAGCTAGGCAAGCAGAGGTGAGGATGACAATGCAAACTGTCTGCCTGTGTGTGTATATCTATGCGTGTGTAGGTGCCCTGTGTGTAAGTCAACGAGGCAGTGCTGAAAACAGGCAGAATAAAACATTACAAACAGGCACCAGAATCAATCACAGTGAAAAGTCGCATCTTACTGCATAAAAACTGGCCATGCGGAAGCGTGAGGGTCCGTCTTTGACGTTGAGGAAGAAGAAGATGTGGACTAGCCCCATAATGCCATTAAAGGCACGCCAACACCAGGGGCCGGTGCAGATGTCCGGTTGCTGTGATACCAGCCAGAAGGAGGCCGTGAGCCAGTGGAATCCTAGAGGTCAACGTAAAAGTAGAGGAGGACATACAGTACAAGCACAATAGGGAATCCATATGCAGTGTATCAAGCTGATGCAAAGAGGCAAGTGAAAACTGGATTAAGAGGACATGCTGCATCACTCTGAGGATAATTACATCACTCATTAACTTTAGTATAAATGAATAAGAATCTCTACCTAAATTAGTCATTGAGCTCTACTTGCATTTGTGTAATATGTTACTATAAAGCAATACTATATTATCATTTCATTAAACCCTTTCTCTTCCTTTCAAAAAGGTGCCAGACGTTAAGTGTCAGCTACACAAAATCACCCATGGAGCTTGCTGCTCACCTGCTACTCCACAGACCCACCAGTTAAAGACCCTGGCAAAGAACATGAGGCAAGTCACCCTTGCACCCAGCATGCCTGCCCTCCACACCAGCTGGCACAGCAGGGCTGCCGGAGGCATGGCCAGGTGGCCCGGTCGTATCAGACAGCAGGCTCTGCTGTACAGCACCAGGGCCCAGGAAATAGACAGCACACACAGACCACAGCAATAGGCCACTGAGGGTAAAAACACAAAGTGAAAGTATGAAAAAAACAACTGGTATCTCTTATACTGACACTGTCTACAACAACTGACATGCCACAAACAAGATGCAGAGCCAATAATTCATGCTAACATCAGTTTACCTGGGGACATGATGCCCACATCAGTGGACACCACGACATATGCCTGCAGCAGGCTCTGAGGCAGCGTGAGGACGAGGGCCTCCAGCAACCAAAGAGCAGCAACATCTGCCTGCTGCATGACAGCTGCTCCAAGCTCAGCCACTGAGCCCTGCATGTGCAACACAGACCTCATGCAGTCCCAGAACCTGCCAGAAGAGGGAGACAAGATACCAGAGAAGTGACACAGTAACCTCCTGGTGAAGGTTTCAGATACAGAATATTTCTTTCTGTGTACTTGGTTTGTTTCCTACGGGGACACAATGGATTAAATCCTAACAACATATTCTATGTATGCAAATGATGCTATATGTTGTAATATAACATCTGGAGTTGCAGAGATCTTACCTTTTGAAGATGCCCAAGTGCAGTATGTGTATGAAAGTGAGGTAGCATCGCCTGTCATCACCGTCATCATAGTACCATTTCATACTTAGCAGCTGAACTGCTGTCCCCGGCAGAAAGAGTCCAAGAGTGAGGCCCGCCCACTGCGTCTCCTCATTCCAAAGGTAAAACCCTATACAGTAGATCACTAACACACAAACAATACAGACACACAGATGCAAGGTGGTATAAGTATTTTGTATTTCTAAGTGAGATGTGTTTGTTTTAGGTTAAGAATTCATAAGATGAAGTACAGTCCGATTCATCATATAGTCATGCTGTTTTTAAAGGAAACACATTAAACCCAGCCGGATTTATTGAGAAGCTGCATAAGCCAGCAGAGTCCTTGAGAAATGAAAGAGCACATACACCTTGTTCAAGTGAATTATCCTAAAGCTTGATATGAGAGGAAGCTGTTCTGATGAGATGACACTTGCTCCACCAAGAAAAGGCCAGAGTCTGACTCCTGGCTTTAACACAGACTGCAATTATGTGTCTTTAATTAAGACCGAATGCACTGTGGAAAAAAATAACACTAGTAATTTTAACTACTGTCTAATTGTTCCTGTGACAAGCTGACCCCAGTTCAAGCAGTAGCACAGTCTTTTTTTTTATCTTGTGGGAATGGTATACCTGCTGAAGGCAAAGTCACACTTTGTACACAGCCAGTCACCTCATCTCTCCTGTGTCCTGCCCTTGCCCCACTGATCTGCTAAGTCAGGGAATCGTCCCACCTGGGAGTGTACACTATTTTCAATACAGATTCCAGATGTGTATTAATACTAATACCAACAGCATTGGTAATAATTATAATAATAGGCTATTCGGTAATGTGTTTTGGCGAGTGGGTACGAGAGAAATCTAAAAGGTGAGCATTATTCTCCTATATTAAGGACAACCTTTTACTGTGAAGGTTATCATTTTCGGCTGTGACCTATCCAATGCCAATGTCACGTCGCCCTGCATGAAATAAAACTAGCTAACGTTAGGTTTGTCAATTCAATAGTAAAGGCTGTGCTATTGCGTCACCGTTTGAATTGTAACCTGAACTACGGTTGCTGCTGGAAAGCTCCAGCACGAAGCACAATGGCTGAGCAACAGCCTTTTTCATTCATTAAAGCCACGGAAAATTCTCCACACAAATACAACATTCCCCTGCGCTGTTTTCATATTCAGTGTCAGCAAACTAGCAGCCCGCTAGCGCGGTGGTATTCTATGCCCACTTACGAGCGGTCCGTTCGGCCACGATAACCAGCGCCGACACGCCGAGCAGGACCGCCTGGCACCATGCTATCCAGCATCCGCTCCGCCGGACCGCCGACGGCATCCTGCGTGCGACCGCCCCAGCAGCGTTTATCATGATACGGATAGGTGAGAGAGTGGATACAGCGGTGACATTATCCTGGGCATCCTTCCCCCTGGATACATCTGCTGCTGCTCCCTTCTTCTCCCGCTGCCTGCCCCCCCCCCCGCGTCAAAAATATGTGACGTCACTGCGCGGTTTTAAAGGGGCATCAGTTTACCGACCATCCACTGTAACTGTGACTACAGAGCTCACCTTCCCTCCACCTTGGAAACATTACCTCTTCCCCAACCTCCCTCCACTTATTTAAATTATAAATACCCTAATGTTTCATAGAATGCATATCTTACTTATTTCATTATGATAGGCTTATTATTGATCAGAGTTTTAATTTCCTCCAGTATAGGGAGGTCACTAGGTCAGGGCCTGGTCCTCGGTTCGCAGGGTTTCTGTGTTGTTGTTTTTTTTCCCCCAAGAATTATACAGCACTGTTATTAGATAATATTCTACGGTCTTCTTCCATTGCTTTTCTTGCATGGAGGCAGAAGAGCTCCAGAGCAGCTGGAAGGCACGCTGTGATCAGGAGTGTCATCAGCATTGATGATGCATGCTCTGTATGTTGTAATTTGTCTAATAATTGGGTGGCCACCTGACACCCTTTTTAAGTTGTAATGTGAGGATCACACAACATACAAACTGCACAGAAAGTCACAGAGCATGCCAATGTGTTTTTCATGTAGTATCTGTGAAGCATTCCTACATTTTTCTAAGATATATGGTTGGTAAATGTTATTATACAGTTATCTGTAAAAGTATACTCAGAAATAATCTAACATCTGGGTTTATGTCTCGGAATAAACTGTAGAGTCATCGGTTGTTGGTTTATTGTCTGTCATCTGATTAATACTGAAACTAAAATATGGAAGTACATGTACAAAATTAGCAGCCGGATCTTATTGAGAGTAAAAAATAATTTTGTTGGTTTTTTTTTTCCAGGGTGAAGTGTTGACACTTACTGGTGGTTAGTGTCCCAGGACTCATAACAGGATGTTTATCTACGTCACCACATTAGCACACTACACACACACAAAGGCGAGTATATACATTACATGCAAACAAGTGAGGTTTCATCTGTGTTAACACTTCAACACTCCAACACCAATACATAGTCATGCCTGTACAGTAACTGACACTTTAAATAGGTGGCTTAAATACGCACAAACAAATAAACAGAAACACTCACGCAATTAACCACAAGCTTTGTTTATGCAAAATCACATTTAGTTGTTGTTCCATGAAGATGTTCCAGAGATACAAAAACAAAATTGCAGTAAATGTCCCACATTTACATTTAAGATTAATGTTAGCAACAGAATAAATTAACAATGATGTAAATCAATCAAGCCAATGGTCCCAGGCCGTGATGATAAAGTCTTGATTCTTCAGATGCTACAGCCTGTGTAGAGCATAGACTAGGCAATCCGTGATTGAGATAAGGCTTTGCTTCAAATAGGGCAGTAACAGACAGCTGCTGAGTTGACCTGTAAGGATTATATGGCTGGATTAGCAAGGCTGTCTTAGGGTTCTGATATGCAGCCTGACTCCAGCTTGATGCTGGTTGAATGCAGAGGTAGAGGGCTGGCATGATGCAGCTGAACGGCAGAACACTCCTTTGCTGATGTGTAGGTGCTCAGCTCAGTCTCCCCCATTTCATCATCGTGGGGGCCAGAGGAATGAGTCTCCATCTTCTTTATTAAATCAGTAACATTCCCCTTGTCCAACTCTGCCTCTGCAGCCATGGCCTCTAGCTGCTCTGCCGCCTCGCTAATATCAAACCTCTCAATCTCCGCATTGACTCGGTGTAGCTCCTCCGGTGAGTGTCTGTGAGATGCCGCAGGGGAGAGAGGGCAGAAGCCTTGGAGGTGCACCTGGAGGCTGCAGTAGTGGAGATAGGCACAGGGGCAGCAAGGACACCTGTGTGGCCGTTCTCCAGTGTGGAGACGTTTGTGGAGCTTGAGATGGACGAATTGAGTAAAGCGGGCTGGGCAGAGCTTGCACTGGTAGGGCCTTTCACCTGAGTGTAGACGCTGGTGGGTCTTCAAGTTACTAGTGCTACTGAATCGCTTATGGCACACCTGTTTCAAAACAGCCAAGGAGAAAATGTTTTAGAATCTTTTAGATCTGTAACAGTATACCTCTAGTTTTGATAGCGTAAGGGGATGAAATATTTGAGGATGATTTATGGTCGTTAAAGCAATAGTTATACGTGCTTTGTTGTAAATGTAAAAACATCTAGCTGTGGTGTTATGGGGGATTAATGTGCTGAACTATTTCTTGGCCGGGAGACTCCATGAAGTAAGTTCTCCATGCCAAGAAATAAACAAATAACCCATTGTTAAACGGCGAATTGACATTTTTACACTTGAATTCTTGTATGGATTAAACAAACAAGATATAACATGTTAATTTGTGAGCTTTAAAGGTGAAGGTAGGCAGATTTTGTAACCTTTGACTGCTGGCTACAAACACATATTTACCGTACAGTCGTCAGAATGGTATAAATCTTTCCCAAAATGTCAAACTATTTCTTTAATTTAAGATATAGTCATACCTTGCATTCATGAGGCTTCTCTCCGGTATGAACCAGGTAGTGTTTCTGCAGATGGGCCAGCTGAGTGAAGTTCTTATTGCAGGTCTGACACCTGAAGGGACGCTCTCCGCTGTGCACTCGCAGATGGACCTGAGGACAACATGTCAGAAATGAGTATTTACCGTATATTTATTAATTCCGTCAAACTCAAGAAACCGTGGTGGCTGGTAAATTCTAACATTCTCTAGCCACTTTTAATGTTGTGCAGGTCAGTTTACAGCCATTGTGTTTAGGCATTGTTTCCCCACCCTTCTTTACAAATATGATGAAGAGGAACTAACCTTGAGGTTGGACAGCTGCCCAAAGACCTTTCCACAGACATTGCACTCATACCGAATCTTTCCATTCTGCCTGGTGAGGGGGTAAGACAGGGTCTTGTAGCCAATAACCTGCCCACCTCGTGTGATCTTCCTGAGGTCCATTGCATCCTCAGTATTTCTCTGAGTGGCAGAGGTGGGTTTGGAAGGGTCTGAAAAGGCAGCCATGCCCACTGGTGGTGAGCGTCCTCCAGGCGCAAGAGAGGGCAGTGCTCTGCGGAGTGAGTCGACAATGGATGAAGCACTGGACGTGGTGGGTATAGTGAAGTCGGCTTGGACATTGCTGGGAGGAGAGTGCGTGAAATCTCTGAGGGTATCTGAGGGGATTCTGAGGTAGTTTGTTCTGTCTCTGTGCTCATTGGTTGGTGAAAGAATTAGGTCTTGTTTGGTGTCGGATGGTGCAAGTGTCAAGTCTTTGTGTCTGTTGGCCAGAGGTTGGAAGAAGTGTGCATAAGGCAGTAAATTAGATGAGAGTGTTAAGTGAGGTTTCAGTTGATCTCTGTACAATGGGTATGAATGAGGTAGAATGCTGTTAAGACCGAGCGAGTAGTTAGGCAGTAGATAGGGAGAATGCCTCAGTGCAGGATGAACTCGATCAGGCACAGAAGGCTCTTGGTAAGGTTTGGCTATAACAGGGCCTTGACTGTGCTGAAAGGTGAAATGCAAACTGGAAGGGACAGGACCACTTAGAGCTGGTCTTTTGGCAGCTGGATGGCTACCGGATGGCAGATGTGGTAGAGTTGCATGTCTGTGGCCATGGATGGATTCTGAGTTGGGCTGGATTGGGTAGACAACACGGGGGCACAGGGGAAAAACTGCTGGGAGGTTGGCATGAGACAAGGGACTATCCAGACGTGTGGGGGAGGTAGTCAGGGCTTTTGACGGCTCGTCTCGGAGGATTTCAGAGACACTGTGTCCTCGTTTTTCTGTTGTCTTTTTCTGAGCTTGACTCTGATCTGTGGGACAAATAAATTGGGACATAACATCAGAAACAGGTGAAATCATTTTAGCCTTTCAGTAACAATATCATCATTATTCAGTTGAGTCACACATAAACCCATGACATTAAAGTGATCATGCACATGAGTTCCTTGTTGAAATCACTGTGTATCTTTACTTTCAAAGGTATGTGCTCAAGACCAAAGCTTTATGCTTTGTGTGTGTGTGTGTGTGTGTGTGTGTGTGTGTGTGTGTGTGTGTGTGTGTGTGTGTGTGTGTGTGTGTGTGTGTGTGTGTGTGTGTGTGTGTGTGTTTTATATAAGGTGTGTTTGCGTGTCTCCCAGACTTGCCGTGACACTCTATGAAAGTGGACACCACATGTGAAACAATAGACGTCTGATCAGGATACAGATAGCATGGAGTTAGTGGTTACTGTATGTTATTTGCATTAGAATGCTGGGCAGTATTTTCCACCACAAGCAGGACAGCACAGGATAAGGAACTATTTTTTCTAAGTTACTGATGAACCACAGACTTTACCCAACATGAATATTTTTTAAAGATGCTTGATGGAGTGGAAAATATATACCCATCAACAACTGACCTATGAATATTATTTATTTCCCACTAAAGTCTACACACAGGTCAACTTTATGAAATCCAAAGCTGTAATTCATCTGAGCAAATCCTCCCACTTTCTATCCAGGAAGTCACGAGGAGAGATTCTGCTCCTGCATAGACAAAGGACGCAAGCTGACAACAGAGGAATACGAAATACAGAAGTATGCATGCACATTTCACCTACTCGTGGACACAATTAACATCAACAAACACAGAGCAACCCTTATCTACTGTGTGTTCCCCCATGTTACCCTTCCCCCTCTCCTAAGAGGCCAGCTCTCAGCAAACAAACAGCCAACACTCAGTGAGATATCAATCTGTCAACGGGTCGTCTTGTCAGGAAGTTCAAGTAGTCACTGGAGCGGTTCTTACCTCTCTTCCTCTGTAAGAGCCAAATAAATAAGAGGAGTCGTGCCAGAATGCTGTTAGCACCTCAGGCAGCCTCTGTGTGTGTGTGTGTGTGTGTGTTTGTGTGAGCGTGAGTGTAAATGAGTATTTTGGTGTGTGCATGCGGTCTCTCTGTTGGCATGTGCCCTCTTTGTGTTTGTGAATGAAAAGCCGAATGCTTTGTGTGTCAAAGAGCTGCCAGCTGTGTTTCTGTGTGGAGTTAAAAAAGGGAAACTGCAACATTGCCTATAGTCCTGAAATTGGTCTCATCTTACACAGGTACTATACCTGGCAGACAGACCCTCTCTGCTTTCAGGACTCTACTCTCCTCCTTTGTGTCCTGCTTTAACAAAAGAACCGTGGGTGTGACATAGTAACTTCTTAAACACGCACACAAAGAGTGTGTCAGTCGCCGGGCACTTTGATTGGGAGCTTTTTACTCCACAATAATAGATGTGTCTCAAAGCGTGGGCACAGGAATGGTTCTTGTTAACTTAAGGTGTCCAGAAAACACTAAGTTAAGATATAAAAAATGGATATTCACACACTTACCAACACTGTCCATAGCGAGTTGGCCCAGTGGAGGGTAGTTACAGCGCTGGGCGAATTCAGGGCAGTACCACACCAGGAGCTCCTGGCCCGGCTGAAGTGGTTTGATGGTGTAGAAGTAGATGTCCAAACCACTCTGGCAGGCAACCAGGTTCTGCTCCTCCACAGTACAGGCCGGGTTGACATAACGCATCCAATTGCTCCGCTCCTCGATCAAACCATCCAGGATGTGGTGTAAACGCCCCTCCGAGAAGACCTGCATTGTGAGATATGACAAGAAGTCAGTAGATGATGACATGCCCTGAATCAGAAACTATGATGTCACAGGTTTCCAAAAGCCTTTATGGTAAATAATGTGTGTTCTTTCAGGTGAGCTGCCTGTGTTTGCGGCAGACAAGTCATAGAGTGATGAAAGCAACCGTGAATAAGAATTTCACCATATGACTGGATTGTAGTATAGAGTATACTATCTCGCCCACTACGACTCTCACCTATCGTCTTTGTGATGACATAGCCTTTCAGCCTATAAAAAAAATATTTTTGCTATCTGCTCTTTGAGGCTGTGCTGTCACTTGAGTTATGGCTGGAATGTTAACACATTGTCTGTGTTATGGCTGTGGCAATGTTTGGTTGGGGTTGCATAATTTCAAGGTTGCTGACTCTAAACTGTAGAATTACACAGGCGCTCGTGTGTAATGGAAGATGCTGCTGATTTGTAACATAACAGTTCTCAGGCTCAAAGCCACTTCCTTGCTTAGTCAGTGTGAGAGTTTATGAGTCTTGAGAAGCGCGGACATGTGTATGGTGTATTTACTGGCAGCGATACCGCTGCCGAGAGAAGCGGAGAGAGAGGACAACCGCTGCGTCACTGAAACCAAACAGCTGGGTGTGTGACCTCAGGCAGCCATGCAGAGAACTGGCAAACACACATTTACAGTGCATGCACATTTAAACCCATATGATCCAGTTGCATTTAAAGGTACCCAAGCATTGGCAGACTGAGTCGTTATTTTCATAGGATGTCAGATCTTTGACCACAACTGCTAACTCGTGCCATGCCACAGCCACAGCAGCGTCTCCAGATACAGGATGTGCACAGTTTTGACACGCACAAAGTTTCACAAATTTCACATACAAGCGCTCAAATCCAGAAAGTGACATGCAGCTCACTTACCCTCCAGAAGTACTTCCTGTCAGCGTCTTTCAACAGTGTTTCATTGGTGTAGCTTTCCCCCACCAGAGGGCCAAAACGTGTTCCCTTAGGAATCAGTTCCTTACTGGTCACCCCAAGCACCTGTTTAACAAGGAGGACATGAAATCGTCAAACAACAGAGTGGCACACAAATTGGAGGCCTGAGCAAGCAGCCCGGATGCACTCAGAGCTGAAAAACATTCCCATTGTTGGGAATACAGTCCTTCTTATCTGACTCTGTACCCTGTGCTGGTTTCTTGGTGATTAACAAAAGGGATCGGGTAAATTCACTGGAAAATTGCTATCTCTAGAAAAAGGAATTAAGCGACCAAGCAATGCGTTGTTATTGTTACATAATTTTTATATATTGTCTGTCATGACAAATATTTCCCAGAGAAAATGAGAATTTTGTTCAGCTGTGACAGAATATGTCCGTTCCTTCACATGCTGAATATTTCATGAGCCAATCGCCCACGTTATCTTTAGTTTCTCCACCATTTTAAAATGTAACCACCCCTCTTGTTCTGCTACCCGCAGGTGTGAAACTCACCCCTCTGTCTCGAGCCTCCAGGGTGTGAGAGAGGGGATAAGGTGTCATGGGCACACCCGGACCAGTCAACTGCACTTTGAGCTCAAGTCCCCCCAGGCAATTGTAATGTAGTCTCTCTTTTATCTTGGAGCAATACTGGCTTGGTGTATGTAGCTGGATCAACCACTACATGCTTAGCCATAGAGTTTATCTCCAGTCTGTCCAGCTAGTTAAACCCTCACTTCATCACACTGCTCTATTTGAGGTGCCCTTGTGTCACAGATTACTGTAATGTATCCTGCTCTTTGGTGTCAACCAGACTCCAGACAGACCTTATTAGAAGGTCACAGTGGTAGTACAGGTATTTGACTGCAGACGCCGAGGCTACTTCCTCTGATCTCACCTGACAACCATCTTTCATCTACAGAGGCTCAACCCTAATCTTGCGTAAGGAAAGCTAATGTTTCCTTTTCATTGATAGTGCACTGGACTAATCTTCTATCGTGCATTTATCTCACCATCTGCAATTTCCTAGTCCATCCAGTTAAACATAACCTATCCTCCACTTCAACTCACTTTAACTGACGCGTTTAATCCGGATGATGTTTATGGTATAATCCATAAAGTGGGTGCCGGTACTGGGGCTCTGCTTTAAGGTTTAATTGTGTGCTGGGACAAAGGGTTGGGAATCTGAGGCAGTACTAGCTACTAATCATAGAGATCTCAGGCTGTATGCTGAGGGGCTTGCCTTTCTCCGCCTCTGCCCCAACACATACATAGCAGAGAGGAAAGGCTGAAATTAGACAACAACATGTCAAGTACTTCCCTCCTCAGGATGGATGAGTGGATGGAAGGATGTTAGAGTGACGCAATCTGCTTACATACCATTTAGATGTATTGGGATTGTTTTTCTGCATCGTTTTCCTGCTTTGGTTTTTGTAAGAACTCCTTAAAACTCGACAATTTGAATGACACACACAAATAAGGGAGATCTGCTTTAGTGCATACCTCTGCCGAGTCGTGGCAGCGTTTCAGCGCCAGGTTTCTGGGTAAGGATCTCTCAGCTCGTGTCTTGCTGTTGTTTTCGGACTCTTCCTCCAGATGTTGGTCCTTGACGATATAAGTGCACTTCTCCTCAAAGTTTGCCTCGCTCAGTGATGTCATGTCTGCATCCTGTGTCTCTGGCATCGCTGCTGCGATGACCCCTGTGCTTTGCGGTGAGCTTTCTGGGGTTAACATGGCTGTGGTGCACGGAGAGGAGGAGGCCTACAGAAAACATAGAGACATAAAGTAATGTCTGTCATTCCATACCTAAAAAGAAACCCCAGATGATTCTGCTGATGGGAGTATTGACCAAAGACACGTTTTTTTCCTTTTACCTTTTCCTTTTATGTCACAATATAAGGGATAAAAACACAGACAATACAAGCAGCAGCTAAGGTACCAAGGGAAGTCAAGTTTTGAATGGAGCTAAAATTAGATTCCAGAGCGCGAGATGTGACACAGAGAAGGCAGGGGGCAAGTCAGGGATGTTAAGGAGGAGAAGTGGCGGAGAATCTAACTTTCCCATCAACAGCAACTACCGGACAAACAAACTTCAAAGTGGAACTTTGGTGCTTGCTGCCCCATTGCCCCCACTGTCCCATACATCCTGTGACTCTCCAAATCATAACCCCTGGGCTATTAGGAAGGTTCCTGTGCATGTCAGCCCCCGGAGCAGCACCACTTTCACAAGGAAATCAGCGCTCCCAGTGAATCACACAGACTTCCTCTGAACTGACTGACTTGGCTCTCAGCCAGGTCTAAAGTCTCTTTCTTTTTGTCTGTTCCTTACTGTCTATCACTCTCTTCTCAGGAAGATTGTTGTCGGGCACCTCAGCTCTGACAAAGGCAGAGTGCCCCGGCTGATGGGATGAAACGGTCAAATAGTGAAAGAGAAGAAGATAGAAGACTTGTGATTACAAGACAATGCTCAGATGTGCCCTATCAGAACTTACTTTTTCAGGCTCATCAGTTTGCCTCTGAGATAGCGATAGATAAGGTCTGTGGTTGGTAATATTTGGGAAACTCTCATGTGACCTCCTAATGACCAAACTCAACTCAAAACAGAAATGAAGACTGGAGGGAAGCTTTTATGGCATGTAATCCTGTACAATCACGTATAAACAAATCTTTAGTTAACCTGCCTAAATGGAAAGACTGTATTTCCCCTTTTGATGTTTAAAAAAAAAAAAAAAGTTGTGTTAATTATTTAAAAATCCTTTGAAGTTCACACAGTAAACTAAAATATATATATGCAATAGTGGCACGTTTGCGGCAATAACAAAATATCTCAGCTTACTCTCGGGGAGAGAAACAAAAGGAGTGCAGATAAAAGTGCAGAGAGATGAGATTTATGGACGACGTTTCCCCCTATTTTTCTCTGAAGTGTGGTCACCACAGCTGACTCGGAATGACTATCACAAGGGTGACAGCTCACTCCGAAACCATCGAACCCCAGTGACACGGCAGAAAATATATTCTGAAAATCAAGACATGAGTCAAAGGCACACAGCTGTGTGGCTCGCAGGACAACATTTAACAGGTTAACTCTAGAAAGCAGTCCTTACCTTACTTTGCCATTATGTTCCGCGCGACAGTGTTGTAATGCAAAAATAAAATTTGAATGAATAAGTTACTAAGTTTAAAAAAAAAAACGTAACTCCAGTTCATACTGGTAAATAATATGAATACCTAGCACAAGATCTGTAGTACATTAGTATAATTAAAATTATTTGAAAAAGATGCACACTTACTGTGAAGCCTTGGGAGGAGCCACACATATGGTAGGCTATCAGTGCTCTCCTTGAAAGCTTGAGAGTCTATAAGCAACTAGTGGCTGTCCTCTGTCTCTTGTCCTCTCTTTCTCTCTCTTTCTCTCTCCTAGTCTCTCACCCAACCTCAGTATCCTGTGAACCTGTGTGTGACTGACCGCACAACTGAACACTCGAGT
Source organism: Perca fluviatilis (assembly GCF_010015445.1). NCBI lineage: Eukaryota > Metazoa > Chordata > Actinopteri > Perciformes > Percidae > Perca > Perca fluviatilis. The sequence goes on from NC_053129.1 coordinate 22,244,097, forward strand.
GTGTGAATCTTCCTCTTGCTTCTTACATGGGAGGAGGGAAGGTGTGTGTTTTGAGAAATACACTCCCTTTTCCTCTTGTTGTGCTCCCTCCCCTCCTCCCCTTTGCACCATGACTCCTCCTTGGAGAGTGTGTGTGTGTGTGTGCGCGTGTGTGTGCGTGTGTCACTCTCTTGCCCCGGGGCATGAGGCTTTCTTTGAGGGTGTGTGTGTGTGTGTGTGGGGGGGCACTGCCTGTCACACAGCTATGTCCGGATTAGTCATATACATCTTCATTTTCTGACAGTCACCCACTCTATCTTTGGGTGAAAAGAAGACATACCTATGTTGTGTTCGGAAGTCAAGGCCACAGCACAGAGGAGATGAGGTCATTTTGGCGCTTGTGTAGTGTAAAGCAAGGTTTGGAAAGTTTTTTTTTTTTTTTTAAAACCTCAATTCAATTCAGTTTAAGCTGATATGTCAAATGAGGTCTTGTTTGCATACATGATTAAATGCAGCACACCATATTGTCACAACATAAACTACATATAGACATGGAGACAGTTCCTGAAATAACAACTCTTGATCTTGACACTTAATCTTCCATCATAGTGCAAAAATGCAATGCAATCCATTATTTATTGTGTGCTCTGCAGCTCAATTAGATGGTCAGTTTAAAATGACTAAAATGCAGTTTGTAAAGTGACACTTCTTCAATATGAAGATATTCAATATCCAACTCTTCCTCACTGCAACAGCTGCAGACTGAAATATTTCAGCCTGTTTGACTAACTGATACAGATACTTGCTAATGTTGAGCTCCAGAGAGTCTTACCAGAGAGGTAAAACAGAATTATTCTTTATTTAATTTTTTTGTCAGAGTAATGCTTGATAACTCTACTATTTTGGAACGTGTAATCTACCACAAAAAGGAGGTAATCAAGTCTCTTTTTAAATCATAAAAATAGAGTCTCGATGACGACGACTTTTGGTTGCAATTAGGGCTTCAACTAATGATTGCTTTTGTTATCGATTCATCTGCGGATTCTTTTTTCAATTAATTGTTTGGTCAATTAAACATCACAATATCCTAGAGCACAAGGTGATGTCATCAAATCAGCCCGATACCTAAATATTTTACTACAATGTAAGACCAAAGAACAGCAGCAAATTCTCACATTTGACAACCTGGAACTATCAAATTCCTTTTTTGCTTCATTTGGCATCATTCTTTTATTTCAAAAAATGCTTATTGTGTTTGTGCTCATATACTGTATCCTGAAAATGTGTATCCCATTTAAAAAAAACTATTTTACATCATAAATGCTCAGCTACTGAGGAGTGCAAAAGGCTACAACATCAAACTGTGCCATCACTTAAAATACAGATAAATGAAAGGAATACTGTGTTGCAGGAATGTGTTTTTAATCTTGCGTTTTCTTATTTCCGGAGACTTGTGTCCAGCTGTCCTTCTGTACTGCTCAGTGGGGGTCAAAATGTGTAGCTACTTGTCTCATGCTGTAAGTTTATCTGTTACCCAGCATTCACCCTGGTCTGCTTCCCCCCCTTGCTCCTTTCACCAAAAGCAACATTTAACTTGGCAGGCCGCCAGCCAGCTTAAGAATTGTCTGAATTTTCAGACTTGTCATTCACGCACTTGACACGCGACAAACTGCAAACCACAACCATGTTTGCGTGTCTGTGAGCTCACTTCCATTCATAGCCATGAATTTGCCATGCATACTGTTCTCATTCACTTTCTCCACTTCAGGGAATTTCAAATTGCATTGCCATTGTGTCAAGTGGATTCTGTTCCTCATACACTCTCCTTGGTTTTTGTGCTGTTTTGTCCTTCTTTTCATGCTTCCTGTCCCACTCATCACACCTGACCAAGCTGCTAATTACGGCTGCTGACATGAGCCACCATGTAATTTAAAATCCAGTTCTCTCTTTCGCTCTTTCTCTTTGCCTTCAGTCATCTCATTCATCACCTTCTATTCAGCTTTCCTCTCCTCCACCTCCTACTCTTCCTCTGTAATGCCTCTCTATCTGAACCTTCTCTTTACTACATCTATTACTCATATACGTACTGTGTAAGTAATTCATGTAACGACAGCATGAACTTTTCTCATCGTGGAGAGGCCTCTGAGCCGAGATTGCACAGAGGACTTTGGTTATGTATGAGTGGGCCTTTGAGCATGGGCATATACAGTGCCTTGCGAAAGTATTCGGCCCCCTTGAACGTTTCGACCTTTTGCCACATTTCAGGCCTCAAACATAAAGATATAAAACTGTAATTTTTTGTGAAGAATCAACAACAAGTGGGTCCCAATTATGAAGTGGAACGAAATTCATTGACTATTTCAAACTTCTTTAACAAATAAAAACGAAAAGTGCAGCAAAATTATTCAGCCCTTACTTTCAGTGCAGCAAACTCTCCAGAAGTTCAGTGAGGATTCTGAGATCAATGTTACCTAAATGACTAATGATGTAAGAATCCAGCTGTGTGTAATCAAGTTCGTATAAATGCACCTGCTCTGTGATAGTCTCAGAGGCCTAGCGCAGAGAGCATCATGAGAACAGAACACACCAGGCAGGTCCGAGATACTGTTGGGGAAGTTAAAGCCGGTTGGATACAAAAGATTTCCCAAGCTTATCCCAGGAGCACTGTGCAAGGTTAGTCAGACCACTACAGACCCGCCGTCCTCTAAACTTTCAGCTCATACAATGAGAAGACTGATCAGAGATGCAGCCAAGAGGCCCATGATCACCTGGATGAACTGCAGAGATCTATAGCTGAGGTGGAGACTCTGTCCATAGGACAACAATCAGTCGGATACTGCACAAATCTGGCCTTTTGGAAGAGTAAGGAGCCATTTTTAAGTTCCATAAAGTGTCGTTTAAAGTTTGCCAAAAGCACCTGGGAGACACACCAAACTGTGGAAGGTGCTCTGGTTAGATGAAACCAAAATCGTTTGCCACAAAACGTTATGTTTGGCGAAGCAACACAGCTTCACCTGACACACCACTTAGGTGGGATCATGGTTGTTTTTTCAGCAGGAAGGAGATGGTAAATTGTGGGAGAGGTGGAGCAATAAGAATTTGGAGACGGGTTAGACTGTGGGAGGTTTGTCTTCCAAATACAAGTGTCGTGGGGCGCACGCCCCAACCCACTGCAGGTTTGCAAGGAGGTGGGAAAATGTCGTCTCGGTGCAAACTGTAGAACTACCCCCGACTTAGCGTCGCAGCAAAGGTGCACAATTTAGGGCTGTTCCCTAAGGTTGTTCAATTTCAGTTCTGTATAAAAATGCTTGATTAGTTGGTAGTTGGCTTGGACCTGTTATTTCACATGACAGGATGGCGACATGAACATGACCGTGTAAAAGGAAATGTAATTTACTATTTACAAGAAGAACAAGTTCCCTGACTGACAATGGCAGAGACATTGTTTGAAACGTTACGTTTTTCAGGTAGCAATGTAAAAAGGCAACACCTAGACTTTTGCTAGAAAAGTGAAAATTACTTTATTACATTAACTGCTACAGATATTAGCTTTGCTAGCAACAGGCACACCGAAGTGTCTGTGGGAGTGTGTCTGTGTTCAGCTCAGCCTCTAACTGAACTCCGAACTTACCAGAAACTCTGTTTCTTTCTGTTATTTTACTCCTGTCTATCTTCTTTTCCCTCTCATCTGTGTCCTTTTATGAAACATTTATAATAATATACGCCGGAATATGTGAGAATTTTCCACTGACGTTGAAACATTTTTAACTTGCACGGACATGTGTTTGTGTCACTTCGTACCACCCCAGGCAAATTTGCATATGATTGCCTCTTTACATTTGCTTTGTATGCAATCGTGCCACCTATAAAACTTTGCTTCACATTCTGTCTTAACACACAGTTATAGTAGCACGAGAAGAGTCAGACTCAGTTACGCCAGTTACAAAACAGCCTTGACATTAGCCACCATAAGCCAGTGGTCATACAAGTAGGGCTGGGTATCGTTCAAGTTTCCGATACCGGAACCGATATCAATACTGTGACTTTGATACCGGTTCCTGAACAATACTTTTTTTCTTTACCAATATTATAACATCAATTTTAACAAAAATTACAACATTACGGCACAAAATATTTTTATTTATTTTTCCACTCCTACTACGTGAGCCCTGTCTCTGTGCGTAATGTAGAGTTTTTCCTGCCTGCCTCTCAGCGTGTAACGTTAGACAGCCAATCAGCAGCATTATTAGATCTTGGTAGAAGCACGCTGCATGCTTATTGGCTCACTGACGCTGATGAGATTTACTCCTTTGAATGACTTGGTATTTTTTCGATACTCGAGACTAAGGAGGCAAATCCGTCTGTGCCTAAAAAGCATCGAATTCGGTACCCAGCCCAACAAGACTGAATAAGGCTGTAGAAGCAAAAAACCTGGGTGTATTGAATTGAGCAAGAGTGCATTTTATTTCTTATGAATTCAACTTTTCATTTGTAAGACAACATTCGTGTGCTATTTCTTATTTTATAAATTATATGGTCTCAAGAAGTCTCCTCCTAGTGGTATCCAGCCTTACAAAAGTTTTGTTTGACTTGTCCAGATTTCAAGTTACCTGGTTCTGAGATTACTGCCCTCTCCCCAATACTTTGAAGCTGAATGGACTTTCTTATGCGGTGCTCACAACATTTAACCATATTTTTTATAGAAAAAGATGTGGTTGCTGTTTTTTAAGTGGAATTTTCCAACACTATAAGCACCATAAACAAAATTCCACATACCTCCATTGTACTGAGGTGAAGGGATATCTTAAAGATCGGGCAAATAAAACCAAAGCGATCTGTATGGTTAGACGTCCCTACAGGACAGTAAGAATGTGTTTTTTGTATGTTGGGTAAACATTTGCTTGAATAATAACTTATAAGTAAAAGGAAAATTTGCATTTTACATAAGATACAGTTAGTCACTAGTCAAATGTCAATAAACTAGAATAGGGAGAGCTGCTTGTACACAGGCTAAGGGTGCCTTTGGGGCCTCTGTAAATGGCTTAGGTATCTTAAGCCCTGTAATTTCCATGCCTGAGTCTGTACCTGCCTAGGGTCATTTCTCGCAGCAGGACTAAAGGTGACCACTCCTTCCCCATCACCTCCCCCGAGGATGAGGACAATGATTTTTGGCAGAGATGGAGGCTGAGTCCATTTTATTACCCATTACAGCTGAAATGTTTGACGCAACATCCACCTCTGCCTTTCTTAAAGTTTTATGGCTGACTCAAGGAGAAATATTTCACATTCTATCACAGCCCTCTACTCTGACCCTTTTCACCCTCACTTTTCCCCTGCCATGCTGTGCTGTTATCAGCCTGTCAGCCCCATCAGCCTCCCTGTCCATTTCATGTTACTTTAAGTGATTTCCTTTACCGTGCATTACCCTGCACTCTCTTCAGCTTGTGGTGGAAAAATCACTCATACACACAGTATTGACATGACAGGAGCAATATGAACTTAATGAATGCATTTAGCACATAAAACAGTGATGTAACTTGTCTCTCTCCATCTTTTTATTCCTCCTGTTTTCCACTTTAGGTGTGAATGTGAATAAATGTCAGCACTGCACCACAGCCACCACCCACCTAGTCTACCAACCATCTTCCCTCAACTGGTAGATGATCTCCTGTTGACAGGCAGAGGGTTATTATCATGGTTTCAGGGTTAAGAGGAATGCTACTGCGCTTCATAACAGATGTCTTTTAAAATCCGGACAAAAACCACCCACGGAGATGAGGAGAAAACACTATCACTGTACTCAGCTGACCGACAGCATATACGTCTGTGAATGATAGGTAATTTCCAACGCTGACGACAAAGCAAGGACGCATGCGTGCATGCTTGCACACGTGGACTTACAAAGACAACACCTGCACATGGCAGTATTTCCAGGGGGCCAAGAAAGGATTATATTTCCAAGAAAAGATTTGCATATAAATGTCCAACCAGTTTATTCAACGCCCAGCTTCAATTTGAGACCTACACTACCTCTTCAGGTTTTAAATTAGATTAATCAAAATCAAGCATTAGCCCCTTTGATTGTTATTGGTATGAGGTGACTTGTGTGCACAGAATCTTAAAGCAGCAGGGAAGAAATTGACTTAACATACAACTCACGGGGTGTCTGGGTATCATATTGAGGAGTCTGCAGTGTAATCGAAACGTGTGGAACATTTGTCATGTTTAATTTCTGTCTCTCCCATGTGAGACAGAAATTACAAACTTCGCTCTGGATCGACTGTACCAGCAGCTGCTTATTAAGCCTGCTCTCGTAATCAGTTATAAGGGCCATAATTAGGGAACCCCCTTAATGCTTTGGTAGAATGATTTGCATGTCCCAATAACTACATTCATTCTCGTTATTTTTACATAAGACGTTCTGTTTCATATGAATGTGACAGCCGTACAGTCCACCTCTGAGAAAAGTGTGTTTTTAACATCCTGTGTATTTTTTTATTCAAGTCAAAGACACATTTACATTGCCTTGTGATGACATTCTTCTGGTTCCGATCCTGAATGATAAGCGTTACCTATGAAACAGTAGTTCCACAAAATGCTTTTTTCCAGCACTTTCAACCACATCTCAAGGTCTTCCTCAGTGGAAGGAGTTTTCTCCCTTGTGAGAGAGATAGAAAATTTGGCATAACATGACCTAAGTATGGGACTTCAGTCAGAACAAAGATTGGCATTGCCCTCTGTGATCTCTCTTCGGCCGTCCACTGACCCCTGGATGCTGATTTTTATTTTGGCCTGGTGTTCACAAACAGCTGATGTTATCTCTTGTCCAGGGTCCTAGTTGTTTGACCGTTAGGCTCTTGGTTTCCTTGTCATCCATCATAATAATCATAGATTATCTGTAGATTATGATAGATTTAAAACAAGTTTGGCAACACCTTGATTTTACTGTGTTAAACCTGTTTCATTTCTCCCCTAATTTTGAGAAAAAGTAATGGTATCTTCACGCAGCTATTCTACTTGAAGTTTATTAATTAATAATGTATGAGCATATCATAAAAACACATTCATTTTTAAAACAAAGCACACAAATTGGATTGGTTGCTAAATGGAACCACCTGAGAAGTCAACCCACTGTGGTTAACCCTTAATTTCATCATACCGTAAAAAAAAACCAAACATCCTTTCTGGGTATTTGGTCTTGAGTGAAGTGTTTCCTTTTTTCGCACACTTGCTTTTAGTTCAACCAGCCCTGTTTATCAGCCATTCTCAATAGATTACTACAATTGATTTGATAATTCTGGTATTCCTTATAACTGACCTTTAGTAACAAATACTACAGAGGCTCTTGAAGCACTTTTAACCTTTCCACCTAAATAAATCATATAATTATATCTCTTAAAACACATGCAGATGCACATGCTTTTTTATCAGCTCAACTTTTGTCAAATTGCAGCATTACTGATACCTTACTGTCCCAGTTAAAGAATAAGGTTTTCCTACTGAACACCAGATTGACAGACTTCTTAAGGAGGAAGTGTCCGACCCCCAGGAGCCACACCTGACTGCATTAAAATGCTCCTCACATTGTTTTGTCTTCCTCTTAATTACTAAGACAGACTGTAATAATGACCAGCAGTGAGACGTACCATCCGGGAAGGATGCACCAGACTCGCACACACTCACAGCACTCACACACAAACATACACTCTCTTACACGTCCTGCAGAACTTAAGACGTTTCACCCAACTGAAAAAATAAATTGCGACTATTACATTTGATGACATTACAAGAAATGGTGACATACACTGTAGAATTTAACACATTTCTTTCATTGAAGATGTGTGTGTTTGGTTGTCTGTCCCTCTGTCCATTTGTCTCTCAGGAGAAGCTTGCAGATTCAGCTCAGTCAGCCTTGGTAGCTTGCTGTTCTCAGATTCCTGCCATATTTCTGGATGGCCACTGAACAAACAGAGGTAAACCTGATCCATGCTGTCACACTGTGGCACGGGGTAGAGTTTTTTCTTTTTCTCTCTCTCTCTCTCTCTCTCTCTCTCTCTCTCTCTCTCTCTCTCTCTCTCTCACACATACACACACACACACACACACACACACATTCTCCAATGAGGAGTCATGGGCCTGATATTCCAAATAAAGACACAGAAAGACTGACTGTGACCCCTATATGAGCTGATGCAATATTGCGTATATGCATATTCATGCATTCACATTCCTTACTGTGTGACTCGATCTCTGTCTTATGTGAGTGTCACGGATCTCTAACACTGTTGTAATTGTTACAGACACGGATCACCTGGATTATTGTTTCTTTGTGTTCTTTAAATAAACCTTTTCAAAGAAGGAATTAAGTGAAACCTGTTCATAAAAGCAGTATCGCTGTATCAGTCTTTATGAGAGTTAAGAGTTGTCACTGAAAAAACATGTTTGAAGTTCCCTCTATGACCTACGCTTGAAGGAAATATGTTTAATTGGTTTCTTGCCAAGTTTGATGAGAAGATTGCTCCCACTCTCATATCTGAGAAGCTACAGCCAGCAGACAATTAGCTTAGCATATAGTCTGAAAATGGGATACAGCTGCCAGGGCTCTGTCAAAAGGTCCAGTCTTTATGCTGAACTAAAGCTGCCTACACATGAAGGGTGGCAAAGCCGCTTTGCGCCAGCCGTTCCGTTGATTTCCTATTGGAGGGCGGTGGCGCCCAACTATGCACTGCGCTAGCCCTGGCGTCACACACCGCTTGGATTTTCTCCTTTGCGCTGCACTCAAAGTTCAAATTATTTCAACTTTGACCTAGTTGTGGCTGACCTTTCGAAAGTGCAACCAATGAGATAACAGCATATCGTTACCTAGCAATGGGAAATAGCTTCCTTGTCACCCTTGATGATGAATACCTGCGCTCCGCTTTGCTCTGCGCCCTACCTAAAGGTGCGCAGAGAGCTAATTGCGTATCATTTGTATGCGGCTTTAGATAGCTGCCTACTGGCTGCAGCTTTATATTTAATGGACAAATATGAGAGTCTAACTGAAAAAAAAAATTAATTAGCATATTTCCCAAAATGTCCCAAACTATTCCTTTAATATATAGGCGTTGCATTTATGGTCTGTTGACGAGAGCCTCGTGCCATATTGTAAATTCTCTCATTGAGCAAGAGCACAATAAGAGTACAATACAGTGTGTTTAAATGGTTTGAGTCGACTGCCTATGAATGGCGTCCTTTATAAAAGGGGAACTTTACTACCACTCAGTGACAACATCAATGACATCACCAGGTGCCACTGTGTCTGTCTGCACGTCTGAGTCTGTGTCTGACACTCACGCACACACGCACACTCTCTCTTATTTCAGGACCAGTCAGACAGCACTGTCCTCCACCTGTCTCCAGTGTTACCTGCCCCAGTCATTACCAGGGTCCTAGATCCCCACTGTAAGTGCACATGTCAACAGTAAAATTACAGGGCATACACACACACACACACACATATTTGTTTTGCTTTTAAAAGGGTAATATCTGTCTGCACGCAAGCGATACGTTAATTTACCCTCCTCCTGTTCTTTTTTTGACAAACCCAGAAAACAAAGCAGGTGAGGTTCAAAGACTCAACGGAGAAAAAGACATGAAGAGAGGAGATGTGTAGAGATGATGGACACACATTGGTGGTGTAATGACAAGGGGGAAATGTTTTTAAGCCCTGTTACTCCGGTCAGTGCAGACTGATTACAAACCATGTGTCATTAGATCTCAGCTTTGTTCTACCACTTAGCTCGCTAACTAATTAAGGCAAGAAAGTCTCTTCAGATGTCTGAGGTGAGAATCTTTGTCCAGAAATGAGCTTTGGCAAGACTTGAGATGGGAGTGTAGTGGGAAAAGGTGCCCTGACAAGTTTGACAAGGATTTCTTTGATTGAAAGATAAAGATCTATTTTCAGACAATGACATTGGCTTTTTGCACTGGAATTACCGATGGTTTGCCATCAGTATACATTTTCCAGGGTGCATGCAAAGCAATGAAAGAGGTTCTACACCTGAAAATTGTGTTTTTGTAAAACTGTCCTTTTATCCTCACCTCTTTCACCAAGTTGGCTTTGGGTAACCTGAGTGCACTCTTTCCCTTTTCAACATGATCACTACAAACAATGACAAACTTCCCTTCTCCTCAGGGTGATTGACTCTGTCTTATTGTCGCTCTTATTATATGCTTTTTGTTGTTGAAAGAACTCATGACTGAACGTCTGAATAGAAACTGACAGAACGTTATTAGATGTGGCCACCGACAGAAATGTAGTCACCACTGGACAACATTGGACTTGTTGGCACAGTTCAAATCAAAATTGATCGTTGTTCTTTTGTCAACGATCAACTCAATCAACATCGAAATTCTGAAGCTGTTATCGACGTATTTTTCCCATGACGATAATTTCGATAATTTTTATAAAACTAAAATGTGACTTTTTTCACAAGACATTTTTATTTCAAGCAATGTGTGCTTTCATTTAAATTTGTATACATTTTCAATAACTAGCCATAATAGTTGCCGCTTTGTGTGTTTCCTTATTTTAAAATAACCAAAAATAAGCACTTTTGAATTAGAAAAAATATCTCACCTTAGATATTTGATCATATATACAGTACAAACTTCTCAATGAACTATGGGGACAAAAAAAACATCACAAAAAAATTTAATTATCGTTCATTTGTCATTATCGAGGTAAAATGTGTAATTAATTGTGATTTAGATTTTAGGTCATATCGTGCAGCCCTGTTAGTCACTGTATTTTGCCTTTATCCGGGGCATCAATGAAACTGACACAGCCTCAAACTTCAACCAGCTTTACCTTTGTGAGCCATAGTGAGTATATGCATGATGACAAATGCAGTTAGCCTTTCCTATAATTTGTGCACCGATCACATCCGTCTTACGTGCGTGCTGTAATTTCCCTCACTGGATCCTCAATAACATCCTGTTGTCTGAGGACATCTGAGGGGGCAGGTTGGACTGACCCTCCACCACATCACACACAGGACAGAGCAGAGACTGTTATCCTGGCCCCTGCTAATGACAGCCGAATGAGAGAAACGGGCAGGAAGCTGTCCCCTCTGATCTCTGTATTTAAAGGCGTCCTTATTATTACTTGTGTATTGTTTTGTCGCGTTGGGATCCCTTTGCACTACTATTATTAAGTTCGAGGACTGTGACTTGACTGTGACAGTAGATTGTAGCTGGTGAGATATCATAAAAGGAACATGGACATCCCTTATTGCACATGGCTTTTGTGATGAAAAAAAAAGGCGATAGAACCCATTATATATTATTATAAGAAATTTACCTGCACTGAGCAGGCTAGTGTCCACATTATATGCAACCCAATATCTCTGCTGTTATGAACAAAAATAATAATAATTTTGTCCAGTCAAAATGTTCCATAAATAAAAATAGATCTCCTTGTTAGTAAGCCACATATATAGGACAGAAGGAGAGCATGTTATAATAATATCAAGTATATTTTTAATGCCCAAAATAAAAAAAATAAAAAAATTGTCTCTTTACAATCTCTACAACATACAACATCTATTCTCTGATCTTGGATTCAGATAAGGAAAAACTCTAAAATAAAATCTCGTAAAAATCTACAACCAGCTAACATGCTCATAATACTAACATGCTGATGTTTAGCATCTATAATGTATCATGTTTAGCATATATACTTGTATACATATGACATGAAGTAAATAGTAAGTGTAAAAAATAATGTTTTTGAAGTGCATTTGTTGGTTTTACATTTGAAGGAACAGAACCAGAGTCCTTTGTGAGTCTGAACAGTCAAACCAGAAGTGAAGGTATTAAAGCCTATGTGTTGCAAAAGTCTGATTGATATCAAAAGAAGCTGGCATCTTATCAGGGTTTTTCCTCCAAATATGATCTGACAAGGTGAACGTATGTGGGTTCACAAGAAAGAATTTCTTTGTGCAGCTTGGTACCAGTTTATCCAGTTTCATGATGTTAGAATTGTAATGTTAATGTCTAATCATCTCGATCGATTGACACGATCAATAGCTTCCTTCCTGGTTTATACACCTTTAACAAAATGCACTGCTTCACAGAAGCCGCTCAGAGTAAAGCCATAGAGATTTATGAATGAGTTAACCTTGCGGTAACCTTATGCAGTGAAACCCAACAGGTGGTCATGCTCCTTTGTCCACCGCAACAGAGACAGGTGCTTCCGACTACGCGGGACAAATCACTGTTGACTCTGGACAATGATGGAAAACAGGGCGACAAGAAGGTTTAATTCATGCATGGCCACTTCCCAGCCCAACTCTGTGTAGCCTAAAACACACAAATGCATAAACCCACCCACTCTATGAGAATGAAAAGTCCATATTTCAATGCAAACACAAACACGCTCATTCAAACTGTCAGTGTTTTTCTCTCCCCTGGTTTGTTAGGGAAACAGAGGCGTCAGAGGACAATAGTAATCTGACCCATATCTGAGCCTGACATAGGCAAACAGGAAGAGATCCCCATTGCATAGAGGGGTATTCCTGACTCCGGCTTAAGGAAGGGAAGAAGAATGGAGCTGGGGGGGAAGGGGGGACAGAGACCATCCTTTGACCCAAACATCCACCTACAAACATTTACGATACCAAATGTCCATCAGAAGAGACCAAAATCTCTCTTTCCCTGAGGCAGAGGGAGAATATATTGAGTTGAGATAAGCAATAACACCACATGTGACACACCAACAACTACATTTTCTTCACGAAGAAAAAAACAACTTGTTTTTCCCTCCACCTGCACTCAGCTCCGTTCATTCATTCTCCACTTTTACTGTGCTTTCACCCATGAGTTGAGAATCTGGCTCAGCAGCATGATAGCTCTGACAAGCATCAAGCTGAATCTGAAAGTAACAACACTTTTCTTTGGAATCTCCCAGAAGACATCTAACTATGATCAGCAGTGGTATCCAAACAATGCGTTTCCTTTTCGACTGTGTAATTAAACCTGTCCCAAGGCTCTTATCTGCATAGCTGTAGAATGACTTACAGTCACAATGTGGTGTCATGGAGGATTAACACAACACGTTCAAATGGATGGCCTCTGTATGTAACAAATCAATAATAAAGACTGGCTGGAAACATATGTATATTTGGTTTATTAATGCTTATGTTTGCATTAATAAACCAAATACAACTAAATATCCCAGATGTTCATTATTGGAGAAATTCATCACTTAAAAATAACCATTCACTTCAGCAAATCCACTCATTTCCTCAAGTAACGTGCTACCTGAGCGTGCCTTGTCTCATGCTATCAGTCATTGTGTAAGAGTAGGCGCCAGTGATAATGATGTTCAAATCAGGATTGATTGATTAAGTAAAGAGAGGAAGGAAGGGAGGGGAGGATGATGAGCAGAAAGAAAGAAGAGTCGAGGGTTGACCCCTATCCTCTTCTGTCACTAGATAAGAGTGGTGATTCCTGGTGGACTTAGATAACCTTTAACTAAAGGTGCAATGTCACTTTTTACAACTTCGCTATTTTCTCTGCATAAGGATTTTTTGGGAAATAAATAGGGCCACTTTCTAGAGCTTTACTCCCATTTCTATAATTATTAACTAGTGTGCACTTTTAAGCAGTTGAGTGTCCACCGTTTATATTCACAGCATCAACAGTGAGGTGGGGATACAACTGAGCTTTTTGACTGTATATTTATTTTCTGATCTGAAAGTAGAATGAATAAAAAAACGGTCAAGTGTAATTCTGAGCTTTACTTACTTATACCAACTTTGTTTTAAATCAAACTATAAATAGGTAGGCTACTATAGCTACTAGGCTACTATAAAATATTGGCTAACAATATATCACTGAAACATTTCCAAAGCAACACCACTAGGTAATCCGTCAACTGTTTGAGGGGTGATACTGAACCTCTGAACCGTACTTTTGAATTTACATACAGTGTAGGCCTATAAGCTTTTTGGAAGATTTACTTTTGAATTTGCCACAGCAGTTTTCCAAAAGTGCTTTTAGAAAGGTTGGCTTGAATTAACTGAAATAGCAAGATATCCTGTGTGCAACTGTATGTAAACTGCTCGGGGCGGCCTCTAGCTCACCCAGTAAGAGTGTTTGCCCCATGTTGGCTGAATCCTGCTGCGGCGCATGGTTCAAATCTGACCTGCTGCCCTTTTCTGCGTGTCATCCCCCATCTCTCTCCCCCTAAACACCATGTGTCAATTAGTCACAATCTCATTTATTTATCATTTTATTCATAGGAAAATAAAATGTGTGGCACATACAACAAGCCTGTATGTATATTAACTGGAGAATGCTAAATGAGTTTAATGTTATAGCCTTACAGTGCTCCACACATAGTTTATAAGCTTAGCCAACTTTGGCATTATTCAGCCCTATATTCAGCCATTCTTCTGTGAGTGCTGTTCTCGTTTGTTGTCAGTAGAGGGCGCAATAACATTTGGGCTGATGCCCCAGCAACCAGCGGTATTGTCTTCAAAGTGCTTGTTGGCTGTGTGTAAGCAGGGCATCTTTTCCTGTCAAACGCTTCAGTGCATTAGTTGATGTTTTACAGGATCCAGAGGGTCATTTCTAAACCATTATTTCAGTCTCTGGGGCAACTTTTTTTCTTACGCAATTCCCGAAAACTGACCTCCAAAATGGCTTTTCAGTATCCACAGGCTTACCGTGACGATGCAGTTGTAAGTAAATGTGGCTAGCTAACTAACCTAGCGTGCTAATAAGCCGGGATGCTTAATCATCATGCTTTTTCATTCATTGAAGTAAGCGCCTGCTTTGTTAGCATGCTAGTTAGCTTAGCTTGCCCTGAAAACCCAGACTGACTTTGTTGACAAATGTATGGGCAGCTGTTCCCCGTTAGCCGTCACTTACTACATGTACATGTCTTCATATTAAGCTTATTTGTATCTAATATTTACTTTACTGTTTGGCTAACATTGCTAACCAACCTGAACGCGCCAGCTTGGTAGCAGAAGTCTGTCGTTTTTGCCGCACCTAGCTAGCTAGTTCAGATTTTAACCGCTGTCATTACTGTTTCACCTGTCTCAGGTGGATAGCTATCATGGCTCCAAAGTACCAGACCCATACAGCTGGCTGGAGGACCCGGACAGTGAAAAGACACAGGTAATCCTCATTCCATATTTAGGTAGAATGTCAGTTTGTTACAGACTGAAGACACACATGATTTTTTTACTACTATTTCTGCACTGATATTTTCTTGATCCCTTATTGGCACAAGTCACTTTTGCCATTCTGTTAACAAAATATTGGTGCTGGTTGTGTTATCTGATTACATAAAAAAACACTCATATCCACCAGTGTTAAGTTTTCACTAGACGCCGGTTGACTGAGTGATCTGGATAACTTTGCTGAGTAAAACCTGGAACCCGCTTGGACTGGAACGTGATGTAAAAGCAATTGTTACTCAGCAGAGGTATTCAGATCAATCAGTACATC
This sequence comes from Perca fluviatilis, assembly GCF_010015445.1. NCBI lineage: Eukaryota > Metazoa > Chordata > Actinopteri > Perciformes > Percidae > Perca > Perca fluviatilis. The sequence goes on from NC_053129.1 coordinate 22,259,577, forward strand.
TGCTTCTCGGAACTGGCTGCAGAGATTATAATACATTGATGTGAAAAACCTCTGTGTGTTGTCTTTTTCCACCAGGCTTTTGTCAGCTCTCAGAACCAGCTGACATTGCCGTTTTTAGAGCGCTGTGAGGTGCGAGACCTGTTCAAGGAGCGCATGACTGAGCTGTATGACTACCCCAAGTATAGCTGTCCCTTCAAGAGGGGGAATAGGTGAGCCACAACACAATCATGTTTTAGCACTTCAATAACACATCTGTGGAGCACACATCTGTCAAGATCCTTTTGCAACTTAACATTCCTTTCCTCCTTTTCAGGTACTTTCACTTCTACAACACAGGCCTCCAAAACCAGAGTGTGATGTACGTGCAGGAGAGCCTGGATGCTGAGCCCACAGTCTTCTTGGATCCAAACACATTTTCTGATGATGGGACTGTTGCCCTGCGAGGTATCAACAAAGCACTGTATATTTCTGTTCATATAGATATTGCACTCAATAGTAATTGTATTACATTATATATTTACAGTATGCATTTCATTGTAATTCTTGCATTTTGTTGCAATGCCTTTGCCGAATGCACTTGAACAGATTTTACAGAATAGTTTCTTGATATGGTAAAAAAAAAAAAAAGACTGAATTTTGAATCTGTGATGTCTTCATGTCTAGAAATAGCCTGCTATTTATAGCATCCACATTGACAGCTAAATAGAGAATGTTAACTGAGTCCTGATGTCTTTGTTAACGTTCCTTTTCTCTTCCTCCGATTACTTTGAGGCTATGCATTCTCTGAGGACGGTGAGTATCTGGCATATGGCACCAGCGCCAGTGGATCGGACTGGGTGGAGATCCACTTCCTGCAGGTTGAAGGCGCCAAGCCTCTGGAGGACCACCTGGAGCGAGTCAAGTTCAGCTGCATGTCCTGGACTCATGATGGGAAGGGACTTTTCTACAACTCCTACCCTGAGCAGGAGGGCAAGAGTGACGGTGAGGTCAAGAAGACCGTGTTAAGCTGCATATTCAAATTCTAAACTTTGCTGTAGCTGCCACAACTATCCTTCAGAATAAAAAGAATACATATTAGCTAATTGATCAAGCTCAACACTTTTATCTGTTTCTTTGTTTAGTCTGATGTCCACTTCACATCTCCTTACCTCTCTCGTCAGACAAATTCTGTTTTTGTCACCACTAGGGGGCGATGTTAAAAGTAAAATGCTTGTCTCCTAGGCACTGAGACCTCCACCAACCTCCACCAGAAGTTATACTTCCATGTTTTGGGGACTCCGCAGTCTGAGGACGTGCTGTGCGCCGAATTTCCTGACCACCCCAAATGGATGGGTGGAGCAGAGGTATGTCAGAACGTGTTTTTTGTTTTAGTTTTTTTTCTTTCTTCTCCTAAAACAAATGACTTAAGAAGAATGCCTGTGTTATGTGTGCATATTAAGGTATGGTTTAGTGAATGCAGGTGTATTGCAGGTATCAGACGATGGACGCTACGTGCTGCTGTCTATAAGGGAAGGTTGTGATCCGGTCAACCGACTGTGGTATTGTGACCTTAAGACCACTCCTCAGGGTATTACAGGTATGTTACACTTGTTGCGCTGTGTTCCTGCTGTAATGCGTGTGTTTTTTGGTTTTTCATCTCAGCATTTTCAGTTGGTATTCACCATTAGCTGGTAACTATTGTAAGATTGAGTTTTTTATGTGTCATATTTAATTTTTTTATATAGTCTGTTTCTATCCACAAAAAAAATGGGAATTAATTCCTTTTTGTGACATTTGTGTGTCACATTGCTGTAAAATCCATTTGGTGTTTTTTTTTTTTTTTTTTTTATAGTCCCAGTGATCTAATTACTGAACTAAAATACTCCTTTTACGTTTAGGACTTTTGCCATGGGTGAAGCTGATCGACAACTTTGATGCCGAGTATGAGTACGTGACCAACGAGGGCACGCTGTTCACATTCAAGACCAACCTGGATGCCCCGCGTTACCGCCTCATCAACATCGACTTTGCCTCTCCAGCTCAGAGCAACTGGAAAGAGCTCATCCCTCAACATGACAAGGATGTTATTGGTGAGCTGCTGCAACACAGTTGTTACATAATAGTCTATTTGTTTTACATAATCGGTTTCTTTGTCTAACCGTAATTAATTGCATACATTAGCTATAGTGATAGACCGATTTTATCGGCCGACCGATATATCGGGCCGATATTTGCGATTTTACGTGTATCAGCATTGGCTGGTACGCGGCTGCTGCGTTTGCTGATAGTTTTTTCCCGGCATTATTTACAGACAGGCGTCCACAGGCAGCTCTGTGTTGCTGGAGACGCTGTACCCATCCATATGGTGCACATTGCACACATAATTTGGGTCATATGAATGTGAGATGATTGCAGAAGTGACACTGATCTGTGTTTTTGTTTATTATTTTTAAAGAAATGGCAAAGCAGATTCCGAAAACAAATCCAGTGTGGCAGGGTTTACATTTTTATGATGTAAATTGAGGGAGCAAAAGCAGTATCTGCTCCAAATATCGGCTCAAGAAAATCAGCAGCCATATCGGTCATCGGCTAAGGCTGATGAAAAAAAAAATCGGCATTGGCACTAAAAAATCCATATCGGTCGATCCCTAATTAGCTAAGGTCTTGAGGCATGTGACTGGTAATTTTTGATTTTGTTTAGATATGCCAAATTGTAATTACATAAGTGGTTATAATTGGTTGGACTATATATCTTTTATTATTATGTCAATTGTTAGTTGCACTTGACCCCATACACGTTCATAGCAACAAAAATGGCAGGGGGGATACAGTTGTGTATATATAGTAGTATGTTTAATGATAATGAAGAGGTGTTGTTTACTTCATAGGCTGGATATTTGTGTTACTACATTATATGGGTCAAATAACGGTGATATAGCCAAAATATTTATCCTGGGATTTATTCAAAACTTTAATTTGTTTTAAAAAAAAGTGATAAATAAATAAATACCTTTTTTAAATTTGCCTGAAAGAGACTATTATATTGTCAATCGCAATTATTTCTGAGACAATTAATTGCACAGCAAAATTTGGAATTGTTACAGCCCTAGTGACCTGTACTATTAAAATACTAGGAATAGCTGTTAAAACATTTCCCCCCCCAGAAATACTAGGAATAGCTGTTAAAACATTTCCCCCCCAGAAATACACAACTTCTGATCTGCTGACTTTCCTTGGCCATGTCTCCTCTCTGCAGTGTTTGCCACCTGTACATACTCCAGCTACCTGTTTGTGTGTTTCCTCCACGACGTGAAGAATGTGTTGAAAATGTACCGTCTGAGCTCGGGGGAGGAGCTGAGGACGTTCCCTCTTGACGTGGGCTCCGTGGTGGGTTTCACAGGACGGAAGAGGGACTCCGAGATCTTCTACTATTTCACCTCCTTCCTCTCCCCAGGTACGGAAACACTAAATACAAACTTGTATTGTGTTTATTTTTTTGATTATCACAACCGGTCAGTTTGTGTAGTAGTTGTGAATGCTATGTCACTTCTGTTGCTATAGAAAATCATTTTGGTTTAAAGGGTTTAGTCATCAGGTGCTGCAAAATGCACATGGTATGAGGGAATGAAAAAGCAAAAGAAAAAACTCCTAACAATGCTGCATAACGTGATTGTGACATTTGACACAAACTGTAAAGCCAGTGGGATTCAGTGTGCTTAGTAATTTGTTTTATTGTGTCCTGCTGCAGTGCTTAGTACATTTGGTTTAATTTCTGGGTTGCATTTAGTATATTCATATTGAAACTGGCCCCTGTATAAGGATGAAATAAATGTGCTACAGAAAAATAAATTTCCCCTCATATCGTCAAAGTGATTTAAAGATTGAAGAACAAATGAGATGATTTTCTTCTTTTGGCATTCAGCCATCATTTACCACTGCGACCTGACTAAGGAGCCGCTGCAGCCCCACATCTTCAGAGAGGTCACTGTCAAAGGCTTCAGCCCCTCGGACTACCAGACCACCCAGGTAACTACAACATTTCAGTGTTTCACTGTGCACTATTGTATTTCCATGATTTTCTAGAAAAGATTCTTTTCTCCTTCGTTTCATTTTCTTTCCTGATAACTGAAGAACTCTTGTGTAGCTGCTGTTTGTGCCTGAATGTGCCGAACCAAGTTGTCAGGAGAAAAATCTGCTGAGCTGTGTGCAGTTGACTGTCTCAGAGTGAGATGTATTTGTTATATTCTTACTGAGGACAGTGACCCTAGAGATAACCTTGTAAAAGTGAAAATAAGCAAGGCACTGAGGACAGACTTTTATACGAGAGTCTTTGTCCTCTCCTTTCACCTGACTCCGACACAAGGACAGATGATTCAAGTCTAGCTTCACTGCCAAACCCTTATTAGCACCAGGACAAACACTGAAAAATATGATGTTTGCGTGAATACCATATTCACTGCTCCCATGTGTCTTTAGATACCCATTCTCTGTTATTACCTGGCTCTGTTTCAAGTCCTGTTTGTGTCCCTGATGTTGTGTCTTTCTCTGTGTCTTTGCCAGATCTTTTATCCCTCCAAGGATGGCACTCAAATCCCCATGTTTATCGTTCACAAGAAAGGCATCAAATTGGATGGCTCCCATCCAGGTTTTCTATACGGCTATGGTGGTTTC